>NC_136993.1:13689672-13996645 GCF_032717465.1 Coenobita brevimanus | reverse complement strand
CGTATTGCTCACCAATGTAATCCCTGTGCCACCACTCGTTCCATGAGTTTTCCAAGGCAGGAGAGAAGTGCTATTGGCCTGTAGCTACTAAGCAGGGTGGGGTCTTTCCCTGGCTTTGGAAACGGGAGAATGGAGGCATGTTTCCATGCCGTGGGAAAGACCCCCAACTGGCAGCTGTCGTTTAGCAGCTTTAGGAGATCAAATCCCATAGAGGGAAGGTGGGTCAGGAATTCATATGGTGTAGTATCCGGTCCAGCAGCTTTGCGTGGGGGCAGTGCACGGATTGCGACTGACAACTCATGGGAAGTGATAGGGGACGACAAATCCGTGGGGGAGGGCTCTGCTTCAGCTACCTCAACCACATGCATGACCCGGGGCAAGTCAGGGAGGGGAGCAGGGATGCTAATAGACATGCTGTAATGTCGTGCAAGTGCGTCAGCTTTCCCCATGGTAGTAAGTAGATCTACACCATCTAGAGTTAGTGGATATGTGAAGGTCAGCTTACCCTTCATGGACCGCAAAAAACGCCAGGTGCGAGTGGAGGAGGTGGAAAATGATAGCGAGGCTACAAAAGTTGCCCAAGCTTTTTGTTTTGCGGCTGTGACAGTACGAATGCATTCCGCATTTAGCCAACGATACTGAATCCTGTTGCCCTCAGATAGGCAGGTCTGCCACGTGCGCCAAGCCTGGCGCTTCGCTGACACCACCCGGTGACACTCCTCTGTCCAACAAGGGACACCGCACTGTGGCGTCTGATGGGAAGTGACTAGCGAAAATGTATTCTTGCCTGCCGCTATCAACCAGTCTGAGAAAACACCCGCAGTGATATTTAAGGGAGAATGAAGCACCGGCGGAGAGTCCGTCAAGTTCACAGAAAACTTTGTCCATCCACCATGCCACAGACGTCAACGCGGGCTCGTGGGAACCGAGGTGGAAACGGACGTGTCAGGGAAGCGGATTATCAGTGGGAGATGATCGCTACCCATAAAGGGTCCCATGGTGAACTCCGCCCCATGAAAGTAAACATCCCCTATGCACAGGTCTAAAACTGAACCCACTCCTGTGTGTGGATCGTAACGGGTCTTGAGGCCTGTCGGGGAGAGAAGAGTGTATCATCTGTCTGACTGTAGCAGGTAAGAAAACAGGGATGAACCGGAGGCATTGATAGAGCTACGAGGGAGGTCAGGTTCCCACAGGGAGTGATGGCCATTGAAGTCACCAAAGACCAATGCTGCTGAAGGGAGCTGATCAAGGTAATGAGTTAATTCGGCGACTGTAACAGTGCGGCAGGGGTTGTATAACAGTAGCAAGGAAACTCGACGTCCCTGCAGCTCTACCTGTGCACCCAAGGTCTCCAGATCTCCATTGTGACAAGCGGTGAGGGGAAAGGACCTACAGTGAATGCCTTCCCTAACCAATAAAGCCAAACCTCCCCCTTGTTGAGCCAGCCTTTCCTGTCTTACCACAGTGTATCCCCTAAGATTAAAGTGAAGATGTGAATGTAACCACGTTTCATTCACCCCAATAACCGAAGGGAGTAGTTCATTCATATACATCTTAAATTCATGGGTTTTTCTCAATATTGAATGGGCGTTCCACACCACCATGGTTAAAGACTGAAAAGTGGAGTTTAAGAAGATGGTGCGAGGGAGAATAACCTGGGCATGAGTTGCTCACAGATGTCCTTCGGTGAGGTTCCCTGAAGATAAGAGGAGATGGCATCGATGATGATCTGGAGAAGGGCAGCAAAGTTCATAGCGGGGAGAGGTCACAGCTGGCTACTGAGCGGAGGGGGCGGTGAAGTAGGTCGCTGGGGTCTGGCTGTGGGCACGATGAGGGGCCCATTCCTGTTGTAGACCTGGGGAGGGGAGTGGAGCTGGCAAGATCTCATCCATCAGGGTCCTGTATACTGGGAAACATGAGTGATGACGATGACATTCAGGCACATGAGGGCGCGTTAACTCTGGGGGCGAGTGGACAACCGCTGAATATGATAATCTCTGGGCGGGCATATCAGCCTGTGTGGTTCATGAGGGTTCTGAATCCCAGGTACCTAAATCCGTTGTTACATTCCTGTTGTCCTGTTCTTCCAAGACGCCAAACCGATTCTTAAAGGGTATTCCCACCGAAGGACGAGTCAACCCCAATCCTGTGGATGAGGAACTACAGTGGTCAGGGGCATGCGAGGGGACCCCGAAGCTGTTTTGGGGGGCATTTTCCAAACAAGCCAGTGGATGTAACTTTCCACTGGAAACAAGATGATCTCGTCGGTAGGTGGCTGGAAGGGCACACAGGGTCTTATTGATGTCTGCCATGGGTGTTGAAGAGGTCCTGCCTTCACAGTCGACATTCAAGGCCATGCGATAGACCGGACACACATGCGAGACTGGCCTATGGGCACCACCACACAAGTAGCAGTGTGGGTCTAAGGCACAAGTGGTATCATCATTCGATCGAAATTTGTGGTTGCCACTACACATAGAACAAAGATAGCCAGATTTACAAGTGGCAGACCCATGACCAAAAGCATGACACCGAAAGCAACAATAGACGGGAAAAGTATAATGACTTACGTGGAAAGACACCCCGTAAACCACATGCGATGGTAAGGGACCTGCGAATCGAAGCCGCAGTGTTGTAGAGTCCTTTGGTTCACCTGGTGCAGGAAACTTGGCCGGGAGCTGAACCACCTCCACCAGACGACACGACTCCAGGGGTCGATCAAGGTTGCGCTGCAGGATGTTGATGTCTGTGGCGAGATCAGCTACTGAACATTCGCGGGCAATAGGGCCTATAGTGCCAAAGGTGTAAGTACCTATACCCACCTCCCATTCCCGTAGCCTTCGACATTTCACCTTCCAGGGGCCAAGTTCACCAAGCTGTTCCATGGGGGGATTTATTTTAAACAAGTCTGTCTCCCGGATCTGCACCTCCAATGTCATGCCATTTCCTTTGATGAATGTTTTATCAGCACGGCGCCACTTAGCAAAGAGTGCTGTGACCAAGTACTCAGTGATCTTGGTGGGGGGGGCAGTAAATATGCTAGACCCAGAAGCCTCCTGGATATGAAAAAATGCAAAACCATCGTCTTGGGGCTCACCTGATGATGTAGGAGGGTGGTAGGCAGAGCCCCTAGTAGATTTTACCTGAGTAGATTCACCACCATCCCCGGAAGGAGAAGAGTCACGGGTCCTCTTGACACCGGCGGAGGACTCGTCCATATGTTGTAGTTGCAACACTCCTCCCGGATCCACAGGTGGATCACACATTCCTCCGGCATCCTGTAGAAAACTGTATATGAGCTAGGTTTAGCACAGAAAGCTAATATTTCGGCAAAGCAGAACACCACAACAAGCGTCTGCATGCTATGGCGGTCCTGATGGGAGTCCGAAAATTCCTCTCGGTCTGAGGACTGCTCTGTTCTCTCCTGATGGTTTGTTTACCATACAAGACTACGAAACCGTATCCCTCCAACTCATTCGCGACTTCATACGACGATGTAAACAAACATAGTGGTGCCACATCTACCAAGACGCCACAAGTCGGTGTAGTACTTAGAAGTGAAGGCGAATGTACGTAGCATAGTTGAAGGATACAACAGTGGTTAACATTTAATTTTTAAAGTCCTAGTTCAGTAAACATAAGTTTATTATACATTATACAGTTGTATTAGACATTTAGTAAAATTATTATAGTTGAGGTTGAGTGGCTTTTGGTTTGGTTGGGAGGTGGATTACTGATGACGGGTATCATCCATGTTTTGACGGGGAATAAGCCTGACGGCGAATTGTCTAGGAACCATCTTACACCGTATACTATAGAAGTAGCATGACTTGCATATACAGTAATAATACCACATACATAATAATTAATGTAATAAAACATAAAATTAGTGTAACGTGTATATATATATCATGCAGTGTGCAATAATACAGTAATGTGTACTCACCCATGACCTGTCGATGCTCCAGTAGGGTGTAGGGTTCCGAGACATGGGTGACTACACATTACAATACTGTATTATTGTACATTGTATGCTATACAGATACACATGTTAAATTAATTTTATGTATTATTGCATTAATTATTATGTGTGTGGTATTATTACTATATATGCAAGTCACGCTGCTTCTATAGTATACGGTGTAAGACAACAGGTAATAGGTGTGAAGCCAGAAAACTCGTTTTACCGGGATTTTTAATTCACCGTGGCTCCCAGATAATCGAGGTTCTACTGTATATATATATATATATATATATATATATATATATATATATATATATATATGTATATATATATACATCCAGGGACAGGATCCCACTGGTACCTAGTGCATCCCCAGGTGGCAGATAGGGAAAGGCCTTGTAGATTATACAAGGTACCGTCTTAGTCAGTACGGACCATGGGACCCCCTATAGGTATATAGGGCTCCACCGAATATAATGAATAAGGTGTCACAAAAATTACATCACACCAGAAACTATGTGGCAGGGATGTGAGATTATTTGCCACAGTCCTCCCAACTAAACATGAGTTCTATTGCAAATGATTTGACAGGCGTTCCTGTTGGATCATTGTCTACTAAAAGTCCAACTGCACTGCTTCCTGTGCTTATGGACAGTGTGCCACCGAAAGTGAGTAGGCACTGTGTTGGAAAATTAGACTCTTGGATGTTAAACACACTGAAATCGATGAAGATCTATGCATACAATGTAAGAAGCCTCACAGATTACAAACTTGATAACCTAATGACTGAACTGGAAAACATTAGTTGGGATATTGTAGGTTTGAGTGAGATCCACAGAAAAGAAGAAAAAGTAATTTAGCTCGAAGACAGCAACAACCTACTTTACTACAGAGGAAGGGAAAATGAAAGAGTTAGTGGTGTAGGATTTCTAATTAACAGAAATCTTGCAGACAACATTGTTAAATTCAGCAGTGTATCTGACAGACCAGCATTTGTTGTCATTAGACTCTGCAAAAAATCTATCATGAAAGTTATACAGATATCTGCACCAAGTTCTCAAAACCCAGATGAAGAAGTAGAAACATTCTATGATGACATCTCCCAGATTATGGAAGAAGAAAAGACAACATAAACTATACTCATGGGAGACTTCAATGCAAAAGTTGGGAAGTCGAAAAATGGAGAAGCATATATGGGAAATTTTGGAGTGGGACAAAGGAATGTAAGAGGAGAAATGCTGGTAAATTTGCTGAAATGGTTACCATGAGAATAATGAACACATTCTTCCACAAAAGAACAGGGAGAAAGTGGACCCGGAGAAGCCCAAGTTTAGAAACAAAGAATGAAATCGACTTTGTCACGGGGTTTATATAATATCACGGTAATTTTGAAATAAATGCTTAAATATTATTTAAATTGATATTAATATTCAATAATATTGAAGAGCAGAGACAATGATTGTCTTGCTACATCAAGCAACGATTACTTTACGCTGACTTGCTACGATTCTCTAAGAACGAGAATTTATAAACTTTCTCAACAATACACAGCAGAGACTAATTACTCACAATTGCTGAATTACTGTACTGTTAGCCTCTGGAGAAAGTTACTTCACCCCTGACAATAAATAACTAATACTAACATCAGGTTCTTGCCGATGCTTAACTCCTATGGCACAACGGATTTTAAGTTAATACAACAAGACTGGTCTAAGTACCAGTTATGAATAGTAAAACGATTATGCAAGCTAGGAGCTATATGGAAAATAAGCTTAATTTGGAGAAATGAAACAAGATTTTACTTTACACTGAGCTCAAGAAAGGAACTGTTAAATTTATTGATTACAAAAAATAAATTTAACGTTACAATTCAAATCAATTAAATGAGACGCACTCACTCACTCACACAAAAGCTAAATACTTACGCCTAGGAAAAACACCTTAACTAAGCTCTTATGACTACAAAATACAAAAAGGAAATACTAGTCAATGAATGCGGTGTATCACCCAAAGCTGGAGAACTAAAGGTGGGAGGACTGGATTACTGTACTAGTGGAGTTTGGGTGCTAGGGACTTCTCACACTGCTGGCACAGGACCTTTCTCCGTCACAACAAACACTAGACTGCCCAAGTCGTGGGAAAGAAAAGCGGAGCACTCGGCCGCATTTTCTAACGGTCAGCGGCAAGCAGAGACGAACAATAAAGAACAATAGTATCGCTCAGTACAGCACTTAGTGAAGTGTATTAAATTGGTCACTTTGAAAACAGTGACGAATGTTTTGAAAAGTATACTCCGAAATGGAGGGAGAAACGGTTAGCTGAGCGATACACAGTGAGTTTTCCACTAATAGTTCGTGGCTTCTCACAAAAGGGAAATGTCGCGGATTGATTCGTGACATTACGCCCTTACAAAGTTAAATTTTTTCCTTATGGGAAAAAATTTGTGGATATATATATATATGTACACATCCTAAGTCATTCGCACAAGATTCACACTGTGATGTGTGTGCTATCCTGCTACAGGAGAAAGTCGCAGTCGCCAGTGAGCGAAAAAAACTCGTATTTACGTTAATAGAAGCAAGCTTGAGGGAAAAAAACTCCGTGACGACGGTGAAAATCCTGTACTCAGGTCAAACTGAGCGAAAATTCGCTACATTTACACTGACAACTAATTGTTGTGTAGTGTGGTGTATGTAATACATGGTGTAGGTGTGACAGTTGTAGTGTAACTGTACCTACGTGTAAAATGACACAGCAAATAATAATATGGCGACGACGAAGGCAGAGAAGAGGCGGCAGCGTGCTGCAGACGATCAGCTGGCCCGCACAGCAAAACTGCTACATCCATTGCTGAACCTGCAAAACCAATTGAGGTGGAGCATCAAAAGTGTCAAGGAGACAAAATTTTATTATGTTACAATTACTCTCTCTGCCCAGCAGTCAGTGCTACGACGTACATTCGAGGTCGCCATTAATTATAGCACACGATTATGGTCGGCAAGTTGAGAATCCCTGTGCAAACTCGGGTCTTCCATAGCCTCGAACTGCACACGGGTCCTCAACCTGTGCCTTAACCTACAGTACTTATATTAGTATCGGAGAGCTGAGAATCCTTGTGCAAACTCGGGTCTTCCATAGCCTCAAGTCGCCTCTGCGGAGTTCTCTCTCGAACTTCCCCCTTAACCTACAGTACTTATATTAGTATCGGGAAGCTGAGAATCCTTGTGCAAACTTGGGTCTTCCATAGCCTCAAGTCGCCTCTGCGGAGTTCTCTCTCGAACTTCCCCCTTAACCTACAGTACTTATATTAGTATCAGGGAGCTGAGAATCCTTGTGCAAACTTGGGTCTTCCATAGCCTCAAGTCGCCTCTGCGGAGTTCTCACTTCCCCCTTAACCTACAATACAATACTTATATTAGTACCGGGAAGCTGAGAATCCTTGTGCAAACTTGGGTCTTCCATAGCCTCAAGTCGCCTCTGCGGAGTTCTCTCTTCCCCCTTAACCTACAATACTTATATTAGTATCGGGGAGCTGAGAATCCTTGTGCAAACTTGGGTCTTCCATAGCCTCAAGTCGCCTCTGCGGAGTTCTCTCTCGAACTTCCCCCTTAACCTACAGTACAATACTTATATTAGTACCGGGAAGCTGAGAATCCTTGTGCAAACTTGGGTCTTCCATAGCCTCAAGTCGCCTCTGCGGAGTTCTCTCTCGAACTTCCCCCTTAACCTACAGTACAATACTTATATTAGTACCAGGAAGCTGAGAATCCTTATGCAAACTCGGGTCTTCCATAGCCTCAAGTCGCCTCTCAACTTCCCCCTTAACTTACGGTACATAATATGTATGTACAGGCCCTGGACATAAAGTGTCCTGTGGGGCCAATGGGCGAGACGTCAGGTCTGCACCCACTTCACCACTACCCTGTCTCTCAACTGACTCAGAGATTACAGGTGTAGTTACAAATGGCACAGGAAGGGCATGTCCCTGATTAGTGGTGATACTTTGGCACACACTGCAAGAACGGACAAAACTATCTATGTCCTGTCCCATCCCTGGCCAGAAAAAGTCAGCTCGGATACGGCCCTGGGTCTTCCTTTTGCCCATGTGACCTCCTGAGGCTGAACAATGACCCCATTGTAACACTGCTAGGCGGTACTTGGCGGGAACGACAAACTGCAGTCGAACCTCGCCCTCGGGTGTTCGTGACTCACGGTAGAGCCGTCCTTGTTTACGAAGGAACTTGGCTCGACCTTCCCGTGAGTACTTTATCACTCGATCCTTTTCTTTGTTCTGCACGGCAGCAAGTGTCGGGTCAGAATGTTGTTCTTGTACAACAAGTTGACTACACATCAGATCTTGCGGCGATTCAATGATCACTGGGGTGACACAGTCTGGAGCCTCAGTCATGGCTCGTGTTACCGCAGCAGCCGAAGTCTGAGTAGCGTCATCATCGGAGCAACTATCCTTGGCTCCTTGAATATTGCCTACTATAAGGTCAAATAGAGGCTCTGGCATGACAACTGCGAGTGTCATACCAGTATAAAATGGAGATGCCACCTGGATACATGCCTCAGGGAACAATCTCACTGATCCATCAATAAGGTTTGCATGGATCTGTCGACCTGTATACTGCTCAGGCCGAACTAAACTCTGTTTAACAGAGCAACCTGAGGAACCATTGTCTCTCAGGACCTTCACAGGAATGCCTCCCACAAACCCTGGCTGTACAAGGAAGGTACTGTCACCTGTGGGAGGGCCTGTGGAGGAAGCAGCTAGCCACTCATGAGGCTGCTGAATTGATGCGGCGAACATTGTGCCTTGTGAAGAAGATGGAACATTGGCCATCTGTGGAGGGGGGTTCACTGTCACTGTGGTACTAGTGAACTGTGGGGAAGTACCCATACTTGTAGGGACGTGACCACCGTGCTGCTGCAGAGGAATGAAGGCTGCATTCGCTTCCTGCCTCTTTTGAGCTGGTGGTGGAAAAGTTTGTCCCGACGGTCGGTTGTGTGGCTGATACTGCTGTTGATTAGGGTACTTGTTGTACCTCTTCCACTCAGGTTTCTGAGTGTTTTGCCCCTGGTCCTTCCACTGCGGTTTTGGACCTTGGCCATTATTCTGAGAATGGCCTTTTTGCTGGGGTTCAATCTGAGACGGTTTCCCAGATTTTGCAGTATCTTTTCTGCTCCAGGTGTTTTGCTTAAGAGTTTGATACCCGTATGCAGTAAAGAATGCGTCAGCCTTTTCTGCCATTTGGCTGGCATCTTTCACCTGGCAGATCTTAAGCTGTGCTATGAGCTCAGCAGGCCACGACCTCTCTAGCTGTGTACGCAGCATAAGGTCAATTATCCCCTCACGCGTGGAAGGAGTTTCATCTTTCTCCATCCACTCATTTAAGTAAGCTGTGAGACGATCAAGGAACTGAACAGCTGTCTCCTTGTCTTGGAGACGAGCTCGCATGAACTGAACTTTGGCGTCGTCTACTGTGAGACCATACGCCTTAATGAGTGCAGCTTTCATCATCTCATATGTGAGATTGTCTCCACGAATTCTGTGGAGAATATCGAGGGCAGGGCCCTCAAATAAACTAAGAAATTGGATCCGCTTAGCTGCCTCATCCAGTTGATACATGTCTGCCATGTCCTCAAATCGAGCTATGTACGGCTCGATTCGCTCGCTTTCCTTGTATGAAGGAAGCTTGATGTGTGGGGTCGCCAGGACATGTGCAGGGGAAACGCTCGTGGAGCTTGGACCAACTGCACCAGACGTGTCTGAAGCCAAGGAATCTCGCTTGAGCTTCATCATTTCATATTCGTGTTTTTCACGTGCTTCTCGCTCTGCACGTTCGTGCTCTCGTTCTCTCTCGCGTTGTTCACGCTCGTATTCGCGCTGTTCTCGCTCTTGTACTAGCTCGAGTTCGCGCTGTTTTTGCTCATGTTCGCGCTGTTGCCACTCTTTTTCTAACTCGAGCTGGCGTTGTTTTTGTTCGTGTTCACACTGTTCTCGCTCATATTCGCGCTGTTCTCGCTCACGTTCACGAGCGTCTTTCTCACGTTCTTGCTCGTAATTAAACCGTGAGAGAACGTAACTCTGTATTTTCTCTGGGTCAGTGAGACCCATATCTTTGGCTTCCTGTACATAAGCACTGGCTGCCATGGCGCTAATTTATTAAGCAAACCGAAACTGAGTACTGACTGCTTCGCAAACAAATGCTAATAATACAAATAAAGAATACAGACACAAGCTAGTGGTGACCAGTCTTATCTAGTTAACTGGCAAAGAATAAATCAAAAATGTAAATGACTGGGAAGACTCAACACAATGGGTACGCCGACTTCCCAGGAGCGAATAAAATCGTCTGGCGTTACCAAGAATAAACTAGAGTTAGGTACTCTATTGATTAATAAAGCAAAAATTCAATTGCTAAATCAACGGTAACCACCAGTAAACTTGTGCCTATAAACTTTAATGATAAATACCTAAATATGAATGAGTGAGCACTATCTCGTGAATAGCTTTAGGGCTAGGAGTTAATATCCTGGCGAGGTCGCCAATTGTCACGGGGTTTTTATAATATCACGGTAATTTTGAAATAAATGCTTAAATATTATTTAAATTGATATTAATATTCAATAATATTGAAGAGCAGAGACAATGATTGTCTTGCTACATCAAGCAACGATTACTTTACGCTGACTTGCTACGATTCTCTAAGAACGAGAATTTATAAACTTTCTCAACAGTACACAGCAGAGACTAATTACTCAAAATTGCTGAATTACTGTACTGTTAGCCTCTGGAGAAAGTTACTTCACCCCTGACAATAAATAACTAATACTAACATCAGGTTCTTGCCGATGCTTAACTCCTATGGCACAACGGATTTTAAGTTAATACAACAAGACTGGTCTAAGTACCAGTTATGAATAGTAAAACGTTTATGCAAGCTAGGAGCTATATGGAAAATAAGCTTAATTTGGAGAAATGAAACAAGATTTTACTTTACACTGAGCTCAAGAAAGGAACTGTTAAATTTATTGATTACAAAAAATAAATTTAACGTTACAATTCAAATCAATTAAATGAGACGCACTCACTCACTCACACAAAAGCTAAATACTTACGCCTAGGAAAAAAACACCTTAATTAAACTCTTATGACTAGGGAAATACAAGAAGGAAATACCGGTCGATGAATGCTATGTATCACCCGGGGGGTGGGTGGGAGTACTGGGATTAACTGTACTAGTGGAGCTTGGGGTGCTAGCTGACCTCTCCAACTTCTTGAGCACAGAACCTTTCTCCGTCACAGCAAACACTAGACTGAATTCAAAATACATTGTATGGGCAGGACGCACAAGCCACCAGAAGAAGGCGTGGCTAACTGTTTAGGCAAGCAGAGGCAAACGATAAAGAGACAATAGTATCGCTCAGTACAGCACTTAGTGAAGTGCATTAAATCGGTCACTTTGAAAACAGTGACGAATGTTTTGAAAAGTATACTCCGAAATGGAGGGAGAAACGGTTAGCTGAGCGATACACAGTGAGTTTTCCACTAATAGTTCGTGGCTTCTCACAAAATGGAAATGTCGCGGATTGATTCGTGACAGACTTCAATATAGCAGATGAGAATAGCACGATCACAAGAGTCACAGTTATCAACAAAGTAAATATAAGTAGTGATCATAGAATGGTGGATTGCACAGCCACCTTCAATTTCAGAAGTGAAAGAAAGATGATTGAAGATAAAAAGATATGCCCAATAATAGTAAACGAAAACAAAGCAGCCTTTCAGTTGGAAATAAGGAACAGATTTCAGGCTGTAAGTAATGCTGAATGTGACACTGCTGAGCTGAATGACAGACTAACAAAAGTGCTAAGAGAATCAGTGGAGGTAGTAGGAAAACCTAATACTACCAAAGCCAAGATATATTCAGAAAAGACACTCAAGCTTATGAAAAAATGAAAGGAAAGGAAAGTAAAGACAAAGAAAGACGAAATAGAACGAGCAGAATTAACCTTTAACCGCAGGGATGTCAGGAGTGTGCCGTGCACGTCCCGCAGAGATAATCGTGCTCCGACTGTCTTTTAAAATTTTTTTGCCAAAAATCAGTTATTAGTCCCAGAATATTATACTTAAACAAGCTTATGGCACATACCTTCAGCTTTCTCCTGGGGTGTGTGTTGAGCCTTCGTCGACTACCGTAGGACTTGTGGAGACTTCTGAAGTTGGGTAACGAAATCTCCACTTTACACTTCCTGATACCCCGTAATATGATTACCACAGACTGATATTATCACTAGAAACACTATTCTATGAATTTCAAGTAGTTTGGAATCCATAAAAAAAAAAACAGTGAAAGCAATGTAAATTACGAGCACTTACAGCTTGTCACCCGCGCTCATTCTCCTCTGGTATTCTGAGGCGGAGCTGTCATTCATTATTCATAAACACACTCACACTTTATATTTCTGGTACTTTATTACATTATTTATATATACAGTATTCATCCATAAGTTTCTTTCAGTACTAGTAGTTTATTTTCACTACAGGCATTCACTTTCTCGTTCAGTAAATTAGCATAGAGAGTGAAGCTTTCACTTTCACTTTCATTGCTCCAAGTATTTATACACGCTAGAGCGAAGCTTTCACTTTCACTTTCATTGCTCAAAGTATTTATACACACTAGAGCAAAGCTTTCACTTTCACT
Source organism: Coenobita brevimanus (assembly GCF_032717465.1). Classification (NCBI taxonomy): domain Eukaryota; kingdom Metazoa; phylum Arthropoda; class Malacostraca; order Decapoda; family Coenobitidae; genus Coenobita; species Coenobita brevimanus. Next base: position 13,983,967 of record NC_136993.1, on the reverse strand, counting down.
TTTATTACACCAAGTATTTATACTCGTATTCTTATATTACTATTTACATTTCTATATACATTCTCTATTTTATTTACATTATTTACATTTCTATTTTATTTAGGCTACACCATGTTATGTACTGTCACTCGCAGTAACTTATAATACTATTTTCCACTGTTCAGTTATATTTACATTCATTGCTTTCACTTGCTATTAACATATTATTTACACATTATTTACATTTCCATTTGCACTGTTTTAGAGTCATCAGAAAGATCGTAATCACTGTCCATCATTATCATTGCTAAAATAGCCAGGTCACGTACCACAGCAGAGCCACTTAGCCCTTTACCCCTTCCCACATGAGGTTTAGTAGGGGTAGAGGTTACAGGGCTCTTTGCAGGGGGCTAAGGACAGGCACGAATTGGACATGGTTTCACCTTGAAAGACGACAGTAAACTGAATGATGTGGCCTAGGGGCAGGAATTTGACAATGTCAGCATGGTGACAGCTGCTAATTTATACGCTATGAAATAAATGGAAGGAAATCTAGACAATACAAAATAAATTTGGTAGTTCCAGGTGAATATATATATATCACTTAAGCTTCTCCCTTCCTTTCTTATGTATATTTTTGTTATGACAATAGGTCATACGGCATTTTTCAAGGGTAAATAAACAGGGAAAATTAGCGAACGAGTGCACGTGGGGTGTTGCCTGGTGATAATTATTAGCCCATTCCAGATGTATGGTAGTGTCAATTACCTTTTCTCTTTCTTTTACATATTATTATGTATAAGAATAGGGCATAGGGCACATTTCAATGGATAAAATGAGTGGAAAAATTCTGTCCAGAAATTGTGTAGCACAGCACAGCTGGGCAGGAGGGAGGAGAGGGTGATGGAGGGGAGGTAAGGAGGGGAGTGAAGAAGAGAGGAAAAATGGCTAAAATGTCAACAGTGGATGGGAGTACAAATGATATTAGCAGAACTGAGTATAGCTGGACACTGGTAGTACTGATAGGTGATACAAGTCACCACTTAAAAGCCAGGGCGAATTAAGAGTAACACAGAATCACAAAAGTGATGACCCGCAGTATGATCCCTTGCTCCTGAGCATCACAAAGCGACGCCATGCAGTTAAGGGGTTAAATAAGCTTATCAACAAAAGACAAAGAGAAGAAAAAAGAAAGAGAAACATGGATTAGATCAAAGAAACCATCAAAAATGGAAAACGTGTGAAATATGTCCGAAGTAAAATGTCACTAGGAAAGTAACAAATAACATCACTGAAAGAAAAAAATGGTGAAATCATTAAATGCAGAGATAAGATGGCGAAGAGAGTTGAAGAATTTTACAAAGAACTGTGTGCATCAAAGATAGTAGTACCAATAGCTAACTTTTCAGCTGACACAAGTGAAATACCTAAGGTAACACCAGACGAAGTAAGTATTTGTCTTAAAAATATGAAAAAAGGGAAGGCTGAGGAAGAAAATGGAATATTAACGGATTTATTGTTCGATGCCAAAGTAGAAGTACAAAATAGGCTTGCTCACTTATTTACTCACTGTATAAAAAAGAGGAAAATTCCCAAAACATCGTGTAATGTAATAGTTATTTTACTCTACAAAAAAGGTGACTCAAAAGATCTTAGTAGCTATTGACCCATTAGCTTATTATCATTCATTTACAAAATCTTCACTAAAGTCCTTACAAACAGAATAACAACAATTTTGGAGGAAAACCAACCTCGTGAACAGGCAGGATTCCGAAGCGGGTATTCGACCATTGATCATCTACATACAATGAATCAGCTAATTGAGAAAACTACAGAATATAATAAACCACTGTGTTTAGGTTTTGTTGATTTCGAAAAAGCTTTTCATTAAGTGGAGCACATAGCAATAATAAATTCATTGCGAGAACAAGGAGTGAATGAGAACATTGTAAACCTGCTCAAATACATTTAAAGAGGGAACTGCTATAGTTAAATTACATAAGGTCTCGGAAAAAAATAAGATTGAGAAGGGCGTGCATCAGGGAGATATATTTCACCAAAATTATTTACAGCATGCCTAGAAAGTATTTTCAGAAAGCTAGACTGGGAAAACAAAGGAGTGAACATAGATGGAGAAAAGCTAAACCATTTAAGATTTGCAGATGACATTGTCCTAATCTCAGAAACAGTGGAGGCATTGCAAGAAATTATAAATGACCTGAACAGAGAAAGTCTGAAAGTAGGACTGAAGATGAACCGGAGTAAAACTAAAGTAATGTTTAATCCAGAAACAGCAACAAGCGTCATCAGAATAAGTGATGAAATTCTTGAAGAAGTTGAGGAGTACAACTACTTGGGACAAATATTAAAATTAATGACAGATCATGATAGCGAAATAAAAAGATGCATTACAATTAGTTGGAAAGCTTCCGGTAAACATAGAGACATTATGAAAAGTAGCTTGCCACTTTGTATGAAACGAAAAGTATATAACGAATGTATAATTCCAGCCATGATGTATGGCTGTGAGACTTCGAAAATGACAAAATCAATGGAAAATAAATTAATCCATTCTCAAAGAGCAATGGAAAGGTGAATGTTGGGAATATCTTTAAGAGACAGAAAAAGATCAACTTGGGTGAGAGAGGAAACTCAAGTCAAAGATATGATAGAAGTTATAAAAGAACAGAAATGGAGGTGGGCAGGCCATATACCAAGAATAAGGGATAATGGATGGAGCAAGAGGCTGACTAACTGGACACCAAGAGAATGTAAGCATAGCCAAAAAAGACCAGACAGGAGATGGACAGATGAGATTGAGAAATTTGCAGGGAAAACGTGGCAAAGATTGGCCTAGTCAAGGAATTCGTGGAAAAGGTTGGAATGATTATTTTTTTCCATGTCCGGGAGCCATCTGAGTGTGCCTTGCGCAATACAGAGGTTAGTCCCTCTGGCATGGAAGAATACATTCCTTTCTCATATCTTTTAACTAATGCAAGAAAGCCTTGGTTTAATCACGCTTGTTCTAATGCTGTCCACAACAAGGAGAGGGCCTATAAAAGGCACCAGAGCCAACCCACCTCTGAATCACATCTTGCTTATATTTCTGCCCAGAATTGTGCTAACTCTGTTTTTTGCACTGCTAAAAATCATTTCATTAGTATTAAGTGCTCTCAACTCTCAAACTCGAATTCTTCCCGCTCCTTCTGGCTCCTTGCCAAAAACCTTTCTAACAACTTTACCTCATCATCCTTTTCTCCTCTTTTCTATTCTGATGGCTCTGTCGCTAGTTCTTCTACTGATAAAACAGATCTCTTTGCTCACTTTCTCCTCCAATTTCATCTTAGATGATTCCGGTGCTGTTTCTCCACCACTTCCCCCCTCAGAATTCCTCATGGCTTAACTTAAAATTTCTTCAGCTGATGTATTTTCTGCCATCAATGACCTCAGTACTAACAAGGCATATGGGCCTGATGGAGTCCCTCCTGTTGTCTTCAAGAACTGTGCTTCAGTGCTTACACCTTGCCTAGGTGAATGCTTTCGCCTTTGTCTGTCAACTTGTACCTTTCCTTATTGCTGGATGTTTGCTGTTATTCAACCAGTCCCAAAGAAGGGTGACCGTTCCCAACCCACCAACTATCGTCCGATTGCTTTAATATCCTGTGTTTGAAAAGTTTTCGAGTCAATTCTTAACAGAAAATTTTCAAGCATCTTTCCTGTCACAATCTTCTTTCTGGTTTTCAGTATGGATTCCATCAGGGATGCTCCACTGGCAATCTTCTCATCTACCTTTCAGATTCCTGGTCATCGTCCTTTCGGGATTTTGGCGAAAGCTTTGCCATTGCACTTGACATCTCAAAAGCTTTCGATCAAGTCTGGCATAAATCTTTAATTTCCAAACCGCCCTCTTTCGGTTTCTATCCTTCTATCTAAGCCTTCATCTATAGCTTCCTCTCTGTTCATTCTATAGCTGCTGTTGTAGATGGCCATCGTTCTTCTCCTAGATCTATCAACAGTGGTGTTTCTCAGGGCTCTGTCCTATCACTAACTCTCTTCCATTTATTCATCAATGACCTTCTAAGCTGTACATCTATCCTTATCCACTCGTACTCTGATGATTCCACCCTTCATCTTCCCATTTGGTTCCTGCAACGTCCACCTCAGCAGTTACTTGAACAAACAAGGGTTGAGGGTATATACACACCTAATGCATGACTTGGCTCGTATCTCTGAGTGGGGTAAAAATAATCTTGTTTTTAATGCATCAAAAACACAGTTTTTACACCTATCAACCCAACAGGTTGGGTTGAAACAGGGATGTGTCATTTCTCCATGGTTGTTCAATCTGTACATGGATGGGGTAATAAAAGAGGTACAAGGTAGGGTAGTGGATGTTGTATGTTGGAGTGGCCCTGGTGAGAGAGGATAGTGTTTGGAAACTCCCTGTACTGTTGTTTGCAGATGATACTGTGTTGTTGAGTGAAGACGAAGGGGAGCTGCAAGGCTTGGTGGATGAGTTTGGGAGAGTGTGTAAGAAACGGAATCTAAAGGTGAATGTAGGGAAGAGTGAAGTGATGGTCTTTGAGAGAGGCGAAGTCAGTGAATGTACAGCGAGGTTGGGTGGTGAGGAATTGGAAAATGTGAGGACGTTTAAGTACTTGGATAGTGTGATGAGTAAGGATGGAGGTTTGGAGGGTGAAGTGCTTGAAAGGGTACAGCAGGGAAGAAAGGTTGCTGGTTCTTTGAAAGCAGTGATAAGAAACAGGGAAGTGAGCATGGAAGTGAAAAATTTACTACATGACAGTATTGTGATACCAACTCTAACGTATGGAAGTGAAGCTTGGACGTTGTTGGAAGGACACAAGTCAAGAGTGAGAGCAGTGGAAATGAGTTATTTAAGAGGAGCCTGTGGAGTCACATGGAGAGACAGGCTGACGAATGAGGATATAAAGGAGCGTTGTGGTGTGGATGTGGATGTGATAGGAAGCGTTATGAGGAACACACTGAGGTGGTTTGGCCATGTGGAGAGGATGGAGGGTGAGAGACTGACGAAGAGAGTGTATGTGAGTGAGGTGGAGGGGGGAAGAGGGAGGGGGAGGCCGAGGATGAGATGGAGGGATGGGGTGGAGAGGTATATGAGAGAGGGGGGTGTGAGTTGGGAGTAGAGCAGTGAAATGGTGGAGGACAGGACGACGTGGAGGCGATTTTTTTGTGGCCACCCCAAACGGGATTGAGGCATCTGGCAATAGATAGATAGATAGATAGAACCTAACACAATCTTCCCCAAGAGTACCCTCTAAGGTTTAACCCTTTAACCGCGGGCATTGTTTTGGCCTGACTGTCCTCTCCTGCAGGGGTTTCAGCCAAATGTAAACAAACCTTTAAACCTTAATAACTCTGCACAGAATAAAGCTAGAGAAAAAAATAAGGTACCATTAGAAAGTACTAACCTTCAGCTTTCCATTGATGTAGGTTTCATGACTTTGTTGACTTTCACAGGACGGGCAGTGCCGTTAGAAGTGAGGGGTGTAAAATCACTATTTTACGCCTCACACACCAATACCAAATGCCAACCACTCTCTGATAATAGTACTATAAACATATATGAACACTGCACATACGATAAACACCCACTCTGTGTTCACTGAGGTAGGTAAAAGGCACTGTAATTGCCCGCACTTCACTGCGGCTTCACCCACTCACTGACGTTTGGTTAGGGGCGATGTTTTCATTATTTCTAACTTCTAATATTATTTTACATATAATCTGGGCAATATACATTATATTTACACTGCACTTATTACTATATTGCGTCACTGTCGCATCACAGAATTACACAAGTGCCGCAGATTCTCTTATTACAATATCACTTATTATACTGGCCAATATTTACATTTTTTTCTAGGCAAAATATCCCTTATTACTACATTATCCATTATACAATTATTGGTAAAGCACGTCACTGTCGCATCACTGTATATCACTGTCACTTTCAGTATTTACTCAGAGAGTGGTACTCGGCAAAGCACGGAGTCACACAGAGAGCGACTTGGCATTCCTGGCATTGGTGTGTGCTCATTTTTCTTGTCCGTGGCCTCCGTGTGGTGTTATGACATACTCTGCAGTGGCCCTGTGACAACCTGCCACCTGCGGTAAGAGGCAATTTCACAAGCTGGTGCCGGCTCATGTAATTGCGGCACTCAAGACGGTCAGGTTGTGTGTCAGAGTGTCGCCTCGGGATCAATGCCGTCACCTGACCAAATCATGGAAGCAGCTGCTGCATGACAGTCTTGGAGAACTGTCTCAGGGATGGTTGCCTTATGCCCCCGACTTGTGTCTTGTAAAGGATGAAGGCATTGAGCATGCACATATCGAGCATGTGCAGGCAAGCCTTCCTGTACCATCGGGTGTTTCTCCTGAGACAGTCTATTTCGCCAATCATCATATCAGACTTATCAACAAGTCTCATGTTCACATTGTAATCAATGACGGCATCAGGCTTCATGATTGGCTCTCCCGTCCTGTAGCTGACCTTCCCAGTTCTCTGCAATTCCCCCTTGTGGATGGTGCTGATCATATTCACGACCTTCTTGTCATGCCACCTGATCGCCAGAAGCTTGTCTGACTTCTTCAGGTCCACATCTCCCTTGGATGAGGATGATGCTTCTGGGAAACTTGGCCACTCTTTCCTATAGCTCCGTACAGTGCCAACAGTGCCAATGCCGTGTTCAGCCAGGTATTTGGAGAGTTTCGGTGCTGTGTAATAATTGTCTGTGTACAGCACATGATTCCCACCAAAATACCTCTCCATCAGCACTTTTACAACGGAGCCAGAGAAGCCAAGGGGGTCTTTCCTGTTCACGTCCATTGTGCTTGCAGAGTAGATCACGAAATCAAGGATATACCCCGTCTCACAGTCACACAGCACAAAGAACTTTATCCCAAAGTGGTGGCATTTGCTGGGGATGTACTGCATGAAATTGAGACGTCCTCTGAACAATACCAGGGATTCGTCTATGACGACTTTCTGCATAGGACGGAAAAATCGCATAAATCGATCCCTAATCCTGTTGAGAAAATCCCTCACTTTCCACAAAGGGTCAGTTTGGGACGGGTTTCCATTGTCAGCGAAGTGCAGGTATCCTAGCAGCTGTCGGATCCGATCCAGTGACATATACTTCCCGAATGTTGGGATAGAAGTAATGTCATCCACGAGCCAGTACTCCTCCAACTCATGTCTCTTGATATGGGGCATCAAGAACATCAGTGCAAAGAACACATACAGCTCTCTGATCCCGACAGGCAACCACGACACTTGCTTTGGTGAGCCAATAGGTCCCAGCCCTTCTGCTGCACACTGAGCTGCATACCTATTGGGCTCATCGCTGACATGCTGCACGATTTCGTCATCCATGAAGGCCAGGAAGTAGTCTACAAAATCATCTCCTGCGTTGCATGGAAAGGCAGGCTGTATTCCAGCATTTGTCATATCAAACAAATGCATCAACTTTCCCTGTGCGTGGTTCAGTGGAAGTGGCAGGTCGCATTGCACTCGTTTCCCCGTGAGAAGGAGCTGAGGTGGAGGCAATGGGTGAGGCAATGGGTGAGACAGGAGGTGAGGCAGGAGGCAAGCGGGAGGGGGGTGAGTGCGGGGGTGGTGAGTGGGGGGGTGGCGAGGGTGAGGGAGCTGAGCGGGGGGCAGGTGGGAGGGTTACTGACCTGGTGCGTGGTGAAATTTGACCCTTTCTTCCCCACTTATCACCTCGCTTATCACCTCGCTTATCGCCCAGCTTTGCCCTCCAGCTGCCAAGCATCCCCTTTGTTCTAGGCCGGCCTGCCCTGCTTACCCTGCCTGCACGGCCTGCACGGCCTGCCTTCCCTCGCTGTGCAGGCTCTGGGAATTCATATTCCTCAGATGATGTAGACTGAGGAGAGGGCACGGCAGAAGATGAAGATGGTGTGAGGGCAATAAGGCTAGGGGAACAGGAAAGTGGTGGGAAATGCTTGCTAGGGCCTGGTGTAGGAGACGTAAGTCTGCGCTTCACTCCCTTCCCACGTGCAACACCAATTTTCTCCATAGGTGCCTTCCCTTTCCCAGAGCAAGTTGGGGGTGGTGGGGGGGAAACTACACGCTCACTTTCATCACTGTCACTGTCAATGCTAAAGGGTTCACTGCAAAATCGTCACTACTTGCTGTAAGTGTATCACTCTCACTGCCACAATCCAGAGTTGTACTTACAGTTTTGTCCAGCTCTGTTCTAATTTCTGGAGTGCTCAACCCTTTCTGCCTCACCGTCGGCAGTTCCTTCACTGGTGTAGAGGTCGAAGGCACACTAGCACTAATCATTTGCGAGGAGGAAGCGAGCAACGATGAGTCGGGACGGAACGCCATTATCACGCACAGAGCTGGACAGATACTACTGATGCAGGTCAGGGTAGGGGTGGGGGGGGCCCCCTCTGGGTTGGAGGAGGGAGGTGTGGGATGGCTGGCGTGAAAGAACTCGACAGTTACTCTTGCGTGAGACAATTTGCGCACAGGAAAAATGCGCGGTGTTCAAAATATTCACGAACATTCCAGAATGACACCCGCAGTTTGGTCCAGTTTTGTCGATGTCATTCTGGAATGACACCCGCGGTTAAAGGGTTAATAATATCCAGCTCAATCCTGCATCATCGTTGAACATGCTTGGGGTTTCATTCACTCATATTGCATCTCTTGTAAAATCTGTTTCCAAGAGATTAGGTGTGCAAAGCCGACTCCGTACCTTATTTACCCCTGCACAGTTGTTGACTTTATACAAGGGTTTTATTCGCCCCTGTTTAGAGAACAACTCTCATGTGTGGTGAGGCTCCCCACATGCAGCTCTTCTCAATAGGGTGGGGTCAAAGGCATTTTGTCTCATTAACTCTCCTCCTCTTACTGGCTCCCTTCAACCTCTGTCTCTTTGCCGCACTGTTCCATCTTTATCTTTTTTCTATCGCTACTTCAATGGTCACTGCTGCTCTGAGTTGTCTGTTTGCATCCCTCCACCTCTCTGACGGGTGTGTAGCACCCGTCTAGCAACAAACTCTCATCCATTTTCTGTCCAACTCTCTAATGCAAGAGTTAACCGTTACTCGCAGTCCTTCATTTATGTAACAGGTCAACTCTGGAACTGTCTCCCTCCGTCTGTATTTCCTACCTCCTATGATCTCCAGGCTTTCAAACGCGGTGTGCCCAGGCATCTCAAAATGAATGGATCTTGAATTCGCTCTCTTTTGTATTGATTTTTTTTTGTCTTTTTTTTTGGAAGGATCGGTTTGCAGGCTCTTGGCCTTTGATTCCATTTTTCTTGCATAAAAAATACAGTATATATATATATATATATATATATATATATATATATATATATATATATATATATACATACATACATATATATATATATATATATATATATATATACATATATATATATATATATATATATATATATATATATATATATACATATATATATATATATATATATATATATATATATATATATATATATATATATATATATATATATATATATATATATATACATATATATATATATATATATATATATATATATATATATATATATATATATGTATATATATAGACCGTATCGCTCTGTGGCCTACAGTATGTGGTTTAGATGAGGGTTTGTTATTTGATCTCGTCCTACTGAATAATTACTAGTTCTCCCTATAACACGTTCGATCCAAACAGATGTTCGTTTATGTTCTTACGTGCTTTGAGGTTGTCCTTTTCTCCGTAATATGCAATTATATATTAAATTTTCTTTATACAGGCGACTCTCTTCACTTATGGTGACATTAAAAAAAAAAAAAAATAGGGTAAATACAACCCCCACTAAATCCTACACCTCATGAGTAATCTCTGCTGAGTCACATTATTTGGTTGCAGAAAGGAAGAAGAAAAAAAAAATAGGAGCATTAAATATCCCTGAAGTAGATGCAAGGTCAGGTCAAACACTGTTTTGCTACTGGTAGCATGTATCCAGAATTACCTGTCTAGTGTTCGGATCATCGGCATGTAATTCAGCAACCCCACTGGCCTAGGTCAGTGAAGAACATGGTTGGACATCCCACAGGACTAATAACAAAACCTGCCAAAGAGAAAATGAGCTAGTAAAGCCACTGGTTATCTAGCAGGATGGGTGGAGCTAGTTAGCCTTGGTTTGTAGTCAGCTAAGAGAAGGGAAACTCTGAATCACACCTGGAGAGCTCTTGTCAGGGATCCCATGCCTCTGTCCATGGGCTAGTGGTGAGCCCTCCTCTGAAATGAGAGGTTTAGGTCGAGTTTGCTTTCACTCCCAGGAAAAACCTACATCTAGCATTACTTGAGAAGAGGAATGGAATCAGGATCAGCGTGGGTTCCTTGATCCTAACCCAGTTTGGCAGGGATTCTCTCCTCGGGTGCCAGCCTGATGGGGCTTTTGGGACCCTGTCATGCTGGCAGGGTAAAGCCTACAAGATCCCAGCAGCTGGGAAATGATGGGGGACCCCTAGCCCCAATCCAGTTTTTGACTCGCATTGTGGTGGCGCAGAGGGCACATTAACCTGCATAACCATTCTCTGGTTTAACCTTTGGAGTTGCAATTTGGAAAATTCTGAGTCTTTCATAGAATGATGGATGGCCTATGTCAGGGACGAATGAGTATAGGGCATGTTGGGCTGAGTACTTTGAGCAGCTGTAAATGGCTGAGCCTCCCAATGGGGAAGTACCATTGGCTGGTCGACAACCATTGACTGTTCTCCCAAAATTGATGATACCGTGTCTCCCTTAGAAAAAATCAAGAAAGCAGTGGATAGGTTGAAAACTGGTTGAGACATCTTGGTGGAATTGATTAAAGCTGAGTGAGAAGCAATGATCAGGGCATTATGTATAGTCACAGACACCATTTGGCGGACTGATATCTAATAACTATAGCAGCCGTGTGTGTGTGTGTGTGTGTGTGTGTGTGTGTGTGTGTGTGTGTATTTGGGGCACCCAAAACTACATATTCAAATCACACCAAAATTGGCAAAAAAAATCGCACAAAAATCGCTGATGTGAAAAAACTAGGTGCCATCACGATTGAAAAAACTTTTACTATACTTAATGAGTGATCAAATTTTTACCACAAAACGCTGCCCCTGAATGCGTTAAATTAGGGTTACGTTCACCGTAGAGTTTTTGATGGCTTTCTTGACCGATGATTTTTTATTAGAGATAATAGCGATCAAAGTTTGGTTCGGAAAACAGTTCATTATGTACCGGGACTTTTAGAAATTGAGTCTACTCGAGCCATGTGCCACGACCCTACACTTTTTAGACAATCAGAGCTGCTGAATTGAGTGTTTTTACTGTGTGTTTCCCGCATTGTTGCCTTGGTCGTTGTTAGACTACAACAGCACATAAACCTGACTCGGATTATCTTAAATGATCGCAACATGCGTGCGAAGCATGAGGAAATGAGTGAGAAGCACTAGGAAACAAATGCAAAGCATGAGGAAATAAGTGCAAAGCACGAGAAAGTGAGCACGCAGTGAGAGAGCCCTCTGCAGGAGCAGGTGCGGAGGGCCCGAAGGGCCCACGAGCACTTATAGTTCCTATTGACTGAGCAAGAGGTTTGGTCACCCTTACCTGAAAATGGATGAGGCCAGCAATATCATAGTAACTTCCTTGGTGTTACAGAGTTCGGTATACTAGGCAAGGTTCTTGCTGGCTTTCTCCTGATACATATGCAGGAACATTTACTAAAGTTTCAGACGTCTGAGCAATCCACATATAGACCCAAGAAGTTTACAGTTTGTCAAATCCTAGCTCTTCAAGCTCTGTCTTCAGCACTGACAAGGTCTGCTTGCAGCATATGTGAAATTCAAGACAACTATGACTCAATAACTCAGGAGGTAGTACGGGAAGTTCTGTGACTCCGTGGGATTCCTGCAGGGAAAATCCATCTGATTGCTGGCCAGTATTAATAAATTGGGAGTGCTGTCAAATGTGAAGGAAGAACATTCAACTTCTTCCCAGTAAGTACTGAAATAAGAGAGGGATGTGTCCTTGTTCTCATGCTTTTCAACACATGCATGGACTGAATACGTGGCCAGGCTGTGAGTCAAAGACACTGTGAAGTTTCAATTGGTGATTTCTGGGTTACTGACTTTGACTTTGCTGATGGACCAGTTACCCTCGTGGAGTCACTAGAGGTACTATTGAGTGCGCTCAAGGAATTTCGTATGAATATGAAGTCTCTGGGATCATAGATCTCTTGGTCCAAGACCATGGTGCAGGCATTTGGAGGCTTGTTGAAGGAGGCAATTCAGTCTGTTCAAGTATATGGAGAGAATAGGGAAGTCTTGGAAAGAATCATTTATCTTGGCAGTGTGGTAAACGGCAATGCTAGACTAGACAGTGGGATATCTTCTCATATCGGTCCGACTCACGGGGTTGTGAATTCACTCAACTCGGGCATTTTGCCGTTATTTGTGTAGTAAGAAAAAAATGGAGAAGGTGGCTAAATTGGTAGAGAGGTGGCCTGCAGTCCTAATGGACCCAGGTTCGAATCCTGGCTAGGGCAGAAAACAGATTAAGGATTTGAATTTCATAAAGGCATACTTTACTGATTGACCAGAAGACCTCCCAACATTTAAATTATCCCCACTAATACCAGCACACCAGTCCTGTATGAGACAGCCCTAGCATGTATTCAATACGGATGGTGGGTGTTAGTGCTGAAGTGGTGACATGTGGACGTGTGTGGTATGTAGGACTACTGGGCCTTGGGGACATGCCCTGAAGCCTTTGCCCAGAGCCGGAAACATTAACCCCTTAACCACGGGGCATCACTTTTGTGACGCTTGGGAGCAAGGGATCATACCGCACGTCACTTTTGTGATTCTGTGTTATTTTGAATTCACCCAGGCTTTCAAGTGGTGGCTTGTATCATCTATCAGTACTGCCAATGTCCAACACTAGTCAGTACTCCTAATCTCATCTGTACTCCCATCCATCGTTGACAATATAGCCATTTCTCCCCGTTCTTGACTCTCCTCCCTACTTCCCCTCCATTACCCTCTCCTCTCACCTGCCCAGCCGTGCTGCACTAAGTAAATCTTCCCTGGAATATTTCACTGATTTCATCCATTGAAATAAACCCTATGTCCTTTTCTTATACCAAATAATATATACAAAAAAGAAATAAGGTAAGTGATAGTGCTATACACCTGAAATTGGCTAATTATCACCTGACAACACCTCACGTGCATTCGTTCCCTAATTTTCACTGTTTATTTCCCCTTGAAATATGCCGTATAATCTATTCTCGTAATAAAAATATTTATAACAAAGGAAGGGAGAAGTCTAAGTGATATTTACATTCACCTGGAACTACCTAATTTATTATGTATTGTCTAGATTTCCTGCCAATCATTTCATAACGTATATATTAGCAGCTGTCACCAAGCTGACATTAGCAGCATTGCACTCCCCCTAGGCCACCACACTGTAATCAGTTTACTGTTGTCTTTCAAGGTGAAACCACGTCGGATTCACGCCTGTCCAATTCTGCCGCTTTTTAGCTCCCTGCAAAGGGCCCTCTGACCTCTACCTCCTACTAAACCTCGTGTGGAAAGGGGTAAAGGGCTGACTGCTGTGGCACGTGAACTGGCTAATTTATCAATGAAAATGATGGACAGTGACTACGATCTTTCTGGTGAGTAAAACAGTGCAAGTGGAAATGTAAATAATGTGTAAATAATGTGTAAACAGCAAGTGCAAGCAATGAATGTAAATATAAGTGAACAGTGGAAAATAGTTTTATAAGTTACTGCAAGTGACAGTGCATAACAGTGTAAATAAAATAGAAATGTGAATAATGTAAATAAAATAATGTAAATAGAAATGTAAATGAGTAGTAATATAAGAATACGAGTATATATACTAGGAGTAATGAAAGTGAAAGTTTCACTCTAGCATGTATGAATACTATGAGTTATGAAAGTGGAAGTTAAAGTGACAGATTCGCTCTCAACGCTACGAATAGTATACAGGACGAGAAAGTGAGTCCTACGTATTTTACTGAAAGAGAAATTGAATGCCTACAGTGACAATAAACTATTATTACCGAAGGAAACTTTTGGATAAAGACTGCAGATATATATAAGAGTTATATAGTAATAGAAATATAAAGTGTGAGTGTTTTTATGAATAATAAATGACAGAACACCAGTGGCGAATGAGCGCAAGAGGGAAGGTCATACTCACTCGTAATTTTCATTGCTTTCACTGTGTTTTTTTTTTTTTTGAGTATGGATTCCAAACTATTTGAAAATCATAGAATAGTGTTTCTAGTGATAATATCAGGCTGCGGTAATCATATTACGGGTTGTCGGGAAGTGTAAAGTGGAGACTTCGTTACCCAAATTCAGAGGTCTCCACAAGTCCTACGGTACTCCACAAAGGCTCAACAAACATCCCAGGAGAAAGCTGAAGGTATGTGCCATAAGCATATGTAATTTTAATATTCTAGGACTAATAATTGATTTTTGGCAAATATTTTTAGAGAGTCTGTTGGAGCGCAAATATGCCTGCGAGACATGCAAGTCAAGCCAAATGAACCCTGCGGTTTAGGGATTAAAAAGGAAAAAGTCTTCAGTACAAAGGTGCTCCCAGTCTTTCTCCGTGGTTGTGAGACTTGGATACTAAACACTGACTTGAAGTGGAGAATTGGCTCCTTTAGTACTAAATACCTTCACAGGAGCACAGGATATTGTAGGTACGACCTGGTACTTAGCAAGTGACCATGACATGAGATTAAGTCGAGGCCGATTACCCACATAATAGGTCACTGCCAGTTCCAGTTATATGGGCACGTGGTCTACTTCCCTGAGACTGACATTGCCCAAAGGGTGATCTCTGAAAGAGTTAACCTGAGGTGGATACCAAGGGGAAGGTCATGGAACTCATGGCTTAAGCAGGTTGGTCATTCATGTCGAGACAGGCTGGGAAAAGTTGCTGCCTGGAATGTTGCATGATGGGACCTTCACGGGTGGAGTCAGTGGATAAGTGAGGCTATGCAATCCACAGCGTTTGCCTGCCCCTCATGATGATGATGTTGATGGCCGGCAGTCCGTATCAAAAATATTATACGTGTAACTAAAAATCCTATTAAGTTCATGAAAATGTTAACACTAAACTTTGCTGTTGATTCTTCCATGTGGGAAAAGTACAACCTACGGCAAGCAATATACCAGAACAATCGTTTCCAAGAAAACTAAATAAAATGAGCTAAAACACTATTTACATCATTTTGAGATCCGTCAACACACTGCATTTTTTAAACCTGCAAACCATTTGCAAAAAGGAAAGATGGCTGAAGAATACCGTTTTAGAGATGAAGGACTGGTAATACTGTTTTTTCTTGCATTAGAAATCGAAACGGACAAAGAGCTGACAGTGTGTTGCAAGACGGTTGCTCTGTGAACGGTGGGGAGAAAGTTTAAGCAAAGTTGAGAGAGAGAGAGAGAGAGAGAGAGAGAGAGAGAGATGGTGCTGGCAATGTGACCTTATAATGCTTGAATATATTGGAACCTAACACTTCTTCCATTGAGATGAGGATTGACTCACACAAATCTAGGCCACAACTCTCATGACAGTTCCCTATATCCCTCTATACTCTTTTTCTCGCTAATTTGACCTAAAACTTCCATCACTCCACCTTGACTGCTGATCTGTAACAATATATGAACTCTAGACTCAGAAAGCCGTGCAATGGAAAGGATGTAGAACCACAGCACTGTCTTTTTCTAGCAATGAGCTACGTGAAATAAGCTGTAAAGAAAACGAAAATTTGAACCAAGAAGAAAAGAGTACATTGCATTATCAACGTAAGGAGATCATCCTGACTTTCATTAACCCATCTAGAAGAATGCTGGGTACTACAATGAACCTCATATGAAACGTATTACAGTTACTGGTTATGTTGTTAGGCAAAGGTCAACTAAATCGTAGAGAATATAGCAACTGCAATACAACCCTGAATTGCAGAAAAATGAATGACTACGTTGTACTGTGCAGGGCAATGACAATCATTTGTCAGTCCCAGGCTTAAAATGAATATTATGCGGTATTCGATAGTACTTCAGGACGCTTTATAACTCTTTGTACTACGAGTCTTCTTAAAATATGGTAGGTGTTAGAAAATATCCTAGACATTGTATTAACTAATCCTATTAAAGAGGTTGGTCTAACCTTCATTAGGCGAAGAATGGGAGTTCGATGAGCACTGTTCAGCTTAGCTACTATGTACTTAGATTTGTGGTAGCTGGTGATGTAGCCAGCTCGACCATCCAACACCGACTGCACTGCAGCATCGTCTGATGGTAATGGGGCAAACTGCTTATGCAGTTCCTGAAAGATGTTAAACTGCACTGTGATACGGATTATTCAGCTTTACAGTCGGCAACTTTACTATGTTGGAGAGCATTAAATTAAATGCATGCAGTAAACAATACCTGGTCGTAATCTGAGTGCCCGTGGAAACTTGTAACCCCTCTTCCTTAGCATTGATCCTGTACATTGCACCTCATTATACTCTTGTATGATGTTGATATAATCTTTGTCTACAATAAATCGATATGATACAAGAGAAAATGTTAAGATATAATATGCGAAATATATACGAAAAATTCTGTGATACTGAAAATAGGGATCACAACTCATTACACATCACTTGATGGAGGAACACTTCAGTCCTTACTCTGAGATAAAAGTTCACAGATGTCTCCATGAGGCTGCCAAGAGTGGGTCCCAATCCAACAATGGTGAGACGTGACTCATAAAAATCCTTGTATGTGTCAATGGTGCGAGGCCGGCGTGTGACGGTGAGGAAGGCGATGAGGTTGGAACTGTAAGAAAACCCCAGCACCATCGCATACAGCCACAGGAAGGCCACGATCACGCGGCTGGTGTTGGTAGTAGGCTCCCGTGCCGGGGGTTCTAGTAGGTGCATGGAGGTGGCGTGTAGGTAGCTCGAGGTCAGAGACTCCAAGTAAGACGTCTTGCCCAGGCTGAGGCCAGAAATTAGATGATGTGATAAAATTTTGAGAAATTTCGGGGTCATTAAGAAAACGTTATGGAAGGAAGTAAGCACTTTGAAAAGAATGACAGAGCGGACAGATGACGGGAATGAATGATAATTTTGAAAGAAAAGATGAAGTGTGTACATTAATGTCTGTTTCAGCATAAATGATTATTGCAGAGCCGAGTGGAATATTTTGTCAGTGAAAGTTAACTTGATGAGGTGATAGTTGGGTGTGGTAAGCCAGGAAAAGAGGACACAGCTACTGAAAGCACACACACACAAAAATGCATGACGTAGCAGGGATGGATGACATAATATTACCTCAAATAATGAAATAACATGTGGAATGGTTCGAGTATATAATGTATGCCTAGATCGAGGTTAGAGATCTGAACATAGGCAGACTGTATATACTGAAACAGAGGCAACAGTATCAAACGTGAAATAAATTTTAGATCCACAGTAAGTTAGTTTTTTAACCTATCGGACAGAGTGTAAGGAAGCGTGGTGACTGGAAGATTAATACATTACTCAAAACACCATTTCACGAAGGAGCAAGTTTTCATCTGTGGCATGATAAAAGAGAGAGAGAGAGAGAGAGAGAGAGAGAGAGAGAGAGAGAGAATCAGGGGTTTTCTGAGAGCAATAATGGATAAAAGCAAATAAAAAAGACAAGGATCTCTTATGTATCTTTTATGAACCAGGACGAGGTCGTCCATCATGCACCTGCTGCCGTCAAGTGATTATAAATTGAGTGTTATCAAATGATTTCCTGTAACTCTGGATACCATTTATTACACTAGGTGGTAACCACACAATCAAAAAGGCGTCCCGTGATCAAGTGGGGTGAGGTGGTTATGCGGGTTTTTTGTTCAACCAGTGCCGCTCAAGGGGTTAAATGTCGGGACTTACGAACCTAGTTCCGGGCCCACAAGAGAGTAGTGGATAATGGATGAAGAGATATATGATGAAACTGACAGAGATGCATTGTGGTAAGTGTTAGTGATAATTTTGGGTAGCAGAAACCTTTTAAAATGCAGTAAGGATTACTGGTTCAAGCGAGCAAAACAATGTAAAAGAGCAGTGAGATCTAGCCGTCTATCTATCCATCTATTGCCAGACGCCTTGATCCTTTCAGGGGTGGCCAAATACAAATCGCCTCGATATCGCCCAAACCCTCTCAGTTTCACTGCCCTCCTCCCAGCTCACACCCCGATCTCTCATATACCTCTCCACTACATCCCTCCATCTCATCCTCGGCCTCCTCTTCCCTCTCCCCTCTCCATCTCACTCATATACACTCTCCTCGTCAGTCTCTAGCGGTCCATACTTTCCACATCGCAAAACCACCTCAGTGTATTTCTCCTATCACTTGCTATCACTTCGACATCCACATGACAATGCTCTTTCATTTCCTTATTTGCCAGTCTGTCTCTCCACGTAACTGCGCATGCTCCCGTCAGATAACTCATTTCTACTGCTCTCACTCTTGACCTGTTTACTACCAACCACGTCCAAGCTTCACGTCCATACGTGAGAGTTGGTATCACAAGACTATCATGGAGCGACTCTTTTTACTTCCATGCTCACTTCCCTATTTCTCATCACTGCTTTCAAAGAATCAGCAAACTTTCTTCCTTGTTGTTCCCTTTCAAGCACTTCATCCTCCAAAGCTTCCATCCTTCATCATCACACTACACAAGTACTTAAATCCACCCACATTTTCCATTTCCCGATCATCAAACCTCACTGTCTAATCAGTGACTTCATTTCTCTCGACAACCATAACTTTACTGTTCCCTACATTCACCCTTAGACTCCGTTTCTAACACACTCTCTCAAACTCATTCACCAAGTCTTGCTGTTCACTTACCAATACAGTATCATCTGCAAACAACAATACAGGAAGTTTCCAAATACTGTGCAACCTACTTAGGTTCGCTCCAACATCCACTGCGATACAGGTTGAACAACCATGGAGACATGTCACATCCCTGTTTCAATCCACCATTCAGACTGAAAAATTCTCTCAGTTCACTCTATCCACACGCACTGTAGCCTTAGCACCCTCATACACACTCTTCACGGCATTCAGCAACATCCCATTTACTTCATTTACTTTTAATATTTTCCACATTCATTGTCTATACACTGTCATGTGTTCTCCACATCCATGAACGCCACACACTGTACAACTTCTTTCCCTTCTGCAGAACTTTTCGAATAAAGACCTAGGAATGAATATCTGATCTGCATAACCTCTTCTCTTCCAAAAACCCTCCTGTTCTTGTCCAACTAATTCATCTGTTATTTCCCTTACTCTGTCAATAAGTATCTTACCATATACTTTTTCCATTACTTTAAGAAGACAAATGTTCCGTTGATTACCACACACTTCTTTTTCTCATTTTCCATCGAAAAGGCAAATAATTATACCTGACTCCCAGTCTTCCGAGGCTCTACCTTCCTCCCAGGCCAGTCTGCATATTTTCCATATCCATTCAACTACTATCTCCCCCATGCTTCAGCATATCACCACACACTCCATCAATTCCTGGGGATTTCCCCATTGTGTCTTTCTTCATTGTTTTTACTACTTCCATCCTTCTGATCCCTTCCTTTCTTCTCATCTCTTTCCTTCTCCCAGCCATTCCCCAGCCATTTATACTCACATTATTTTCATTCTCTATGTGGCGGGGGGGACACAATCTGGCTGCACTATGGGGTGGTACTAGTACTGTGCGGCCAGGTTGTGTTAGGAAGAATTCTGTCACGGTATTCCATGCATTTCTTAAAAGGCGAGTAAAAGGGACGGGGTGAGGGGTCTAGGGACCCCCTCCTCTGTTTTTTAGTTCCTAAAAAGAGACGGGCCATAGAAAGGGATGGGGGATTAAGTTATCCCCGTACCCTGAAGATTGGGTCTATGAATGTGCGTGGATGTAGTACATTGAGGCTAAACGGGAGGAGATTGGGAGAATGTTTTGTGAGAAGAAAGTTGGATGTGTTAGCTCTGAGTGAAACAAAGACGAAAAGGAAAGGTGAGCCTAAGTTTGGAAGTGTGAATGAAAGATTGTCAGGTGTTGATAGAGGAAGGACAAGAGAAGGTGTGGTATAGTTAGTGGGTCCGGAAGTGCAGCAGTGTGTGATTGAATGGAAGAAGGTGTCATCGAGACTGATGTGGGTGAAAGCGAAATTTGAACGTGAGTTGTGGGTATTTGTGAGTGCATATGGGCCTGGTAGTGAAAGGGATGAAGAAGAGAGGGAGCCTTTCTGGATTGATGTTGATGAGTGTCTGCAGAGTTTTGGAGCGAATGTGAATGTGGTAATGATGGGAGATCTGAATGCTAGAGTGGGAAATGTAGCAACTGAAGGTGTAGTTGGTATGCATGGTGTGCCTGGAAGAAAATGAAAATGGGGAACGAATGATTGGGATGTGTGTGATGATGATTGGAAATACCTTGTTTGAGAAGAAAAATATTTATGAATATACATGGGTGAGCACTGATGGACAATGTGGTTGTGTCCAGGAATGTAATACGAAGATTGTTGGATGTGAGAGTTTTGAGAGGGGAGGGTGGAGGTATGTCTGACCACTACCTGGTGGAGGGAAAGTTGAGAGTAGGTAAGAGATGGGTGAGAGCTAGAAGAGTTAGATGTGGCAGGGAGGTGTTGAATGTAAGTGAGTTGGATAAAAGAGAGAAAATTATAGAGTATCAGGAGAAATTGAAGGATGAGTGGAATGCAGTGAAAGATCAGGAGAATGGCAGTGTGGAGGAGGAATGGCAATTGTTTAAGAGTGTTGTGGTGGAGCATGCAGAAGAGGTGTGTGGTGTGAGACGAGTGGGTAGTGGTGTTAGAAAGGGAAGTGAATTGTGGTGAGAGGAAGTACTGTAAGTATCGCTGTGGCTGAAAAGAGACTCGCATATGAAGTGTGGCTGCAGAGGAAGGACGAGGTGTCATTTAAGAGGTATAAGGAAAAGAAGAATAGGGCGAGAAGGGCTGTGTGTGATGCTAAAGTGGCAGCAGATGAGAGGTAGGGTAGGCGGTTGATTGAGAATTTTCAACAGAATAAGAAAATGTTTTAAATGTAGAGGAGGAATGGAAGGCTGAGATTGTGGCAGATGGAAGGGTGCAAGGAATAAATGTGTTGGAAGCGTTGAATGATTCATTGATCATGATGGAGGAAGTGCAGGAGGCAGTAAAGGAGATGAAAACAGGGGAAGCTGCAGGTATGGATGGGTGTGCTGTGGAATGCCTGAAAGGTGGTGGAGTGACTACTGTTGACTGATTAGTAAGATTGTTAATGTGTGCTTTGTGAAAGGTATGGTGCCAATTGACTGGGCAAGTGCTTGTGTGGTCCCGTTGTATAAAGGTAAGGGTGATAAGTATGAATGTACTAGCTCTAGGGGTGTATGTCTGTTGAGTGTTGTAGGTAAGGTGTATGGCAGAGTGTTAATTAAGAGAGTCAGAGAGAGTACAGCGAGAGTGATTGGTGATGTGGAGTGTGGCTTTAGGAGAGGGAGGGGATGCGTGGATTAGGTGTTAATGTGAGACAGGTGTGTGAAAAGTATTAGCAAAAGGTAAGGATGTGTTTTGGGTGTTCATGGATTTAAAGAAACCGTATGAGAGAGAAGTTGAGGAGATGGAAGGAGCAGTTTGAGGATTTGTTGAATGTAGAGAGCGAGAGTAGTGCAAGCATAAGTGGTTGGGGAATGGCTGGGAGAAGGAGAGATGAGAGAAGGGAGGAAGAGATCAGTAGGGCGGAAATAGTGGAAGCAATGAAGAAGATCAAGATGGGAAAGGCCCCAGGAATTGATGAAGTGTGTGGTGAAACGCTGAGATACGGAGGTGAGATTGTAGTGGAGTGGATATGGAAGTTATGTAGATTGGCTTGGGAAGTGGGAAGGATTCCGGAGGGCTGGAAATCAGGTATAATTGTTCCTTTATACAAAGGAAAAGGGGAGAGAGAAGTATGTGGTAACCAGAGGGGTGTTTGCCTTCTTAGTGTGACTGGAAAAATATATGGTTGAATACTCATTGATAGGGTTAGGCATATAACAGAGGAGCTAGTTGGAGAAGAACAAGGGGGATTTAGGAAGGGAAAAGGGTGTGTAGATCAGATACTGGTTCTAAGATGTTTAGTGGAGAAATATCTAGAGAAGGGAAAGTGTATGCTGCCTTCATGGACTTGGAGAAAGCTTATGACAGAATAGACAGACAAGGTATGTGGAAGGTATTGAGAATATATGGAGTGGAGGGGAAATTGTTGAATGCAGTGATGAGTATGTACGAAGGAGCTAGGGCTACAGTGCGAGTGGATGGTGAGCTGAGTGAGTTCTTTGATCTCAGTGTGGGATTGAAACAGGGTTGTGTGATGTCTCCATGGCTGTTTAATACATACATGGATGGGGTTATAAAGGAGGTGCAAGGTAGGGTAGTGGATTTGGGGGAGGCTCTAATGAATGAGGGTGAGATTTGGAAGATTTCGGTGTTGTTGTTTGCTGATGATACAGTATTGTTGAGTGAAGATGTATGAGAGTTGCAAGGTTTAGTGAGTAAATTTGGTACAGTGTGTAGGAAGAGGAATCTGAAAGTTAATATAAACAAGAGTAAAGTTATGGTGTTTGAGAGGAATGAAGTCAAATAATGCACGGTGAGGTTGGATGGCGAGGAGATGGAGAATGTGAGTGCATTCAAGTACTTTGGAGGATGAAGTGCGTGAAAGAGTACAGCAGGGAAGGAAGGTTGTTGGTTCACTGAAAGCAGTGATGAGAAATAGGGAGGTGAGTATGGAAGTTAAGAAGTCACTGCATGATAGTATTGTGATCCCTACCCTGACGTATGGAATCGAGGCATGGACCTTGCAAGAGGGGAATAAGTCAAGAGTGAGAGCAGTGGAAATGAGTTACTTGAGAGGAGCATGTGGAGTGACATGGAGGGACAGGTTGTCGAATGAAGATGTGAAAGTTGTGGGGGTGGATGTGGTTGAGAAGATTAGGAGATATACACTGATGTGGTTTGGACATGTGGATATAATGAAGAATGAAAGACTGACTAAGAGGGTGTATGTAGGTGATGTGGAGGGAGGGAGAGGAAGGAAAAGACCGAGGATGAGGTGGAGGCATGGAGTTGAGAGGTATATGAGGGAAAAGGGAGTGAGTTGGGGGGTGGGTAGTCAAATGGTGGGTGACAGAGCGTCTTGGAGGCGTTTTGTCTGTGGCCACCCTTTATGGGATTAGGGCGTCGGGCTGTATTAGTATGATTGAAATGATAGGGAGGCTTTGTGGACTGTTTTAAGATTGTATCGACTTGATTGTATGTTTCTATAAGGAATGAAAAGTTTTTATGTAAGTAGTAAAGCGTGTGTAAGAGTGGGAAATATTGTGAGTGATTGGTTTCCTGTGAGAGTGGGGCTGTGGCACGGTTGTTTAATATTTATATGGATGGTGTTGTAAGGGAGGTGAATACAAGAATGTTAGGTGGAGGTCTGAGTCTGGTGAATGTTGATGGCAGAGAATGGAATCTGAAGCAGCTGCTGTTTGCGGATGATACTGCACTGGTGGCTGATTCAGAGGAGGGATTGAGACAGTTGGTAGAGGAGTTTGGATGGGTATGTGAAAGGAGGAAATTGAAAGTATATGAGAATAAGAGTAAAGTGATGAAACATGGAATATGGGTGTAGCAGGGAGGAAAAGTTTGATTGTAATGGAGATGAGGTGTCTGAGGAGTATGTGTGGAGTGACTCTTATGGATCGAGTGAGAAATGATGAAGTGCGAAGGAGAACTGGAGTTGTGCGGGAGATGGCTGATCAATTTGAGCAGAGGGTGTTGCGATGGTTTGGGCATATGGAGAGAATGGATAATGAGCAATTGGTGAAAAAGATAACTGGATCGAACGTGAGAGGTGTAAGGCTGAGATGAAGACCACGAATAGGATGGATTGACAGTGTGAAGAAAGCGTTGGATGCAAGAGGGAGGTCTGTTGAGCAAGGAAGAGTGGCTGTGCATGATAGAAATGATTGGAGAGAAATTGTGAATGAATAAATGATGACGCATCCCTGAGGGGATGTTCTCCCTCATTTGCTCAGATCAGCTGAGCAGGTCAGGTGCAGGTGAGGGGATGGGTCCACTATGATGTGGCAGGGGTAAACCAGCACTGCTGTCGGGCCCTGCTGCAGATGTTACTGATTGCACTGCGCAGTTGACCCTCATGCGGTGTGGTGTGGTGAGGATCTGTCCCTTTCCCCTTGGGGCTAAGATTCGAATGAATGTGTCTGAGTGCTTGAGTAAATTGAAAGTGTGTCATCCTGTCTTGGCTACCTCCCTTTCCATGGGGGAAGCAGCCTAGGTAGCCTATATAGATAGATGATTAACAGTTCTTTAATCCTTTTGCACACGATGGCTCAATGTGTCATAATCCTTGCAATCTGAAGATTAGCCAATGATGCAACTTCCCTATAAATGGTCATATAAACTTTAACTGTGGATAGATTTGCATCAGATTTTATTGAGTCAAAGCTGAGGGTGTCCAGGTTTAGATGAATTATATTGCAACTCCCAGGAGCTTATTGGAGGGGCAAGTGGCTTACTTTTAGCTCAGTGTTCACCCAGCAGTCAGCCTCGCAGGGTGTGTGAACTTGCGGCCGACCATTTAAACCCACGTTTCCTATTGCCGCACCATCCATACCTTATGTGTATTATAGTGATATTGTGTTATATATACTGTAGTGCAATGTGCTTGTGAAGAAGTTGTATAAGTGTTTCTTGTATATTTTCAGAGAAAGCTAGATCTGATAATGCCTAACCGATTTTTACCGTTCCCCTCCTACTTTACACTAAACCTACAGTGTCTCGCAAGGGCTTATCAGAGAAAGAGTACATGACAACTGACACTACTGCCATCACTCCTATGACAACTGACACCACTGCCATCACTCCTATGACAACTGACACCACTGCCATCATTCCTATGACAACTGACACACTGCCATATCACTCCTATGACAACTGACACCACTGCCATCACTCCTATGACAACTGACACCACTGCCATCACTCCTATGACAACTGACACCACTGCCATCGCTTCTATGACAACTGACACCACTGCTATCACTCCTATGACGAGTAACACCCCATCACTCCTATGACAACTGACACCACTGCCATCATTTCTATGATAACTGACACCACTGCCATCACTCCTATGACAACTGACACCAGTGCCATCACTCCTGTGACAACTGACACCAGTGCCATCACTCCTATAACAACTGACACCAGTGCCATCACTCCTGTGACAACTGACACAACTGCTATCACTCCTATGACATGTGACACCACTGCCATCACTCCTCTGACAAATGACACCACTGCCATCACTCCTATGACAACTGACACCACTGCCATCACTCCTATGACATGTGACACCACTGCCATCACTCCTCTGACAAATGACAACACTGCCATCACTCCTATGACAAATGACACCACTGCCATCACTCCTATGACAACTGACACCACTGCCATCACTCCACACACACACACACACACACACACACACACACACACACACACACACACACACACACACAGTAGGAACACAAAAGGTTAGGGAAATACGAGAGAACCAAGTCAAGACCCTTAACCCGTGCCGTCCCGAGGACGTACTTCCACGTCCTCACGTTTTGTCACAGCTAATCCCGAGGACGTACTTCAACGTCCTGCAATTGCAAGGTTCATAATTTCCACAATTTTCAATTTTCGCGAGTCATTTTTGGTACGTATACACGGGACACCTGCCTCAACAAGATGCCAGGCAGAGACAATGCCTTACCCAGCATGACCTCCTCCCCCCCCCTGCATGCCCTTTTCTCAGCAATTCACCTGTTATCAGTGACCTGGCCAGTATAGCCATGTCATGCCACGGTACGAAATTCAGGGCCAGAGTGATTCCCCAATCAATGACAATGTGGAGGACAAACTTTACATAGCATTAGAGGAAGAAACAGTTAGAAGTGATGATCAGGTAATGTGGCAAAAAAAGGTCAGGTATTAGCGAGTGAAACAATGCTTATAATGCCTATATTACTGCTTGAAAACCAATATACTTTTGTACTACATATAAATTCGTAACAGTAAATAAATAAATACCGTTTATGAGTGGTGTGAAATAGTTATCCTCCCATAGAACTCGTTTTCTTTGGTGCCAGCCTGATAGAAAACCCAGTAAGGTAAGGAGGCTCTCCTACCTGTAATGAGTATTTTAAACCTCAGGTGAGCGATTTCTCTATGAATTTTCGATGTTTCTCACCAAAAGCGAAAGTTTTAGCAAAAAAAAAAAAAGGTCAAAAATTGCCCGGGATTGGGGGGTACCAGTGGTCAAAAAGTGGCCGGGACTGGGCGGGTTAAATATAACCTTCCTGAGTGTAAACACCGTGGAGGAGATACTAAAAAAAAGCAAAGAATCTTATGGAAAAAGAGGAATTCAAAAATGTATGGATGAAAAGATGCCTAACACAAGAGGAATTGGAATTACTGAAAGAGAAGAGGGAGGAAGCAAAAACAAAAAATGTGGGAAGATCAGAGGAGGATAGGATTGCAGGTATGAAAATGGTACATAAACAGGGGGGAATAAAATAGAGGAAGGTAGTAGAACCAAGTCATGAGAAGTATATAAACAAGATGATTAAGTTGATGTACTTAAATGTGGATGGAATGGTATCTAAATTATTAGAGATGAATGATTATGTCAGAGAAAATGAACCACAAATAATATGCCTAACTGAAACAAAGTTAACACCAAGGCTATCAAATGACATCCTAAACTTAGAGGAATATAGTATACAGAGAAGAGATAGGAACTTAAAAAAAGGAGGAGGAATTATAATATTAACTAAGAAACATCTAAAAGTCAATGAAATAGAACTAGATATACCTCACCAGTAGAGCTAATTGTAGTAGAGATCAATATATCTGAAGGGAAAGTAATTGTAGCCAATTTGTACATGCCACCCAAGGAAAACACGTGGGAAAGAGACGAGTATGGGGACCTGGCAGAGAATACAATTCAGAGTTTAAGATCATTACTACATAAAATGCAAGAGAAATCGGAAAGAATTATAATAACTGGAGATTTTAATACAAATATAAATTGGAATACTCTAGATATAATAAGCCAAGAAAGCAGTTAGGACCCAAACCTCCTGGATCTCGTGCAAGAGTTTTTTCTAACGCAACATTTCAGGGAAGCACCAGAAAAAGAGGACTCGATGTACACTCAATGCTAGATCTCATATTTACTAGGCAAGAAAACAATATTGACAATTTAAAATACCACCCTCCATTCGGCAAAAGAGACCATGCGTACTAAATGTGCAACTTCAGGATAGCATATGACATAGTTAACAGCAATGAAAGTTTCAAAAAGAGCCTAAACTATAAAAAGGGATACTATCATGACCTAAAGAAGTACTTCTTAGAAATTGATTGAAGAAAGGAGCTTAGAGGACAAGATTTAAATGCTATATATAAAAAATTCTGTGAATTTTATGAAATAGTAGTCCAGAAGTACATCCCAAAGCACAAAGAAGCAGAAAAAAAAAAAAAAAAGAAATGATTCAATACAGAATGTAAAAAATCAAAAGAAAAAAGATATTTTTTGTGGAATAGATACAGAAGACACAATAGTGAAAGGGATTAAAATAATTGCAAACAGGCAAGAAACGATTATACAAGAATAAGGAGGGAAGCCCAAAAACAGTTTGAAGAGGATATCATAAATAAAAGTAGTGATCAACCGAAGCTATTTTACAGCTACATCAGAAGCAAAACCAAAGTAAAAGATAAAATACAATCCATTACAGACGAGGGAATCACCTATACACAAGAGAAGGATATTTGTGATGCACTAAACAAGAAATTCCAATCAGTTTTTACAGAAGGAAAAAAATTTTGAGAGGGATTATGTGGAACATGCATGCCCGCACATACTACCAGATATACAAACATCAGAAAAAGTAATACAGGAGGAGCTATAGACAAAGGAAAAGCAAATGGTCCTGATGAAATTTCATGTTGGGTACTACGTGAATGTGCAAAGGAGTTAAGTAAACCATTATTTTAAATTTTCAAGAAATCCTTGAGTCAAGGTAAACTATCTGATATTTGGAAGAAAGCAACCATTGTTCCCTTATTCAAGAAAGGGAATAGACAAAATCCACTCAACTACCGACCAGTATCACTAACCAGTGTTGTAAGCATGGTATTAGAAAAGCTTATAAGAAAAGCTTGGGTAAATCATCTAGAACACAATATGATAACAGAAAGACTGTTTTGTTTCAGAAAAGAAGAATCATGTGTTCCTAATCTGTTGAGCTACTATGACAGAGTAACAGACACATTACAGGAAAGAGAAGGATTGGTGGACAGTATCTATTTAGATTTCTAGAAAGCATTTGACACAGTACCACACCAAAGACTTTTATGGAAACTGTACCATCAAGGAGGAATTCGAGGCAAACTGTATTGTTGGATGCAAGATTTTCTCATCAGAAGAGAATTAGAACAGTACTAATGGGAAATCACTCATCATGGAAAGAAGTGACTAGTTGAGTACCACAGGGCTCAGTGCTGGCACCAGTCATGTTTTTCTATCTATCTATCTATATACCTAGGCTGCTTCCCCCAAGGAAAGGGAGGTAGCCGAGACAGGACGACACACTCCCCATTTACTCATCCATTCAAACACATTCATTTGCATCTTAGCCCCAATAGGGAGAACGGACAGATCCTCACCGCACCACACCGCACAAGGGTCAACTGCGCAATGCAATCAGTGACATCCGCAGCAGGGCCCGACAGCAGAACTGGTTTACCCCTGCCACATCATAACAGACCCATCCCCTTATCCGCACCTGACCTGACTAGCTGATCAGACCAAATGCGGGAGAATATCCCCTCAGGGCTGCGTCATCACTTATTCATTCACAATTTCTCTCCATTTATTTGTGTCACGCACAGCCACTCTTCCTTGCTCAACAGACATCCCTCTCGCATCCAGCGCTCTCTTCACACTGTCCATCCATCCTATTCGTGGTCTTCCTCTCAGCCTTACACCTCTCACATCAGATCTATGGTCGTACCATTCTAAAGTGGCGGTTTGGGTGGGGCACCAACCTCTGTACAGTGTTGCCACGTTTTCCATACTCGCGATTTCTCTCTCTCTCTCTCTCTCTCTCTCTCTCTCTCTCTCCTGGGGGGATGTGCATCACCCTAGGGAATTTTGTTTCTTTTATGTCTTATAAACTTGTGTTTTCATATATTTATTTTTTTTTATTATATTATTGTTTTACATATGGCGCCAGATGACCTCGGTGTTGAGGCGCCTTGATTTGTTTTCATTCAGTCATTCTCGCCCTCCTTCTTTCCCTCCCTTCATCTTTCTCTCAGCTTGACAATGCACTCAACACTGCCCCTGGCCTGCCTTCTCTCTCTCTCTCTCTCTCTCTCTCTCTCCTGGGGGAGATGTGCTTCACCCTTGGGAATTTTGTTTCTTTTATGAGTGACATAAACTTGTGCTTTCATTTCTTTATTTTGTTTTTATTATATCTAATTATGTTTAAAAATATTATTGTTTTACATATGGCGCCAGATGACCTCGTTGTTGTGGCGCCATGATTTGTTTTCATTCAATCACTCTCTCCCTCCTTCGTTCCCTCCCTTCCTCCATCTCTCACTCAGCTGCACTCAACACTGCCCCTGGTCTGCCTTCCCTCTCTCTCTCTCTCTCTCTCTCGTCTGTGGTATTTTAGGATACATTTTGGTTATTTTCTTTTACGTTATAATGTACATTTTGTAAATTTGACTTTATTTCCACAACACCCCGGAGGTAAAAATCTTGGCATGTTTTTTTTTAAGAGGTGTCTCCAAACAGGCCTATTCCTCTATCCCTTGGGTCGGGCTGGGTGTGTGTGTGTGTTGCCGCTCACGAGGGTAAATATATATATATTTTTTACTAAGAAATTGGCATATTTTTTCTTATATTCCTGCACATTATCTTATAATCATAGTTGTGACATTATTACCAACCCCAGAAATACGGTAACAGCCAATAAAAGTGACTACTTTTTTTTAAGCAACACTGTGAAATAATTATGCCACGTTTCTGTATTGACGTATGAATATTTTACGCATATTAAGTTTACTATTCTTTCATATATTATAATACACACGTTACCATTATATTCTTATGTGTTTTTCTTATTGTGATGCCTATTACATATATATATCAGAGCCGTTCACATAGCGAGTATGGAACACGTGGCAACACTGTACAGAGTTGGTGCCCCACCCAAACCGCCACTTAAGAATGGTACCACCATAGTTATCTTTTTCACCAATCGCTCATTATCCATTCTCTCCATATGCCCAAACCATCGCAACACCCTCTGCTCAACTCTACCAGCCATCTCCCGAACAACTCCAGTTCTCCTTCGCACTTCATCATTTCGCACCCGATCCATACGCGTCACTCCACACATACTCCTCAGACACCTCATCTCCATTATATTCAAACTTTTCCTCTCTGCTACACCCCATATTCCATGTTTCAGCCCCATATAACGCAGTCGATACCACAACACCCTCATACAGCCTTCCCTTTACATCCATTCTAAGTGAACGGCATTTAAACACTTTTTTCATTCCTCCCAGCACCTTTCCTACTTCATTTATTCTAAACTTCACTTCTGCATCTATTCTTCCATCCACAGCAACATGTGACCCTAGATATTTAAAACAATCTACCTCCTCAAGCAACTCACCATTCAAAACTATATTCATCCCCCTACCATCTATCAACCTCGTACACTTCATCACTTTACTCTTATTCTCATTTACTTTCAATTTCCTCCTTTCACACACCCTTCCAAACTCCTCTACCAACTGTCTCAATCTCTCCTCTGAATCAGTCACCAGTGCAGTATCATCTGCAAACAGCAGCTGCTTCAGATTCCACTCTCCACCATCAACCTGCACCAGACTCAGACCTCCACCTAAAACTCTTGCATTCACCTCTCTTACAACACCATCCATGTAAATATTAAACAACCAAGGCGACATCACACATCCCTGTCGCAGCCCCACTCTCACGGGAAACCAATCACTCACAGCATTTCCCACTCTTACACACGCTGTACTATTTACATAAAAACTTTTCACCCCTTTTAGTAACCTACCATCAAGTCCATACAATCTTAAAACAGTCCACAAAGCCTCCCTATCAATTCTATCATACGCTTTCTCTAAATCCATAAATGCCCAAAACACATCCTTGCCTTTCGCTAAATACTTTTCACACACTTGTCTCACAGCAAATACCTGATCAACGCATCCCCTCTCTCTCCTAAAGCCACACTGCTCATCACCAATCACTCCCTCTGTACCCTCTCTAACTCTCATAATTAACCCATCACGTCCCGAGCCTTTCCGCACCTATGACATCCCCCAGTCCCAAGCCTTTTTGGAATTTTTTTTTTTCTTCTAAAACTTCCGCTTAGGTCGAGAAACTATGGAAAATCATGAAGAAAGTGGTCTCTGTGGTCTATAAGTGGTCTCGACAGATGCGGTTTCCCCCCGCAGGTATCGTATTCTGTAATGGGCTGGATATGTGTGTACGTTTTCTATGGTAAGGAATAATGGGACAAACAACACACAACATCTCTACATTTATTGAATTTGAACTAATAAACAATAACAGTAACAATACAATGGATTTCAGACACATATATAGGAAAAATAAGCATTGTACCATCGCGCGAGCACAGCGAGTTAGGTCCGAGTCGTAACATGCTATATGCTAAGTTTCTGGTATGAGTCAACCTATCATTTTTTCTACTTGTATACTTCTGTTTCAATGACAATTTACCAATTACAACTGTTTGCAAGTGTTTTCAGATGTTTTCATTCATTATGATGACATGCAGCATAAGTTTAGCGCACATCAGCTTAGTAAGCGCACTCGCTATGACTCGTATTTCAACATATCAAATTGTTTTATCACTTTCCAATTATTTTCCCATTTACATAGAACCTTTCCTCCACCACTGTGAAGGTTTTCAATTATTTTCATTCATTACGAGGGCATTTAGCGATATGCTAGCGCCTATTCACGTAGCAACCACGATCTCAAACACTCGTGTTTCATCATCTACTTTATTTATTCACTCAAATTATATTTTCCCACTTACATTACACACGTTTACACCCCTAGAATGCACTGTACATACTTACTGCCATTATTTATTCAAGTGAGCGTGAGAAAATCGCCTGAAAATACCCTCGCAAGGAATGTTTCGTCATACATAATACTCACACACTTATATACTAATTCACTCACACACTTATATACTAATTATTCACTTTATCACTTGCTGACTTTTATTTTGACTAATACGTGCCTTATTCATTCGACTAAGCGTCAGGAAATCTTATCTTTATAGACACGCTATGAATATTTGACTTAGAATATACATCATCATATACAATAATTTGAACTTATATTATACCCGTAAGAATGTCACATAATAAGAAATATATAATAAGGGGCCGTATTTATTGCACTGAGCGACAGAATATCGAATCAAACAACCCTCTCTATGTAAGTTTCAACTTAGGGCAGATTTATATACTTACACCCAATGTTTTCACTTATGTTCTACCCGTAGGCACTTTATACTAATATTTGGCTATCCACATGACTAATATTTTCACAGAGCGTCTGTCTGTCGCATTTACCTCATAATTTCAGTGTCCTTTCGCATTCACACCATGCTAAAAGTGCAACAACGTGTGATATTCACTAAAACATGGGTGAATACACAGACCCACGTCACACTGCACGCACTCATAGCGGGTGTCCTTCCTCTGTGTCGTGAGTCTCACCTGGGAATGACTGCACACGTGACACCTGCGCTGGGGCCTAGGTCTGTTGGGCTGGGGAGGGATAGGAGTGGGGAAATGGCGGCCGGATATTCTCTGGGGAGTCTGGGTAATATGGGCAGTGCGGGGGCGCTGCTGGGGCCTTTCAACAGCATACTTAGCAAAGATTTCTCGTTTGAGCTCCCTCACAAACCC
The DNA here is from genome assembly GCF_032717465.1 of Coenobita brevimanus. Taxonomy (NCBI): domain Eukaryota; kingdom Metazoa; phylum Arthropoda; class Malacostraca; order Decapoda; family Coenobitidae; genus Coenobita; species Coenobita brevimanus. The sequence goes on along the minus strand of NC_136993.1, from coordinate 13,950,752 downwards.
TTCAAAGGTTTCCTGAACTCCTGTGGTCATGGCGTGAAGGTGGTGGCAATTCAGAGCAGTGATATCTAGCAAGTGAAAGAACAGTTTTTTATACCACTTCATCGTGGTCCTGGCACACTCTACCGTCGATATCATGGAGTCTGACTGATCCACGAGGCGCATGTTTATATTATAGTCCATGACACATTCAGGTTTCCAAACATGACGCCTGCTCTCGCTATGGTAATCAACAGAATCAGTACGGTGCATCAAGGGGCGGTGAACCGTGGACAAGAGGCTTACTTCTCTGTTGTGGTTCCACATTGTTGCAAGGATGTTGTTTGCTTTGAAGAAGACAACCTCACTCCTTGCAAGTTTCCGCCCTACCTTGACCATGTGATGCCGGTTCACCTTTACGGTTCCACAGACTCCCGTTTCATGTCTGTGAAGATAGCGAGCGAGAAGAGGGCTAGTGTACCAGTTGTCGAGGTAGAGAACGTGACCACGATGAAGGTAGTCTTGTATCATCGTCTTTACCACTGCTCCCGAAAGTACTATACTTCGATCTTCTATTATGTCTGTCTGTGCACCGGTGTACAAGACTATGTCTTGCACGTATCCAGTCCTACAGTCACACATAACAAAGATCTTGAACCCAAAACGGTGCCTTTTGCTGGGTATATACTGTCTGAATGAAATATTGCCTCTCCACAACACGAGACTCTCGTCTATGACGAGATCTCTATAGGGATAGAATGAGGATCGAAAGGTTTGCCTGAGGTGATCAAAGACCAGCCTAATTCGCCTCATTTTGTCAGTGTTGTTTGCATTTGCAGGGTCATTAGCATCATAAAAATGGAGGCGACTTAGAATTTGTTGAAACCGATTATGGCTCATCACTTGACCAAATATGGGGGTAAACATAACAGCGTCCCTAGTCCAGTAAGCAGGAATTCTATTTTTTCTTATTATACCCATCAAAAGGACAAGGGCAAAAAATAAGAACATTTCTGGAATGGAGACAGGGTAATCATAAATCATAGAATGCCTACTCCTTGTTCCCAATCTTTCACTTTCTAGCCGCTGGCCGCTTGCAAACAGGTTTGTTTGAAAAACGATCTGATCTACGAAGGCCTCACTGAATAACAGGTGGAAAAAATCCAACCTGCTTGAATTACAGTGAATACCTGGTGCATTGCAGCCAGATCGCCCACGCTCAGTGAAGGGGTGAATGAGGGGAGAAAAATCACTCCCATCCTCCCAATCCCACGACACAAATCCCTCGTCCCTATCACCACCTTCGTCTGGGTGGGGAGGAGATCCTGGCTGGGGAGGTTGGGGAGAAGGAGTACGGAGGGCTTCCCCACTGTCACTCCTCTTCCCTCTGCCTTTACCCTTTCCCTTTCCCTTACCCTTACGGCCTTGAGGAACATTAGGGGGTTGTGGGGATGAAATTGTTGAATATTGGGGAGCAGAAGACGTGCTGGGGAATGGTTCCTCCCCACCTTCCCCCTCCATTACCACACCACGGGCTCTCTCACGCAAAACGTGTTAGGGGATATTGGGGAGCATAAGACGTGCTTTGGAGTGGTTCCTCCCCACCTTCCCCCTCCCTCACAACCCCACGTGATAATGAACGCACCTGCACTGGCCCACGTGATCCACTCTGCCGCCTCACACTGCGTAGGGAGAGCAATGACTCACCCACCTCACTCTCACTTTCCCTAATCCCAGGAATGTCCATTTCACTCCCCACTCCCTCCACTTCACTTCCTACCGCCCCAAACAGAATGCTAGGCCCATACCTGCTTAGACGACGTGGTGTGCGCTCTGGGCCACGATGGGTAATCACCCCCATCCATACCACGTGGCAGCACGTCCCACGTCTCCGTCCTCGTCCTCGTCCTCGTCCTCGACCTCGAATTCTGCTTCCAAGGCACGCTGGGGATAGGGATATGATATACTACGTGCCTTCTTTGCCTCCTGCCCCTCTCTAGCAGCACGGTAAGTCACGTACTGCCGCTTCCTGGTTGACGGAACTTCCTCGTCACTGCTGGTGGTTTCTTCCTCCTCTGGCTGCACATAATCCTTGTCCATCTCCTCGTCATCCAGTGGGGAATCACTGTCGCCGGTAAAGGTGTCCAGGGCGACTTGAATTTCGCTCTCTGAGAGACCTCTCTTAGCCATGTCTGAGCAGGACCGTGGCTACCAGGTGAGTGGACGAGTGGCGGGCTAGCACGGGTCGCGCGGGGTCGCCGAGTGTCCCCGCCTGATGGCAGGTAGGGGAAGGTCAGGCAAGGGTACGTACCACAAATCAAACGCGAAATTTGAAAATTGTCGAAATTATGCACATTGCAATTGCACGACGTACTGGTACGTCGCCGGGACTGGCAAATGCAAATCGTGGTGACGTACCCATACGTCGTCGGGACGGGGCGGGTTAACACTCTACCATACACCTTACCTACAACACTCAACAGACTTATACCCCTAAAGCTAGTACATTCATACTTATCACCCTTGCCTTTATACAACGGGACCACACAAGCACTTGCCCAGTCATTTGGCACCATATCTTTCTCAAAGCACACATTCAACAATCTTACTAACCAGTCAACAATAGTCACTCCACCACCCTTCAGGCATTCCACAGCACACCCATCCATACCTGCAGCTTTCCCTGTTTTCATCTCCTTTACTGCCTTCTCCACTTCCTCCTTCGTGATCAAAGAATCATTCAACTCTCCCAACACATTTATTCCTTGCACCCTTCCATCCGCCCCAATCTCAGCCACCCTTTCCTCCTCTACATTTAACAATCGTTCAAAATACTCTGCCCATCTCTTCCTTACTGCATCCATCTCAATTAACATCCTTCCATCCTCTGCTTTTACTCGTTCTTCCTTCCCAGACTCTCCCTTTCGCACCCTTTTCACCTCCTTCCAAAACATTTTCTTATTCTGTTGAAAATTCTCTGTCAGCCGCCTACCCCACCTCTCATCTGCTGCCACTTTAGCATCACGCACAGCCCTTCTTGCTCTATTCCTCTTCTCCTTATACCTTTCATATGACATCTCATTCTTCCTCTGCAGCCACACTTCATATGCACGTCTCTTCTCAGCGACAGCCATACTTACTTCCTTGCACCACCATTCACTTCCTTTTCTTACACCACCACCCACATGTCTCACACCACACACCTCTTCTGCATGCCCCACCACAGCACTCTTAAACAACTGCCATTCCTCCTCCACGCTGCCATTTTCCCAATCTTTCACTGCGTTCCACTCATCTTTCAATTTCTCCTGATACTCTATCTTTTTCTCTCTTTTATCCAACTCACTGACTTTCAAAACCTCCCTGCCACACCTAACCCTCCTAGCTCTCACCCATCTCTTACCTACTCTTAACTTTCCCTCCACCAGGTAGTGGTCAGACATACCTCCACCCTCCCCTCTCAGAACTCTCACATCCAACAATCTTCCTATTACATTCCTAGACACAACCACATAGTCCATCAAAGCTCTATCAACAACCCTTCCACCCTCCTGTCTCACCCATGTATACTTATAAATATCTTTCTTCTCAAACAGCGTATTCCCAATCACCATTTCTCGCTCAACACACATCGCTATCATTCGTTCCCCATTTTCATTTCTTCCAGGCACACCATGCATACCAACTACACCTTCAACTGCTACATTTCCCACTGTAGCATTCAAATCTCCCATCATTACCACATTCACATTCGCTCCAAAACTCTGCAGACACTCATCAACATCATTCCAGAAAGACTCTCTCTCTTGTTCATCCCTTTCACTAGTGTATATAAATGATATAGACAATAACACTGGAAATGAAAGCTATTTAAATATGTTTGCAGATGATGCGAAAATACAAAGGAGAATTACTAACACGGACCCTTGTAAAGAGATACAAGAAGAATTAAATAAACTTCATGAATGGAGCAATACATGCCATATGAAATTCAATGTGGACAAGTGTCATGTAATCAAGTTTGGTAAAAGTGGAAAAAACGTGATTGAGATTATACGTTAGGAAATAAAACCCTACACACATCAGAAAGAGAGAAGGACCTAGGTGCGATTATCAATAACAGACTATCTCCGGCGACCACATCAATGAGAAGGTACGGAACATGTATACACTGCTTGCAAATATGAGAACAGCATTCGCATATATAAATGAAGACATGCTAAGAAAGATAACATCATTCATCAGACCAACCCGGGAGTATGCATCAGTAGTCTGGAGTCCTCATCTCAAAAAACACATAGACAAGATTGAAAATGTTCAAAGGGGCGCAACAAGATGGGTACCAAGCTTAAGGGATCTAAGCTATGAAGAAAAACTAAATAAATTGAATCTACCAACACTACAGGAGAGAAGGAAAAGAGGTGACATGATTATGCTATATAAATGCATATCAGTGAAGGAGAAAATAGACATAAATGATTACTTATCCTATGGGGAAGCATCAGTAAGAGGACACTGCAAAAAACTGCATAAGAAGAGAGGTGATAAAGACGTAAGGAAATTTAGTTTCCCAAATAGAGCAATTGTTCAGTGGAATGCACTACCGAATGAAATAGTGTGTGCCAAAACAATTCACAAATTTAAGGCTATGTACGATAAATATGGTTTAAGACACGGGACAGTACGAGCTTGACTCATTCCTGTAAAGATACAATTAGGTAAGAACAATTAGGTAAGGTAAGGTAAGAACACACACACACACACACACACACACACACACACACACACACACACACACACACACACAGAGGCTGTGATCGTACCTGTCCTCCTCTCTGCAACTCCATCTCCTCTCAAGAAACGCTACAACACTTCTAGAGGACGTGAGTAACCAGCTTATTTGTCTAGTTTTTATAGTATTGTATTGTAAGGTATAAAATGTGTGTTTACTATATATTTCTCACAGGGAAATTGTAGTGGATTTCATTGCAATTCTCTCACTCATTATACTCGTAAAGTATATGTCGCATCAAAAATCTGAAGAAAGCTTGATCAAGCTGATGATTATTTATGCATCCTTTTGTAAAGCAGAGTAACCTATGTGTGAAAATAATTGGGGAAAAGTTACGAAATACGAACATACTCAGCCTATGGGCAGGAGCATAGGTGGTGTTACCGCGCACAACCCATCATGACATCAAAATTCATTTTCTCCATAACAATAAGGGTTGTAACACTGAATTATATCATGGGCTTCCTTAACCTTTGGGCTACAAAACTGGATAGAAATTAGAATTATGTTTGTTACGGTGTCACTAACAACACACGAAAAAATAAATCAGACATTTTTAGGCGATTTTCATGGTTTTTTCGATTTACACGAAAACTATTGGACGTATCAACTTGAAGCTTTCACATATGAAAGATTGTGAAATTCTGCATATAGACAATTCCTTTGCAACTGTGCGTCAGGGGAAAAAATTTTCACAGTGATGTTGGGAAGTTATGAGAAGCGAGTTTTCACCTAAATAAAGTTTATTCTTGCTTCATTTCTGTACATTTATTCATCTGTTTTATGTTTTTTTTTCTTATCTAATAATATAAACATCAACGAAGATGATGGGAAACAATTTATAACCATATAAGCAATTTCTGGGGGCAAATTGGGCCATAGAATGTTTTTCCTTGCCTCGCAAGCGGAGCCAACCTGAACGAGGTTTTCGTTCTGTGCATGGAACCAAAACTTATTGAAAACTTATGGTGCGCGAGAGAGTTCAGGTGTCCTCTCCATCTGCTCACTTTTTGTTCCATCTCCACTGGAAGTGTACCATTAGTATCTTTCACACCACTTCTAACTTCCCTGTCACCAAGTCTAGCTCTCTTTATCTCATTCCAGAACATTTTCTCTCATTCCCTCCACAGTACACTCAAATTCCTTCCAAATTCCTGATTCACATTCTTCTTACTCTCTCTTATTAATCTTTTTACCTCTGTCTTCCTTGCAACATATAACGCACTCTTCCATCTTCCTCAATTCTTCTGCTTCCCATCCACTCACTTATGCTTTCTTCTTTTGTGCCACAGCTTGCCTCACCTCCTCATTCCACCATGCTGTTCATTGTATCCCCTTCGTCTTATCTTCACCTGACACACCACCTCACATGCTGCACAGATTTCTTTTGTGAATATCTTTCACACACTTTCCACCTCTCCCACCTGTTCCAAATCATATTTACCCAATCACTCCTGCATTACTTTCTTATATCCTGCCTTTTTCCTATCCTCTTGCAACCTTTCTACCATCCTTGTATGGACTACTTCCTCCTGTCCTTCCCTCCTTCTGTTCCTCCAATGCACCTGAACCTTGACTTTCACCACCACCAACTGGTAGTCAGAAGGTCCACTCCCGGAACATACTTCCTCATTCTGTCATCCACAGACACACAATCAATCACTGCATTCCGTTCATTTAGTTCACCGCCCACCTTTATTATCACTCGCCACATATAACTGTGGATCATTTTGTGTCTAAAGAGGATACTGACTAACACAAATCCCTTCCCCACACAAATGTCTACCAGAGTACTGTCCTTCTCACCCACTTCTGTACGCACACCTCACTCACCTGCTACTCCATGTTCCTTCACATTCCATAGTTTTCCATTTAATCTCCAATCAAAAAAACACTTTCATTTCTTTCAAACTTTTCCACATACACTTCCACATTTGGCCATAACTCTTGTTTCACTCTGCTTGGACGGTCTTGCATTGGCGCATACACGCACAATCACCCACATTTGTAATCTTACTTTTAATCTTTCCCACACAACCCTTGAACCACCTGATCCATACCGTCTTATAGTTTCCTTCCACTTCATGCACACAACACTACATACTCTCTCTTTTGCCTTTTCATTCTCACCTACCCGGTAGTCCTGCGCAAATACCCCATCCATACTCCCACTCTTTCACACCCTCACCCCACAATTTACTCTCGGTTAATCCACATATGTTCATTTTGCACCCTTGAGCACCTACACAATCTCTTTCTCTCTCTTCACCTCATTATTCGCACCCCTTACATTCCATGTTGCAGTCCGTACGGTGTCTTTTGTCATCACTTGTTTATCTTGTTTTTAGTTACCTGTTTTCTGGGGAGGGGCGCTAACCCTCCGCCAACCCACTTGCTGACACGTAGGGAACATGTGTTGGTCGTTTACAAGATTAGGACCTCATGTATTCCTGGTTTACAGGAAATTATTTGTCTTGCCATTTAGTGTACAGTAGAGCTACCCTGAAACAGAGTACTGCTACACTACATGGGTGGATGATTGACGTTCCCACTGACCATTACCATTTCAGCATTGAGATCAGTACCATAATGTGTAATGTAGGAAATTATTAAAGGTACAGCAGGTCTACATACATAATTGGAAACCAGGTATGCAACATCTAATAGACGTCCACACTGAAAATGTGGAATGTATTCGAGTGAGCGAGCTAGCAAGTCAGGCAATGCTGAATATTGTCCCATGTGGCTGACCATCTTTATGATTTTCTGACAGTAACCCTCTCATGCATGGATAAGTTTGAGTAAGATTTACAGCGCACAATTTTATCCACCTCCTTCTCCGCCAGCCCCCCAGCGCACCAGTGAAAACATGTATTCTCGCCTTATTTTCGCCACCCAAACATCTATATATTGCCATGAAACCTACATCATCTTATTTGCCGATGTTTGTTCTAGCCGATAAGCAAAAAAAAAAAAAACGAATAAAAGTACATTATGCCGGTGTGAATAAATATTTTGGAACGTCAGTCTCATTTTCCAACATCTTAGTTCGAATGTTTTCAATCATACAGAGAAATATTATTAGAAGTATTGATAGAGAATTTCATCAGCTTTCTAAAGAGATTTGATTGGGATACGATTTGTAGTTTTCAAGAAAACAGCAAAAAACTAAATACCATTAAAAAAAAAAAAAAAGATTTTTATTCAGGGAGCTCTACCGCAAAAGTTTTCTCCCACAGGTTATGTTTTTATTTCATAATCTTGTGTAGAATTTCACAAGCTTTCTCATGGTACAGTTGCGGACATATCAAACAGAAACGCTCCGTCCACCATCGAGGTGGTGTAATGCTCTTTGCACTGGTAACATTGGTAGGTATGGAACTTCACCAGGTTTCGTTCAGTCACTAGGATGAACTGAACGCTGATCATTGCCTCTGTTTGCAGTTATTGGTGATATATAAACAATGTCCCGCCTGACAATGTACTGAAAATAACAACGTTTTATGAATATGGTAATAAAGTATTTTCACACCATACATATTCATATTTTATTCACATGAAACACACAGGTTTCATTTGACTTTTGACAAACATAACAAATCATACATTTACCGACAGCAAGCATATAAGCCATTATAAGACTATCGGCATTCTTGCACCTATCATAATAATCACAAATTAACGTGACCCCCCCCCTCCTCCCTGACCATGAACCTGAAAATGATAGGCCTCTTTAATCGACTCATTATCATAAGAGGTTGTGCCACAGGAGGAGGCAGGGTGGGGCACCTGGGAGACAGGAGAATGGAGGTGGGTGAGGAGGGGGCAATAGTGGTCTGGCTGATGGGAGAGGGGGCTCTACAGGAGACGAGTAAAGAGGTAAGGGAGAGTGGACTGTGGCAGGAAGCTAGGATGGGATGAGTAAATGATTCTCTGGTGACATGGTGCCAAAGCTGCTATAGTTTAATGTTGATTATGGAAATTGATAATCAGGCCGTTAAAACATTATGTAGACTTTGGCACGTTATGCAGTCTATCAACATGTTTTGTGATATTATCTATAGGATGACCTACTCCCCACGGGGTGGCACATTACACAAATTGTGCATTATTAGTGTATGGTGATGACTGTCATCACATGGTGATATATGAAACGCCCCTAGAATATTTGATGTCACATCAGTTGTCGAAGCGATTGGGAGCTATTCTTGTTGCTTTTATGTAATTCCTTCATGGATGACGACTGTGATATCGAAAACAGATGAGGGGGAGGTAAGAATTTTCTCTTGCCACAATAAATAATATTTAACAGTGGTAATTCGTGCCTGTGGTTCTCGTTAATATCTGTATGGCACGAATGTAAATGAAAACGAATTTTACAAAGGGGGGGGGTATCGACTGGGTCCCAGAATATTGGTGGCGATACTGGGGTGGGCTAATGGGTGCGTAGAGATGCTTTATCAGCTGTATTACATAATCTTTATATCGAATTACTATTAACCCTATACTGATAGAGTAAATTGTGGTTTGAAGGACGTGAAGCTGTTAAGCAATCTGATTCACAACCTCAGTAACCAGTTCACTGTCCGCCCCTACCTCTTCCAGACAACTGTATGCACTCAGACATTGGTACTGACGGGGAGGAGAGATGGCCGTAATGACAACACCATGAACGGTGGATCACATGTTTATATATTAACAACAGTGGTTCGCCTGTCCTCTTTAATGGATTGCAGTATACACCGTTACTCAGCCAAGGGAACAGTTCTATGTTCGGACACTGCTGAGATGTGTTGCTCAGTAGTTGCTTTCCGTGAACAGGACAATGGTCCTCGTATTTATCCTTATTCTGCCAGTTTCATACAGTGTGAACGTCACTTGGTTGTTATGTAATATGCACGTGCACAGATGGGTAACTGCAGATATCACAACCTTTTTCCACCATTATTGGCTCGTGGAGTTGTGAAGGAATGCTTGGGGCATACAATAGTTGCTCAGCATTAACTTAAATGTAATTAATAACCACTGGTAATGTATAAAATCAACAGCCAAACACGGCATGCGGAAAACGGTAACATAAACCTGGGTTAAGTAAATCCACTCTTATTTTATAATGGTGCCATGCAGATATGAATGAGAACCATAGGGACCATCATTACTGTCAGTGTTCGTATTTATTGGTGATAAAGGAAAAATCTGCATAGGTCTCTCCCTACTCTGTTTGCGATATCAGTTGTCATCCATGATGATACTACGTAATAGGCTACGAGAGTTATTCCCAGTCACTATGTTGTAACATCTGACAAACTGTAGAGACATGTCAAATATCTGCACAAACAAATAGTCACTATACTTATGATACGGGGGTACTGAGCCACCCAGTGGAAAGTGTGTTGTAAACTTTTACAAACCATGATGGTCAAGTAGAACACGTGGCAACATCAACATGACGTTTCACGGACTGATTGTAATATTCCAAAGTATCCATGATACATTTGTTTGGCCCAGTCATCACCTTGTAATCTATCCCACCTACTGTAGCTCTTGTTGTCTACCAAAGTTCACCTTCCCCTACCCCATCATCCCTCTCCTCTAGCCCCCAGTTCGACCACTATTGTCCCCTTCCTCACCCACCTCTCTCCTGTCTCCCAGGTCTCCCTCCCCCACCCTGCCACCACTATTGTCCCCTTCCTCACTCACCTCTCTCCCATCTCCCAGGTACCCCACCACGCCCTGCCGCCACTATTGTCCCGTCCCTCACCAACCTCTCTCCCATCTCCCAGGTCCCCCACCCCCACCCTGCTGCCTCCTTTGGTGCCACCTTCTGCATGTGGTGAACTTGCTTGATTTTAGAGGTCTTCCAATGTCAGGTTCATGGTACGAAGGATGGGCATCATGATAATTCTCTGTTCATTGTGGGGAAGCGATAACTATAACTTATATGATAAACTGTTAACTGTTGCATGGTTCATGAGTCAACACTAGATGACTCATGAAATCCGTGTCATAATTTAAAAAAAAATTACCATAATCATGACATGCAATTATCAGTGTATTTTCTGGCGGAACAATGCTTATATATAATATTATCACCAGTAACTGTGCACAACGGCAATGATCATGGCATTCAGTTCGTCCTAGCGATCAAACAAAACCTGGTGAAATTTCATACCTATCAATGTTACCAGATGCGGAGAACATTACACCACCTCACTGGTGGGTGGTGTGTTTTTGTTTCATATGTCCGCAGTTGTACCTGCAGATTTTTTTTTGTGCCTCATAGTTTCTAAGTAATTCACAAAAAAGTACTGGGTACCCACTCCCGTGCTACACTCTCGTCATTTGTGCACAATAACAGTTATATTCCTGCCTACATAACAACAACTTTTCATCACAGATAGTACATTGTTATGTCCTGTACATACGTAAAATCCACTGATCTTTATCATGGTTCTTACAGGAAATTGATATGTCCAATACTTTTTGAGTAAATGAACAACAAACATAGAGTACTCCTCTGAGCGCTGCATAGTTTTAAGGCAAGTGAGAAAAAAACACTCTCTTCTCCTGCCTTTACCTAAAAAATATGCTCCCAGAGGCGTATATTTTGATCATGTACATATGTAGAATTCACATATCTTTATCATGGTTCTTATAGGAAGTCGATACATCCAATACATTTCGAGTAAGTGGATGACAAACGTAGAATACTCCTTTTAGCTCTGCATTGTTTTACTGCAAATGGGAAAAAAACACTCTCCTCCTCTGCCTGTACCTAAAAAGTGGTCTCCCAAAGGCTTATATTTTGGTGATGTACATACGTACAAACCACTGATCTTTAGCATGGCTCTCACAAGAAATCGATACGTACAATACTTTTCGAGTAAATGGACGACAAACATAGAATACTCCTTCTCACCCGCAAGCGAGATAAAAACACTCTCCCTGCCTCACCCACACCTACATATTACCGTTCGTTAGGTTTTATTATTTACTTTTTTTACTCGGTCTACACGTAAAATATACGCATTTCCATAGTGCTCTCAGGAACTTGACAGGGCCAATAGTTTTTTGCTAGGTACTGATACTGAAACTGAACTTTCTTTCATCTCTTATGTGTATATGTAAAGGACAATACTTATTTGTGTTCAAAATATAGAAATATAGAAATAGGTCAATATACAAATGAACAAAATATGGATAAATCACTTCCTCCAGAGGTATTGGCAGGACCTTGAAGGGTTTGAAAATGAGGAGTTATGTAGCATGTGTGTGTGTGTGTGTGTGTGTGTGTGTGTGTGTGTGTGTGTATGTGTGTGTGTGTATGTATGTGTGTGGCATATTTGTTCTCTCCTCCTTGTGGTACATTTCCCTAACACATGCAATGCACACAATAGATTTCTCCATGAACAACTACTGCATGACATACATATATATATGTGGCTGTGTGGCGTATTTCTTGTCTCTGATCCTTGCGCCAGGTTTGCGCTAAGTCAGTTAATGAAAGCAAAATTTCTCGGTGAACATTTGCTGCGCTATTTTATACATATATTTCACACTAAACCATACACAACATAGCACTGTCTGAGATTGGTACAATACTTTTTCACTGAAGTCTGTGACTATGTGGCATATTTGTTGTCTCTGATTCTTGTACTAGGTTTGTGCTAAGTCAGCCAATGCATGCAATATTTCTCGACAAACACTTGCTGTACTATTTTATACGTATAGTTCACACTAAACCATATGCAATATAAATCATTATCACATGATTCCATCACAGCCTCCTCTATTATGCCCTTCTTGACTCTATGGCGTACATGACTGCTTGTTCCCTTAGCGACTATGGCATATCTCTATGGTGTACATAACGCCTGCAATGGTAGGTCAGTTATTTCACTAATCCAGGCACTATATTTTTCACATATAAGTATTGGCTTCACTATAAAGGTAAAATATTCATATCATTTACGGTCAGGGTGAAGCAGAGTGGAAACCCCGATATAACAAACTAGACTCCTGCCTCAAGGCCTAATACCTGATAATGGGCCCCAGTGCATTACAAAAAATATTTCTATGTTCTATACAATCACTTCACAGTATAGTCAGAAACACTGTACAATCACAATATTAAAATAATTTCTGCCTTGTGTGGAAGAGGGAAAATGGTGGTTTTAAAGGGATGACTGATGCAGACTACCCTTCAGCCCAGCTGGTAGTGAGGTACTGAGGTTTTTCTGCTGCACATTGTCTCATCAGAGCAGTTACAGTGTTGCCAAGTGTTTACCTTGGAAGAGAGATGCACCAGCTAGAACGCACCAAAATTTGACGCAAATCGGTCAAAAACTTAGTTTTGGGCAAATTTTTTCCATTTTTTTTTCACGCAATTTGCGTCAATTTGCATTCATGTGCCAAACCACAAGGAACATGACTCACGTCAATGTGCCTGGGAGGGTTAATTTGCTTACCTGACATTTTACCACAGTTGTCTTGAGAAAGACAGCAACTTGTTAAGCTGTACAGTGTAGTAAACATATTCAAATGCTGACATTGCTTTTTGCTCACTCACAAAAATTACTTTCACCAAATCACCCAGTGTGTTCCTGTTTCGTCAATCAGGGTATTGTATTAGTTTGACTCAGATTTGGTCAAAGAAAAAAAAAAAGAGACAAATAGGCAGTATTATTTGTTTAGAAAAGGCAACACCTGATTGCTCTCAGCAATTGTCAGAAAATACTGCTGTGCCAAATATGCAAACTTAGACCATTACTTCTTGCTCAGCTGGCTGTTTTGCTGATCAGCCTTATGAAAAAATAATTTCCTCGATTTATGGAAAAACTATTGGGAATTGTCAGTTGTCTATGAATTGAATATAACTGATGATTTTTGTGCAATTTCCAAATTAATGTCTATCTTTCTAGTAAATTCAAAATTGGCTGAGATATTCCAAAAAGTTACTGTACTACAGAGATTTCCTCCCGACCCCTGTCCCCATTCTTGCTGCTGTGATAAATCTTTTGCTCGGGTACATATGTCGGGGTTCCAAAATGTGACTAAATTTTGTGCTCTCACTTGCCAAGGTAAAAGCTGGTTGCTCTCAACAGTCATTGAAAAATACTGCTGCACCACTCATGCAAACGTAGACTGTTACTTCTTGCCCAACTGGCTGTTTTGCTAATCTGCCATATAAAAAAATATTTTCCACAGTTTATGGAAAAACTATTGGAAATTATGGGTTGTCTATGAAATGAAAATAATTGAGGATTTTTATTCAATTTCCAAATTAGTGTCTATCTTTCTAGTAACTTCAAAATTGGCTGAGTTATCCAAAAAAGTTTGCTACTGTACTACAGAGTTTTCCTCCTCACCCCTGACCTTTCGCTCTGGTACTTATGTTGGGGCTGCAAAGTGTGACTAAATTTTGTGCTCTTGCTCGCTTCGCTCGCTTAAACAATAATATAAAACAGGAATAGAAATCACAGAAAGTATAATTCAGTTGTTAGTATCTGATTATGAAAGAGGTTGTGAGAAGAGGAAACAGTAAATCTAACAAAAAATTGGAGATGAAATGAAGCTGAGTGATAAAATACAGTGACATAACAATAAATAAACAGAAAATATCTAAAGGAAGTTAACTGCTTCAGGTATTGTGCTTATACTGTATACATAATGTATACCAGCACTATGACGTCAAGGATCTGAACCATGATGTGTGAGGTAATGAAAGTAGTAAGGAAACGTGTGTGTGTGTGTGTATATATATATATATATATATATATATATATATATATACATATATATAAACCAGTTCTGCTGTTGGGCCTTGCTGCGGATGTCACTGATTGCATTGCACAGTTGACCCTTGTGCGGTGTGGTGCGGTGAGGATCTGTCCGTTCTCCCCTTTGGGGCTAAGATGCTAATGAATGTGTTTGAATTGATGAGTAAATGGGGAGTGTGTCGTCCTGTCTTGGCTACCTCCCTTTCCCTGGGGGAAGCAGCCTAGGTATATAGATAGATAGATAGAATGTTTAAGCCCAGTCAGGTCTTTTTCCACTTTTGCCAAACTTTGATTACATGACACTTGTCCACATTGAATTCCATTTGCCATGTATTGCTCTATTCATGAAGTTTATTTAATTCTTCTTGTAGCTCTTTACAAGAGTCTGTGTTAGTAATTCTCCTTAGTATTTTTGCATCATCTGCAAACATATTTAGATAGCTTTCATTTCCAGTGTTACTGTCTATATCATTTATATACACTAAAAACATGATTGGTGCCAGCACTGAGCCCTGTGGTACTCCACTAATCAGTTCTTTCCATGACGAGTAATTTCCCATTAGTACTCTTCTCATTTCTCTTTTCATGTGAAAATCTTGCATCCAACCATACAGATTGCCTCGAATTCCTCCTTGATGGTACAGTTTCCATAAAAGTCTTTTGGTGTGGTACTGTGTCAAATGCTTTCTTGAAACCTAAATATAGACTGTCCACCCATCCTTCTCTTTCCTGTAATGTGTCTGTTACTCTATCATAGTAGTTCAACAGATTAGTAACACATGATTTTCGAAACCAAACTGTCTTTCTATTATCATACAGTGTTCTTCTAGGTGATTTACCCAAGCTTTTCTTATAAGCTTTTCTAATACCTTGCCTACAACACTGGTTAGTGATACTGGTCGGTAGTTAAGTGGATTTTGTCTGTTCCCTTTCTTGAGTAAGGGAACAATGTTTGCTTTCTTCCAAATATCAGGTAGATTACCTTGACTCAAGAATTTCTTGAAAATTAAACAATGGTTTACTGAACTCCTTTGCACATTCACGTAGCACCCAACATGAAATTTCACTAGGACCATTTGCTTTTCCTTTGTCTAATTTACTTAGCTCCTCCTGTATTTCTTTTTCTGATGTTTGCATACCTGGTAGTATGTGTGGGCATGCATGTTCCACATATTCCCTCTCAAAATTTTTTTCCTCTGTAAAAACTGATTGGAAATTCTTGTTTAGTGCTTCACAAATATCCTCTTGTGAATAGGTGATTCCATTGTCCGTAATGGATTGTATTTTATCTTTTACTTTGGTTTTGCTTCTGATGTAGCTGTAAAATAGCTTTGGTTGATCACTACTTTTATTTATGAAATCCTTCTCAAACTGTTTTTAGGCTTCCCTCCTTATTCTTGTATAATCGTTTCTTGCCTGTTTGTAATTATTATATGCCCTTTCACTACTGTGTCTTCTGTATCTATTCCACAACAAATCTCTTTTTTCTTTTGATTTTTTACATTCTGTATTGAACCGTTCCTTTATTTTCTTTTCTGCTTCTTTGTGCTGTGGGATGTACTTCTGGACTCCTATTTCATAAAGTTCACAGAACTTTTCATATATGGCATTTAAATCTTGTCCTCAAAGCTCCTTTTCCCAAGCAATTTCTAAGAAGTACTTCTTTAGGTCATCATACTTTCCCTTTTTATAGTTTAGGCACTTTTTGTAACTTTCATTGCTGTTAACTATGTCATATGCAATCCTGAAATTGCAATTTAGTACTCCATGGTCGCTTTTGCCGAATGGAGGGTGATATATTAAATTGTCAATATCGTTTTCTTGCCTAGCAAATATGAGATCTAGCATTGAGGGCACATTGAATCCTCTTTTTCTGGTGCTTTCCCTTACATGTTGCGTTAGGAAAAACTCTTGCACAAGATCCAGGAACTTTTGGTCCCAACAGCTTTCTTGGCTTATTATATCTAGAGTATTCCAATTTATATTTGTATTAAAATCTCCAGTTAGAATAATTCTTTCCGATTTCTCTTCCATTTTATGTAGTAATGCTCTTAAACTCCGAATTGTACTCTCCGCCTGGTCCTCATATTCGTCTCTTTCCCATGTGTTTGATCTGGGTGGCATGTACAAATTGGCTACAATTACTTTCCCTACAGATGTATTTATCTCTACTGCAATCAGTTCTACTTGTGAGGGTTTATCTAGTTCTATTTCTTTGACTTTTAGATTTTTCTTAGTTAATATTATAATTCCTCCTCCTTTTTTTTAAATTCCTATCTCTTCTCCATATATTATACTCCTTTAAGTTTAGGATATAATTTGATATCCTTGGTGTTAATTTTGTTTCAGTTAGGCATATTATATGTGGTTCATTTTCCCTGACATAATCATTCATCTCTAATAATTTAGATACCATTCCATCCACATTTGAGGAGATCAACTTAATCGTCTTGTTTATATACTTGTCATGATTTGGTTCTACTACCTTCCTCCTTTTTATTCCCTCCTGTTTATGTACCACTTTCGTACCTGCAATCCAATTACTTTGTAAAAAAAATTTATTGTTCTCCTCTGATCTTACCTCATTTTTTGTTTTTGCTTCCTCCCTCTTCTCTTTCAGTAATTCCAGTTCCTCTTGTGTTAGGCATCTTTTTATCCATACATTTTTGAACTCTCCTTTTTCCATAAGATTCTTTGCATTTTTTAGTATCTCTTCCACAGCGTCTACACTCTGGAAGGTTACTTTTAGGGGTCTTGACTTGCTTTTCTCCTATTTCCCTAACCTTTTGTGTTTCTCTATGTCTTTACTACAGATTTCCTCTGATACTTCTTTCAATGTGCTCATTACATTTGCCATCTCCTTTTTGTCTCTTGAGATTGTTTTTTATTTCTTCCTCTTGTATACCAGTGATTACTATATATTTGTTGATATCTACTGAATCTCTGAGAAACTTATTATTGGTTTAGATTATTCTTTTCACTTCCTTTTTAATGCTTTTTTCTTCCACCCTTGTTTCCAAGTCTTTCTTTACTTTCACCATTTCAGCATAAGTGGTTTCCACCTCATTTTTGAAGTTTTGCACAGATTCATTCACCTGTGTTATCTTCTCAGTATCACTGCTCTGGTCTATCAGACTGCTTACTTGCCTAATAGTCTCTGTATCATTTTTGAATTCTTCCATAATACTCTCGTGGTTGACTGCTGTACTTGCCATTTCATTAATTTTCCTCCTAAGTGTACCCGCTTTAACTGTCAGCTCATCTGTGGTTGTGTCTTTCTTGTTGACTTCGTTTCTTAATTTTTCTATTTCTTCCTTTTGCAAGTGCATCTGTTTCTTAATTTCTTCAATCTCATTTTGAAAAGCCATCTCTAACCTGCGTACTCGTTCAACCAGTTAATTGTGAGTCTCCATTTCAACCAGTTCTTGGTAGAAATCATCATCCTGCTTTCTACCTTTATCCCTTTTCTTTTCCAAATTTGCTTTACTAAAGTATGTGGTCATTTAGCAGTACTAAAAGCGCATATAATACTTACATTCCCTGGGGCAGATTGTAGACTGTGTGTGTGTGTGTGTGTGTGTGTGTGTGTGTGTGTGTGTGTGAACAAAATATTTTTATTTCCGGTTTTATCTAAACCTTGAGGAAGTGTTGGGGGGCTGTCAAGACTTTTTCCCTACATGGACCGATTTTTGCCATAGACCTACCTCTTCTTCCCATGAGGAGCACCGAATTCGCATGTAAACCTATTTTTCTCCCATGGCCATATTCCTCCCTGGACATTTCTTACCTACTTTTTGGGCCAAATTTCCTCCATGAATGTATTCCTAGTGACCTATTTTCTCACATACTCCCAGTCAAGTCATGGACCTAATCTCCAATGGCCTTACTGTTCCCTATTCACTCACCCCCCCCCACCAAGCCATATACCTACTCACTGATCTAGTGAATAAACCCGTTTTTTGCCTTGGTCTCTAAGAAGAAAATTATCCACATTATCCACACCACAGCCACCCACCCACATCACCACAATCAACTAATCCACACACACACACACACACACACACACACACACACAGGGAGTCATCGGAGGTAGACGTTCGTCATCAGCGCTCCGTACCAGGCCAACACGGCCAGTGGCATTACCTAAATTAGTATCTTTGAATGAGTCAAGCTCTGTACCAGGTTAGGATAAATGATTTTTCATTATTAAAAGGAAAAGAAATAATAAGTTTACATAAGACTGGTTCAAACAGAACAAAGAACCACGATGTGCTGAGTCAGCTGGGTTTGTTTAGACTACAGCAACACGGGGAAAGTGTACATACTCTGTAAGTACATATGCTGTTCATTTAGTGTTACAAAATGGATACATACTTCAGTAAAACAAATTTGGAAAGAAAAGGGATAAAAGTAAAAAGCAAAATGATGATTTCTACCAAGAACTGGTTGAAGTGAAGACTCACAATAGACTGGTTGAACGTGTACACAAACTAGAAATGGCTTTCAAAAATGAAATTGATGAAATAAAGAAGCAAATGCACTTGCAAAAGGAAGAGATAGAAAAACTAGGAAGGGAGGCCAATAAGATAGACACAACCATCAGTGAATTAACAGTGGAATTGAGTACGCTTAGGAAGAAAGTTAGTGAAATGGCAAGTACAGTAGTCAATCACGAGAGTGTTATGGAAGAGTTCAAAAATAACACAGAGACAATTAGGCAAGCAAGCAGTCTTATGGACCAGAGCAGTGATATTGAGGAGAAGATAACACAGGTGAATGAAGCTGTGCAAAGCTACAAAAATGATGTAGAAACCACGTATGCTGAAATGGTGAAAGTAAAGAGAGACTTAGAAACAAAGGTGGAGGAAAAAAGCATTAAGAAGGAAGTGAAAAGAATAATCCAAAACAATCCAAAGTTAGTCAAAGATTCAGTAGAGATAAATAAATCAATAGTAATCACTGGTATAGAAGAGGAAGAGCTTAAAAACAAGATCACTAGAGACTAAAAGGAGATGGCAAATGTAATGAGCTTACTGAAAGAAGTATCAGAGGAAATCTGTAGTAAAGACATAGAGGAACACAAAAGGTTAGGGAAATACGAGAAAAGCAAGACAAGACCTCTAAAGGTGACTTTCCAGAGTGTAAACACTGTGGAAGAGATACTAAAAAATGCAAAGAATCTTATGGAAAAAGAGGAGTTCAAACATGTATGGATAAAAAGATGCCTAACACAAGAGGAACTGGAATTACTGAAAGAGAAAAGGGAGGAAGCAAAAACAAAAAATGAGGGAAGATCAGAAGAGGAAAAGAAGAATTTTTTTTTTTACAAAGTAATAGGATTGCAGGTACAAAAGTGATACACAAACAGGATGGACGAAAAAATAGGAAGGTAGTAGAACCATGTCATGACAAGTATATAAACAAGATGATAAAGTTGATGTACTCAAATGTGGATGGAATGGTATCTAAATTACTAGAGATGAATGATTATGTCAGAGAAAATGAACCACAAATAATATGCCTGAGACCAAATTAACACCAAGGATATCCAATGACATACTAAACTTAGAGGAACACAATATATGGAGAAGAGACAGAAATTTAAAAAAAGGAGGAATTATAATATTAACTAAGAAAAATCTAAAAGTCAAGGAAATAAACCTAGATATACCATCACAAGTAGAACTGATTGCAGTAGAGATCGACACATCTGAAGGTAAAGTAATTGTAGCCAATTTGTACATGCCACCCAGATCAAACACATGGGAAAGAGATGAATATGAGGACCTGGCAGAGAGTACAATTCAGAGTATAAGATCATTGCTACATAAAATGGAAGAGAAATAGGAAAGAATTATACTAACTGGAGACTTCAATACAAATATAAATTAGAATACTCTAGATATAAATAGCCAAGAAAGCTGTTGGGACCTAAAGCTCCTGGATCTCGTACAAGAGTTTTTCTTAACGCAACATGTGAGGGAAACCACCAGAAAAAGAGGACTTGATGTACCTTCAGTGCTGGATCTAAATTTTACTAGGCAAGAAAATGACATTGACAGTTTAATATATCACCCTCCACTCGGCAAAAGCGATCATGCAGTACTAAATTATAACTTCAGGATAGCATATGACATAGTAAACAGCAATGACAGTTACAAAAAGAGCCTAAACTATAAAAAGGGAAATTATCAAAACCTAAAGAAGTATTTCTTAGAAGTTGATTGGGAAAATGAGCTTAGAGGACAAGATTTAAATGCTGTATATAAAAATGTTTGTGAATTTTATGAAATAGGAGTCCAGAAGTACATCCCACAGCACAAAGAAGCAGATAAGAAAATACAGAAATGGTTCAATACAGAATGTACAAAATCAAAAGAAAGAAGAGATTTGTTGTGGAATAGATACAGAAGACACAATAGTGAAAGGGCGTATAATAATTACAAACAGGCAAGAAACGACTATACAAGAATAAGGAGGGAAGCCCAAAAACAGTTTGAGGAGGATATAATAAATAAAAGTAGTGATCAACCAAAGGTGTTATACAGCTACATCAGAAGCAAAACCAAAGTAAAAGATATAATACAATCCATTACGGACGAGGGAATCACTTATACACAAGAGAAAGATCTTTGTGAAGCACTAAATAAGAATTTCCAATTAGTTTTTACAGAAGAAAAAAATTTTGAGAGGGACTATGTGGAACACTCATGTCCACGCATACTACCAGATATACGAATAGCAGAAAAAATAATACAGAAGGAGCTAAGTAGATTAGACAGAGGAAAAGCAAGTGGTCCTGATGAAATTTCATGTTGGGTATTACGAGAATGTGCAAGGGAGTTAAGTAAACCATTATTTTTAATTTTCAAGAAATCCTTGAGTCAAGGGAAACTACCTGATATTTGGAAAAATGCAAATATAGTCCCCTTATTCAAGAAAGGAAATAGACAAAATCCTCTCAACTACCGACCAGTATCACTGACCAGTGTTGTAAGCAAGGTATTAGAAAAACTTATAAGAAAAGCTTGGGTAAATCATCTAGAAGAACACAGTATGATAACAGAAAGACAGTTTGGTTTCAGAAAAGGAAAATCATGTGTTACTAATCTGTTGAGCTACTATGACAGAGTAACAAACACAATACAGGAAAGGGAAGGATGGGTGGACAGTGTCTATTTAGATTTCAAGAAAGCTTTTGACACAGTACCACACCAAAGACTTTTATGGAAACTGTACCATCAAGGAGGAATTCGAGGCAAACTGTTTTGTTGGATGCAAGACTTTCTCATAAAAAGAGAAATGAGGACAGTACTAAGAGGAAACTACTCATCATGGAAAGAAGTGACTAGTGGAGTACCACAGGGTTCGGTGCTGGCACCAATCATGTTTTTAGTGTATATAAATGATATAAACAGTAACACTGGAAATGAGAACTATCTGAATATGTTTGCAGATGATGCAAAAATACAAAGGAGAATTACTAGCACAGACTCTTGTAGGGAGCTACAAGAAGAATTAAATAAACTTCATAAATGGAGTAGTACATGGCAAATGGAATTCAATGTGGACAAGTGTCATGTAATCAAGTTTGGTAAAAGTGGAAAAAGACCTGATTGGGATTATAAGTTAGGAAATAAAACCCTATACACATCAGAAAGAGAGAAAGACCTAGGTGTGATTATCAATAACAGACTATCTCCGGCTGACCACATCAGCGAGAAGGTACGGAACATGTATACACTGCTTGCAAATATGAGAATAGCATTCACATACATAAATGAAGACATGCTAAGAAGGATAATAACATCATTCATTAGACCAATCCTGGAATATGCATCAGTACTCTGGAGTCCTCATCTCAAAAAGCACATAGACAAGATTGAAAAAGTTCAAAGGGCCGCTACAAGATGGATACCAAGCTTAAGGGACCTAAGCTACGAAGAAAGACTAAATAAACTGAATCTACCAACACTACAGGAGAGAAGGAAAAGAGGTGACATGATAATGCTATATAAGTGCATATCAGGAAAGGAGAAAATAGACATAAATGATTACTTAACATATGGAGAAGCATCAGCAAGAGGACACTGCAAAAAAAATGCATAAGAAGAGAGGTGATCAAGACGTAAGGAAATTCAGTTTCCCAAACAGAGCAATTGATCAATGGAATGCACTACCGAATGAAAGAGTGTGTGCCAAAACAATTCACAAATTTCAGGATATGTACGATAAATATGGTTTAAGACACGGGACAGTACGAGCTCGACTCATTCCTGTAAAGATACAATTAGGTAAGAACAATTAGGTAAGAACACACACACACACACACACACACACACACACACACAATGTTGGTCTTGTAGTTGATTATACAGTAGTCGTAGCAGACCTGTAGTTAACAGTGAGTAGATTTGTGAGATAACATCAGTTCACTTCTATTCAATGACGGGAGAAGTTAAAGATGAGTCTGGGGTTGTTTGTAGTTTTATTGCTCTTCAAAAAGGGAAAGCTCAAGATTAACACTGAGTGAATTACACAAGAGCGTTTTGAGGTGAGAGCGATTTTATGCTAGCTAACTCTCTCGCAGCCCACCGTCTCTCTCTCTCTCTCTCTCTCTCGACCCACTTCTTGCTCTCTCCTCTCCAGTCTCTTAATTCCTTCTGTCTTCTCTTCTTTCTTTCCATATATAAGAACTTCCATCACGTGGGCTATACTGTCATCAAATGTTCTAGAAGCCTGTGTGTGTGTGTGTGTGTGTGTGTGTGTGTGTGTGTGTGTGTGTATTTACCTATTTGTATTTACCTATTTGTAGTATTCAGGAATTGAGCAATGCTCGTGTTGTCCTGTCTCCATATCCATATTTATCTAGTCTACTTTTACACACATGAATGTTTCTCTCCTGCACCACCTTTTCGTCTAAGTTGTTCCAAATATTTATGTATTTACCTAATATACCTAATTGTGATATACACGAAATGTGCTATGCTCGTGGGTTCCCGTCACTGTTTCTCAGTAAGTCTAATTTAGCTTTAAACTCGTTTAAGTTTTTAGACTGGACGATCTCTTTGTCCAGGCTATTCCATAAGTCTGTACTTCTGTAAGGAAAGCTACAGTATATTTCTTGATATCCTTCAAGCTGCTTGACTTTTTCAATTTCATTCCGTGTCCTCTTGTTGCTCTCTTATCCCATACAAACAGATCTTCTCGGTCAATTTTATCTACTCCTATCATGGTCCTAAACACTGCAATCATGTCTCCCCTCTTTCTCCTTTCCTCTGTGGAAGGCAAATCTAGATTTTCCAGCCTCTCTCTGTATGACAGATCTGTCAGACTGGGGACCATCTTGGTTGCTGTTCTTTGTATTCTCTCAGTCTTGTTTATATCTTCCTTTTTGTGTGGGGACCACACTACCGCTGCGTATCCTAACCTGGGGCGGATCATGGCCACTATCAATTTTTTCATTATCTCCTCATCCATATAATGAAATGCTACGCCTATGTTAGTCAAGAGTTTACACGTCTCTCTATCTTGTTAATGTGTTTTTCAGGGAACAAACTATCTTGGACCAGCACTCCCAAATCGTTCTCTTCTCTCATTTTTGTGATTAATTCATTACCCAACAAATAATTCAGTGATGGCCTCCTGGTACTTTTACCCATTTCCAATATTTTACATTTCTTTATATCGAATTTCATTTCCCACATTCGGCTCCAATCATGTATCCTATTCAGATCCTCCTGCAGTATTTTACAGTCCTTCTCAACCTCTACCTTCCTCAAGATCTTTACATCATCAGCAAACAGACTTGCATAACTGTTCACTCCATCTACCATATCATTTACGTGAATCAGGAACATTACTGGCGCCAACACCGAGCCTTGAGGGACTCCACTTGTTACTTCCCTCCATCCAGACATCCTATCCTTTATTACTGTCCTCGTCGGCGAAGAGGTGACGGTGCGGCCTTATTCTTTACCAACATCTGCGGCCTTACCACAAATTTAAACTCAGTTCATTTTTTCCTTCAGTCCATATCCCCTTTGGTCCTTTTCCTCACAGAACCACAAATCTCACCCTCTACCGATATATCTCCATTTTGTTTTCCCGGTTACCATCTCCTTACAAACTTTCGAAACCAGGGCGGCACCTGTTGTTATATCAAATCCCAATATGCAGTTGATACTATTTTAAACTTCACTTCATCCAGTTTTGATTACTCATTATATAAATTAAATTGCCAAAACATTACCAAATATATCTGTGTAGTTTATCGTTCCCCCAATGCTTCTTCGGAACCCAGTGTATCTGATTCCATATCCACTCAGTTGAGTAACCTTGACCTTGCACTTGGGAATGAAATTACCATTTTGGGTGATTTTAACATACACAATGTTGAATGGTTATTGCATTCTGCCCGGACTGACGACGCTGGTCTAGAATGAGAACTGTTTGCGGAATCGTTTAATCTCATCCAGTTGGTAAAGCAACCAACCAGAATACCTGATAATCCTGACCATAATGCCCATCTCTTGGATTTATTCTTGACAAATAATCCAGATCAATACAGGATAGAGGTACTGTCATCACTTGGATCCTCTGACCACAATCTCATCAAAGCCTCATTAGTTAACCCTCCTACACCTCCCCATTCCGAACCTGTCAGGGTGACCCAATGGCACTTTGACAGGGCAGACTGGGATGGATTTATAAATTATCTTGCTGATGTTCCATGGCAGTCTTTCTTCTCTAGTGATCCCAATTCTACCCAGTCCCACATTTGCGACTTAATACTAGCTGGTATGGATTTATTCATACCAAGTCAACAATTCACTAAAAGATCAAACTCTCCAAAATGGTTTGATGGCAATTGTGCCAGAGCAACAGACCAAAAGTCATTAGCATATAACTCTTACTTAAAATCAAAAACATCTGAATCACTCTCCCAATTTAAAATTGCTAGAAATCATGCAAAAGCTGTATTAAATCTATCTAAATCAAACTTTCTTCAAAAGCAAGCATCAAAACTACTTAACAACCCTAATGACAATAGAATATTCTGGTCAACTCTTAATTCTTTCAATAATAACTTTAACAAGTCATCTTCCATTCCCTCACTAAAATCTTGAGATGGCAATATTACAAATGACCCACGTGGGAAAGCAGATATCTTTGCTAGTACCTTTGCAAGGATGATACCAGCCAGAATGTCTCAGTACTGGAACTTGATTCTCCCGAAATTGCCCCACTTAAAATACAGACAAGATTCGTAAAATCCATCCTAGACAATTTACCTACCAACAAAGCTCCAGGCCCAGATGGAATTCCGCCAATTGTTTTGAAAAAGTGTTCCGCTGAACTTGCCTCTGTCCTAGCCAAATTATTCAGAATATGCATACGTACTTCTTTATTCCCAAATTCATGGAAAGAAGCCAATATCCACCCAGTTCCGAAGAAAGGAAGTTCGTCTGACCCCTCCAATTACAGACCAATAGCTGTCACATCTTCTCTTGGTAAGGTATTTGAAACTTTAATTAATAAGCATATTGTTAAACATCTTGAATCCGACAACTTAATTAGTGATAGACAATACGGTTTTCGCCACGAAAGATCCACCATTGACATACTCAATCTCTTAACTCATACCATCCATCAATCAATTGATCTTTTTGGAGAAACTCATGCAGTAGCTCTTGATATCTCTAAAGCTCTCGACAGAGTATGGCACCGTTCCCTGCTGTCCAAACTCTCTTGCTATGGACTAACGTCTTTGATTTCTTCTTATCTTAGTGACAGGAAAATAAGAGTAAAAGTAGATGATGTATATTCGAATTTCCACTCAGTTAACGACGGCGTGCCGCAGGGATCACTTCTGGCGCCAACCCTATTTCTGGTTCATATTAATGATCTCTTATCTGTCACTCACAATCCCGTTCACTCATATGCAGATGACTCAACACTACATAGTTCATTCACACTCAGACATCCATTTACAAAGTCTAATATCTCTACCTCTCAACTCAGTACAGCCATCTCCATAAATCAAGATCTAGCTACAGTCAGTGAATGGGGACAAAACAACCTTGTCTCTTTTAATGCTAGTAAAACTAAATACATACAGTTTACTAATAGACAGATATTGCCAGATTCGTACATTACCTTCAGTGCTACTAATAATCCCATCTCCAAAAGTATTGAAATTCTTGGTGTCTCACTTAACAGTGCCCTCAGCTGGACCTCTCATGTCAGATCACTTGCTAAAACCGCCTCAAAGAAACTTGGATTATTGTACAGAGTCCGTAACTTCTTCGCCGATGAGCAGTTAGCTATAATTTATAAGAGTCATGCGCGCTCTCAGCTTGAATATTGCTCACCCTTGTGGAATGGTTGTGGAGAGGTTGCATTAAGACAACTAGAGAAAATTCAGAATAAAGCTGTTAGAATCATTAACAACCCTGCCATTACATATAAACTACCTCCCCTGCAAATAAGAAGGAATGTTGCCTCCCTTGCATTATTTTACAGATATTTTTTTGGCAAATGCTCAGACGAAGTTGCGTCCATGGTGCCACCTCTCCATGCCTTCCCTCGTGCTACACGGGCATCTGGTAGCGCTCATGACTGGAATGTCACTCAACCATATTGCAGAACTTCTGCCTATCAGAATTCTTTCATTCCCCGAACTGCATCTCTCTGGAACTCGCTTCCCCAGAGTTGTTTTCCTCCAAATTTCAACCCACAACTGTTCAAGTCTAAGTGTTACAGATATTTTATGAATAGAGGACACCAGTAATCTGGTGTATGGATTTTTTTTTTTCCATTTGTTTTTCCTTCCTCCGTTCTGTTATTTAAAAAAAAAAAATTGTCTGTCTCTCAAAAAGTCTCTCATCCATTCCAGGAGTTTCCTCTTCAGTCCTTCTATATATTCTAGTTTCCACATTAGTCTCTTATGAGGTACCTTGTCGAAGGCCTTCTCTAAGTCTAAGTACACACAATCCACCCAACCATCTCTCTCCTGTAACACGTCAATCGCTCTTGATTAAAAGCTCAACAAGTTAGAAACACATGACCTTCCCTTTCTGAATCCAAACTGACATTCAGTCAAAATATTCATCTCTTCTAGATATTTTATCCATCTGTCTTTCAGGATTCTCTCACACAATTTTGTGACCATGCTGGTTAGAGACACTGGTCTATAATTCAGGGGTTTTTCTCTGTTTCCTCCCTTATAAATTGGTACCACATTTGCCCTCTTCCATTCTTGAGGCACTTTGCCCTCTTCCAGAGAACACACTATTAAACTGTGAATTTTATCCGCCAGTTGTTTTCTGCATTCCTTCAGTACCCAATTAGAAATTCCATCAGGTCCTGGGGCTTTCCTTACATCTTGAGTTTCCAGTAATTCATACACTTCCTGTACCTCCACTTTTATATCTTTTATCAACGGTACATTTCTAATCACTCTCACCTCTTCCACAAACTCTTTTTCATTAGTGAAAACCGATTGGAAACATTTGTTCATTATTTCAGCTTGCATTGCTGCATCTTTATAGACCTCTCCTTTTACTTTCAGTTTGGCGATTCCGTCCTTTTGTTTCAGTTTGCCATTAACAAATCTATAAAACAGTTTGGGTTCATCCTTGCATTAGTCTGTTATACCTTTTTCAAAATTCCTCTCTTCTTCTCTACGTATTCTTGTGTATTCATTTCTAGTTCTTTTATATTCTTCCTTTGTTCTGTTGTTACCTCTCTTTCTTCAGTTCTTCCACGGCTTATCTCTCTCTTTTTTTGCTATCATACACCTTCTATTAAACCACTCCTTTTTCCTGTTTTCTTTCCCTCTTACTCTTGGTACAAATTTTTCCACTACCAAATTATAGAGGTCTAGAAAGATATCCCACTTCCTCTGTATCTCTCTTGTTTCTCTGAATTTTCTCCAATCTGCATTTTCAAAAATTTTCTCAATCCTCTAAAATTTGCTTTCCCAAAGTTGTATCTTCCCTGCCTATGAAGCTCGTCTCTTGGTTCGACGTTCCCTATTATCATCTGCAACTCAATGACCACATGATCACTTTTTCCTATAGGACAGAAATATCTCAATGATTCTATTACATCGGGTTCTTTGGTAAACAGTAAATCTAACCTTGCTGGTGCGTCCTTACCTCGGAACCGTGTTTCTTCTTTGACCCATTGCGTCATCACATTATTCATTATTATATTTAATAATATAGTGCCCCACGAATCCTCGCTGCCTCCTTAGTCCCATTCCTCCCAGTTCACCTCTTTACAGTTAAAGTCTATCTATCTATCTGTCTATCTATTGCCAGACGCCTCAATCCCGTTTGGGGTGGCCACAAACAAATCTCCTCCAAGTCGCCCTGTCCCCCGCCATTTCACTGCTCTGCTCCCAACTCACACACCCCTCTCTCATATGCCTCTCCACCCCATCCCTCCATCTCATCCTCAACCTCCCCCTCCACCTCACTCACATACACTCCCTTAGTCAGTCTTTCACCCTCCATCCTCTCCACATGGCCAAACCACCTCAGTGTGTTCCTCATAACGCTTCCTATCACATCCACATCCACACCACAATGCTCCTTTATATCCTCATTCGTCACCCTGTCTATCCATGTGACTCCACAGGCTCCTCTTAAATAACTCATTTCCACTGCTCTCACTCTTGACTTGTGTCCTTCCAATAACGTCCAAGCTTCACTTCCATACGTTAGAGTTGGTATCACAATACTGTCATGTGGTAACTTTTTCACTTCCATGCTCACTTCCCTGTTTCTTATCACTGCTTTCAAAGAACCAGCAACCTTTCTTCCCTGCTGTACCCTTTCAAGCACTTCACCCTCCAAACCTCCATCCTTACTCATCACACTACCCAAGTACTTAAACGTACTCACATTTTCCAATTCCTCACCATCCAACCTCGCTGTACATTCACTGACTTCACCTCTCTCAAAAACCATCACTTTACTCATCCCTACATTCACCTTTAGATTCTGTTTCTTACACACTCTCCCAAACTCATCCACCAAGCCTTGCAGCTCCCCTTCGTCTTCACTCAACAACACGGTATCATCTGCAAACAACAGTACAGGGAGTTTCCAAACACTCCTCTCTCACCAGGGCCACTCCAACATACAACATCCACTACCCTACCTTGTACCTCTTTTATTACCCCATCCATGTACAGATTGAACAACCATGGCGACATGACACATCCCTGTTTCAACCCAACTTTCAAAGAGAAATTTTCACTTAGTTCACCATCCACACGCACTGCAGCCTTCACACCATCGTACATACTCTTCACAGCATTCAACAACTTCCCATCTGCTCCATATATTCTTAATACTTTCCTCAATCCTTGTCTATCCACCCTGTCATATGCTTTCTCCAAATCCATGAAAGCCGCATACAACTTCTTTCCCTTCCCTAGAAACTTTTCCACTAAAGATCTAAGAATGAATATCTGATGTACACAACCCACCAAAAATATATTGTTGCTTTTCTCAGTTATTTTTTGTAAATAACTAGCCATATCAGGCAACATCTAGTATTCGTCATCATTCCCTGCTCTCGTCTTAGGGGGAACATACACTACCGCCGTATCTCCCTTGCCATTCTCTCCAGTTTCTAATTTCATATCACTTCAGCCCTGCCTTCTCCTATTTCCACGGTATCTACATTTATGTTGTTCTTCACTGCTAACATCACTCCTCCTCCCGTTTTTTCTTTTTTGTCTCTTCTCCACAGATTGTATTTACCATCTCCCAAATGAACATCAATACTTAATTTGGTCTCTACAAGGCACATGACATCAGGTTCATGTTCTCTCAAGAAATCTTTCATTTCAAGCCATGCCGATATTAAACCGTCAACATTAGTATATAAAACCTTCAAATTACTTTTGATGCTTTTTATACCCTCTTCTCTCCTTCTCTCTGTCGGTACCACTTCCTCAGTTTCTGATCTTTCATAGCCATCCCCCTTAGTTTCCTTCACTTCTGTTTCCTCACTTCCTTACTTTCATATCCATCACTCTCCAAAAAAAAGGCTTACATTCTTCCTCTGTCCTCTTATCATTTTTTTTCTTTACTTGTTCCTCCAATGATTTTAAAACTTCTCTTTCTACTTCATTCAAATATTTTCTTATTATAATATTTTCCATCCTGCCTCTTTGCTTAGTTTCCAGGTCACTTTAAGTATATCATTTTCTACACTTTCTGATGACAACTTGACTCTTATTGGTCTTGTTTCCCGTTTCTTATGAGGCCCTGTCCTCCTTACTTCCTCAATTTCTTTTACCCACTTGTCTCATTCGGGATCAATCTTGCCTAATATTCTTCTCACCAGGTTCGTGTCTCTCTCGAGTCTCACGGATCTAATCTTTTCTTCCTCCTCTCTGTTTCCAAATATTACCACACATCTGTTCCTTTCTACAGTTTCTCTCATTATTTTCTCTTTTTTCTTCAGTATTTTCACTACATTTTCTTCCATTTTTACTTGTTCATTTCCCTTTCTTCCTGGATGATTTCTCTTAAGCTGACCACTTCTTTCTTTTCTTCTTCTACGTGTGCCCACTTTGCCTTATTCTTTTCTAATACACTACTCACCTTCTCCTTTTTATTAGTACTCTCTTCTAGTTTTCTCCTGAATTCCATATTTTCACGCTTCAAATTCCTGATCTCCTCATTTGCTGTCTCATTGGACTGGATCAGACACTGTATAGTAATCTCCGTACTTTCAGACACGTCCTTTAACACCAGATTCTCCACTTTCTTTTCAAGTTCACTATCCTCATAATCAATGTTTTAACCAGATCCATGACATTAGTATTTCTATCAAATCCTGGAAATTCGAATCCCTCAGTGTGTACATTACAATGTGTGTGTGTGTGTGTGTGTGTGTGTGTGTGTGTGTGTGTGTGTGTGTGTGTGTGTGTTAACATCAAGCATCATGAGGCATATTGTGCTGTGTGTGACATACGTGTTGAGAAGAAATGTGAATGTCACTTCCTCTGACCTCTAGGTTTGAAATTGATTTCACCTCTAGACTACTTATGTATGCTATTAGCTATTATGTATTGTATTAAGATATTTTAGAGCCCTGACACACACACACACACACACACACACACACACACACACACACACACCACAATCAACTAATCCACACCAGCCACTCAGTTGCCCCCTTCACTTTGTCCCCCATCACACCCATCCATCTAATCTACCCATTCCCTTGTCCCATTGACTTTCCCCACTTCAACAACGTACCTCAACCACACCAACTGTTCACCCACACAACCATCCCGTTCCACCCAGCCTTCCTGTCCACCTCCCTTACCTTCCTCTCTTGCCACCCTAACCCCACCCTGTTCACTCCACCCACCCCACCATGCCTATTCTGCTTACCCTGCCCCGGCCAATCCACCCTGACCTCTAAACTCTGACCTGTGTAAAGATATACTTTCGGAGCTTTCCTCAAACCCCCATTTAAGCTGACATCTCAACGATTCTCATGATTTGTGTGTTTTGACTAGTTTATAAATAACTTCATGGTGAAAGAGGAAGGTGCACATACATGTTTATTTTGTGAGTTAGCTAGGAGGCTTACTTTAGAAAGTAGGAAAAAAACAGAGAGGCAATTAATGAGTTAAGTTATAGGCTGTTAGGCTGGGAAAGTGAGGATGGTATGGTAAATGCTAAGTTAGTGCATATATATAGAAAGTGGAAGCAGATGTCTTAGGCAAGGTAGACAACTTAGAAACTATTCTAGTTAAGGCTGAGACCAGACTAGATGATAGTGATGACTTCCAGCCAGTCAAGAGAGGGTGGAAAACTAAGGCTAATAATACTGATAGCAATGCATATGTTTCAAAAGCAGATGATATATACTCTAATTTCCGCTTGATTAATGCCGGTGTGCCACAAGGATCAGTTCTGGCTCCACCACAATTCCTAGTTCATATTAATAATCCCTCATCTGTTCCCTATAATCCCATCCATTAATATGCAGATGACTGAACACATCACAGTTCTTTCACACTTAACCCCTAAAGATCGCAATTGTTTCGGGCAGGGTACCTCCCACAACCGTGTTTCGGAGGTGTTTTG
The DNA here is from genome assembly GCF_032717465.1 of Coenobita brevimanus. Lineage (NCBI taxonomy): Eukaryota > Metazoa > Arthropoda > Malacostraca > Decapoda > Coenobitidae > Coenobita > Coenobita brevimanus. The sequence continues at coordinate 13,918,074 of NC_136993.1, read as the reverse complement.
GCGACTTTCACCAAAGGGCAAATTGATCATGTTCTGGCTAAAGAGGAAAAATTTACACACCTGACAACGGAATCCGTAACCCCGTAGGTCTAATGGTTACCGCACAATCGCGCATCAAAGTTCAAAAAAAGTTTATGATAATCCTCGAAAACAATCGAAAACATGAAAATTTTGATAACTACATATTTTTCTTATTGAAACAGGTCATTTCAAATTGTTTTATCACACCAACCATGAAAACAGGTGTATGTAGGTGTGGGGAGATTACTAGGCTGTGGGGAGATAAAGAAGGCTGTGGAGAGTAGGCCTATAGGTACGGGGGTTGGAAATAACCAGCTTTTCTCATGAAAAGTAAGCACTTCAGTGTGTTCTGTAACATCTACCATGGAAACAGGTATGTAGATGTGGGGAGATAACTAGTGTGGGGAGTAGGCCTACAAGACCTTGGTGGTACTTAGGGAGAAAAATTCCGGCAACAACCAAATTCTCTTGTGGAAACCCTCCATTTCAATGGGATTTGCCATACCAGCCATAAAAACAGGTGTGTATGTAGGTGTGGGGAGTAGCCCTACAAGGCCTCATAATCATTCCAAAACTAATACAGACAGAGATAAATGTTTATAACCATCACGGATATCATAATAAAGTTTAATAATGCTATAGATGCATGCATAAGGAAAAAAAAAATAATTTCCGATTTCTCTTTTTACTGTCCTAACTTATCATTACACATTTATCACACTTGCCATTACAATTATCACATTATCATTACACTTCATCACACTTATCATTACAATTTCGGCAACAACCAAATTCTTTTGTGGAAACTCTCCATTTCAATGGAATTTATCACATCAGCCATGAAACATATGCAACACATTGCCTTTCAAGTACATTGAAAGTAACTACACGTAGATGTGTGGTGGGAAACGTTCGCACCTTGCCGGTGCTAATCACAGTCGTGATAGCCTGGGCTGACCTTAGCCGACACGCCAGATAACAGGAACACGCGGTTAAAATACAAAGGAATTCATAAAGATAAATAATCAGTAGTCAGTTATGAAACATACATGCACCTAAGCATGTTCATTGTGAAGGAAGTGAAAAAAAAAAATGCTAACCAACATTGTCGCGCATGGCATTGTGTTCGTAACGCAACGTTGAGAAAAGAGACGTATACAAAATTTGGAACGAAAGTAATAATTATAAGCAGCCTCAAACTATTGGATTGAAAAGAATTAGCGCAAAAAGTATGTAGTGCACTAAATCATGAGTTATTTATGTGCAGTGACTCCCTAACTAACTAACTTACTAACAAACAGGCAGATAAACTGACCACGAAGTGCTGGCGGTTGTGTTTACATAGAATAAATGTTTCCTTGGAAATGGAGACTAATCAGAGGTATTAATCTGGGCAGGTAGGGAGAATGAAAAAAAATAATAATAATAATAATGTGTGTCGTATGTAGTACAACATATAGCATTCTCCAACTGCGTGCGTACGGAAACTGGAAGGTACGACGTGAGAAATGAACATAGTGAGGTGTAATTATATGTATATTTGGTAAGAAGTAGAAATAACATGAAACAGGTATGTACATAAGGCCTGATAACTCTCGGGGGTCAGTTGGGGGTTGCAAGGGTAGTGAGGGACAAGGAGGGAGGGATGGGGTGGGGTTCGGGAGGTGGGACGAGGCTAGATATATATTAGGGAAGAAATTGAAATAATATGAAACAGGTACTATTGCGGTCAGGAGTTCTTAGCCACCCTCGTACAGCCAACCCGTGTATGTGGCAGAGTCGCATTCACGAGCACAGAAGTTGTCTTCGATGCATTTCTGTCGAAAAATATCCCTTCAGCTTTGGGCTTATACTAATGGATAAAGCAATAGTAATATTTACACTGAAGGTTTGACTCTGATATCACGAATATATCATACTGATTATTTAATAACTTGTTTCTCGTATAGAGCCAAGAAAGTGATAAATATGTATATATGGTTCCACTCCATGACGTCTTGTAGGTTTGAACCAGCGAACACAGAGTGAACAAGTTCAAAACATTTATTTGTTAACGCGAGAGAGAGAGAGAGAGAGAGAGAGAGAGAGAGAGAGAGAGAGAGAGAGAGAGAGTAGCGGGTGCCTGTGAATTTTCGAGGAATGAGGTGGAGAAATGAGGTGCTCAACACAGTTAAACAGGGATTTTTCCTTTCGTTTCGGTTGGCTTTCTATGCCTAAATGACTAAATGAAGGTAAATTATGAAATATAATGACTGGATGACGAAGTGGTAATAGGGTCTGGCTAATGGTTGTTTGGTCCAAGGTGTGCAGAGGTAAGCTTAATTCCAGGGAACGGTCGCTGTTAAAAGTTGGATATTTTAGGTCCCACTTATTCTAAATATTTCATGTATGTTTACAGTACGTGTATGCCCCTATGGACCTGTTTTCACCACATGAATATTTTTAGCAATGGACATTTTCACCACTCGGAGCACAGTCCTCCATGGATCTATTTTCCTTAATGACTTTTTTTTTTTTTTTCAAAGACGCCTACTTTTCTACGTAACCTATTTTCCCACGAACTAATTTTCCCCATTGATGTATTTTCTCCCCACGGACCAATTTTCCCGTCGACCTTGAATCTCTCCATGGATACAGGTTTCCTACATGGTCGTATACCCATGGATGTATTTTTCATAAATGAACCTATTTTCCCCATAAACCTGTTATCCGACGTGGTTATATCACCCACTAATGCGTGCAGTTGAAACAGACCTCTTAACCAACAGACGTATTGCACGATGGACCTGTTATAACCCACTGGATATGTATACCTACTTCAGCATAATTCCAGAATAATATCCCCTGTGGACCGATTTTCCGGACACTAAACTCTTCCCAACTCGGACATTAACTCATATCACCTAGTCCAAGTAGCCTGTTTTCCCACAATCCGTCCATCCACCTACACACCCACCCATCAACGCACATACCCACAACCTTACTCAGTACAGAATGTCTCAAAAGTAGGACGACACAAACCCGTCTCTTGCCTTGTCCTACTAGTAGCCCCACCACCCACCCCACTTAAGCAATGCACGAACCCCACTACACCCCACTTAACCATCCCAACAACCCTTTCCCTTCCCTCTTGCCCACCCACTCCACCTAATCCGCCTATGAAACAACCAGGCTACACTAACCAATCCACCCACCCAGTCACCAGCCGACCAACCCGCATACCATGCTCCACAAGTCAGATGACTCTCAATTCAACACACACACACACACACACACATAGTAGGGGTGGATTTCCTTACACGAAAGATGAGTCTCACCGCTTAACTCATTCTGTTCGCAGAAAAAAGTATCGGGTACTCTTTACAGGGAGTCTGCCAGGCCGTAGATAAGGTGCTTCATTCCGGCTACATACACATGATTTTATGCGATACGAGTAAATAAGGTGCTCGAGCTAAACAGGGAATTTTTCCTTTGGCTGATGAAGGAGTTTAATCCCAGGATAACGTCTCGTCGGACTTAATGAAAGATGGGTTTTATTCTGGGTAATGCCAGTTGACTTTGTCAAATTATTAGGCAGGCCGCGTAACGTCTGTTAAATGCCTTATGTTCGCATTTTTTTTCTCTCTCTGGTGGTTGGCACCCGGAGATTTTTGGCAAACTCATGAGTATTTTTCTCATTAACTGGATATCTCTCTCTGGATAGAGAGGCAAATTACTTTCTTAAGCACAGTTTTTTTTTGTTAAACCAACAGCATTTATCTCCTAATTCATTACTTCAACGAAAGCAATCCTAAAAAAAAATATCACAAAGCAATGCAAGTTCTAGTGACTGATGGAAGAAATAATCATGCTGTGGCCTGTTTTCAATGGATCACAGAAATCCAGGGTTTCTCATCCCTTGCATTTCCCTGTGCCAGTCTGCCTCCACCTCATTATTCCAAAATTCACAGGCGCCCACCATACACGCTCTCTCTCTCTCTCTCTCTCTCTCTCTCTCTCTCTCTGGGGGGCCGTGGTAGCACAGTGGTAGCGCGCTGAGCTTGTGATCGGGAGGTCGCAAGTTCGAGCCTCGCCCAGGGCTACCGTTACCGGGAGGGGTAGCTCTCTCATGTAACCCCAGCGGGGCTATATGGCCTTAGTTGCCTAGCTCGGGTAACTCATTTCTCCATTTTCTCTCTCTCTCTCTCTCTCTCTTCTGTTAACAAATGAATATTTCAAACTTGTTCACTCTGTGTTTGCTGGTTCAAACCTATAGCAAGTCTTGGAGTGGAACCAAATATATCTATTTTTCACTTGCTTAGCTTTATACGAGAAACAAGTTATTAAATAATCAGTATGATATATTCGTATTATCAGAGTCAAACCTTCAAAGTAAATAGTACTATTGCTTTATCCATTAGTACAAGCCCAAAGCTGAAGGGATATTTTTCGATAGAAATGCATCGAAGGCAACTTCTGTGCTCGTGAATGCGACACTGCCACATTCACGGGTTGGCTGGACGAGGGTGGCTAAGAACTCCTGACCGCAATAGTACATACATCAGGCCTGATAACTCTCGGGGGTCTGTTGGAGGTTGGATGGGTAGTGAAGGACAAGGAGGGAGGGATGGGGTGGGGTTTGGGGGGGGGCGAGGCTAGCGGGGAGGAGGAGGAGGGGCAAGAAAGGGTGGGAAAGGACGCAGGTGGTGGTGGGAGAAGAGATACAGGTGCGTGGAGAGGTGGGAGAGTGATGGGGGACAAGGAGGGAGTGAGGGAGTGGAGTAGAGGGTGGCATGGAGGCAGCTGAGAGGGGGGTGCCCCCCCACCGCCCGGGTTGGTCCGATCCCCTCTCACGCCACATCAGGGGCGAGATCTCATTGGCCTGAAGCCATGTACGTCATAATCAGGGTGGAGCAAGCACTCTGTAGTTTTTTACAAGCCCAGTTCAATTGATGTGATTAGGCATTTTGCCATAAAACTCAAATCGCATCAATTGATGCGATTAGGGCTTTAGGGATTAAACACCCATTCACAACATTCAATATCTCTAACTCAAAACACAGTACAGCAGTTTCCATAAATCAAGACCTATCAAAAATCACTGAATGAGGACAAAATAACATTCTCTCATTTAGCACTAGGAAAACCAAAAAATACAATTTATTAATAGACAGATAATGCCTGATTCCTATATTACCTTTAAAGCTAGTAATTTTCCATTCTCTTAAAGTAATGAAATTCTCAGTATTTCACTTAAAATGCCCTCAGCTGGGCCTCTCATGTTAGATCACTTCCTAAAATTGCATAAAAGAAACTTGAATAATTGTACAGAATCCGTAACTTCTTCACTGATAAATGGTTAACTATAATAATTTACAAGAGTAATATGCACTCTGAGCTCGAATATTGCTCACCCTTGTGGAGTGAATGTGGAGAGGTTGCACTAAAACAACAAGACATAATTAAGAACAGAGCTGTCAGAATTATTAATAAATAACCTTACTACTACAAATGAACTACCTCCCTTACAAGTAAGAAGTAATGTTTCCTTCCTTGCATTATTTTACAGATACTATTATGGCAAATTCTCATACGAAGTTGCATCCACTGAGACACCTCTCCTACCTTTCCCTGGGCCACATGGGCATCTCGTAGCGCTAATGACCGCACTGTCACACTGCCATATTGCAGAACCTCTGCCTATCAGAGCTCTTTTATTCCCTGAACTGCATCTCTTTGGAACTCGCTACCCTAGAATGGCTTCCCCTAAACTTCAACCTACGGCTGTGCAAGACCGAGTGTTATAGATTTTTTTTTTTATGAATGGAGGTCACCTGTAATCTGGTGTACGGATTTTTTTTATTCTTTTGTTCTTCCTTCCTCTGTTCCATTAATTTAGAAATGTTTTAAGCATCAGGATCTAGATGATGAAGTGCAGGATGAGCCTGTTCTCATACTGATCAGTGATTCATTGATAAGGCATCAGGAGAAGGAGTTGTGAACTAAGTGTTCTAGGAGGAGGCATTTTTGCTTTTCTTTGTGTAGGATTCAGAACATGAAAGAGTGAGTTGATGACTTAGTCAACAGTACATCAGAGGACTTGGTCTATTTTACTGTGGTAGGGACTAATGTAGCTTCAGGCAGGGTAGTCTGTGGTTTGTTAACAAGAACTGACTTTGGTTCTGTAATCCTCAGTAGAATGACAAGCGTCAATAATAGGCTTGAAATCTGTGCAGAAAGGAAGGTGTGTTGTTTCTTAATGTTTGGTACAATTTTTAATGACAAATTTATATGGTAGAGGCGGCCTTCACCTCAATATGTATAGGTACGTTAGGTAGGGTTGTAGATGCTAGTAATGGGAATGCTTTAAGTAGTAATGGATAGGTGGAAAGGAAGACAATTAAAGAGGTAGCTGTTAACAGTTCAGTCCCTAAGGCGAATGGTGGTAGGGTATGACACGTGAGATCAGACCACCAGGAGAATCAGGTGGGTCTGACCTTACCTTAGATGGAGGGAGACAATTATGGGATTTATGGGGAGGATGGTAGTGTTATATCAGTGGTTCCTAAGAGCGTTGTCATAAAAGATTATTCAACCCTAGATAGGTAATGTGGGGTCTCAGAGACCCCAGTCCCCGAAATTTAATTTTAAAAAATATGAGCATAAGGTCTACAGATCTGTCCGTCTCATTACCTTCCTGCCTAGTGATGCTCTTCATGGGGATGATGGGGTCATAGCTGTAACTGGCTCCGATTTTGCTCTATAGAGCCATTGGGGTATGTTAGACCCTAGATTACCTATAATGTAATCTCAGTTGAGCCCTCTTGTGATTTTTTTAAATTTCAATTTGCTGTCTTTCTTCTTTTGTGTACAGAAGGTCCCAGCATCGGTCTATTGCAGACCACCCAAGGAATCATGATATTACTTTTCAATTTTGCAAGATTTAATTTTAAAATTTTTATACCTAAAATTTAACCATTTTTGTATAAACTTTAAAAAAATATATATTTTTTCGATTAAACTTTATTTTTTCTGCCCCTCTTTACAGATGAGTTGAATTATTTGTGTATTGAAGCATTTTGAAATATCTCAAACGGAAGTACTTTTTTTTTAATTTTTTTTCCGTGGGGTCTGTCAGACCCCACGTTACCTAATATAGTAACAAAATCAAGATTACCTTACGAGGGTTAAACAGCGAAATAGGACTAAGTTTAGTGTGTCTCACAACCCTACCAGATCCAGCCTTACTATAATTATTATGTATATGAATGCAAAAAGTTTTATTTCAAAGCGAGATGAATAAATTACTTATGCAACCACCCAAAACTTCTACATTATTATGATCTTTTTGGAGAAACTCATGCAGTAGCTCTTGATATCTCTAAAGCTTTCGACAGAGTATGGCACTGTTCCCTGCTGTCCAAACTCCCTTGCTATGGACTAACATCTTTTGTTCCTCTGATTTCTTCATATCTTAGTGACAGGAAAATAAGAGTAAAAGTAGATGATGTATATTCCAATTTCCGCTCAGTTAACGCCGGCGTGCCGCAGGGATCACTTCTGGCGCCAACCCTGTTTCTGGTTCATATTAATGATCTCTTATCTGTCTCCCACAATCCCATTCACTCATATGCAGATGACTCAACATTACATAGTTCATTCACACTCAGACATCCATTTACAAAGTCTAATATCTCCACCTCTCAAGTCAATACAGCCATCTCCATAAATCAAGATCTATCTACAATCAGTGAATGGGGACAAAACAACTTTATCACTTTTAATGCTAGTAAAACTAAATATATACAGTTTACTAATAGACAAATATTGCCAGATTCGTACATTACCTTCAGTGCTACTAATATTCCCATCTCCAAAAGTGTTGAAATTCTTGGTGTCTCACTTAATAGTGCCCTCAGCTGGACCTCTCATGTCAGATCACTTGCTAAAACCGCCTCAAAGAAACTTGGATTATTGTACAGAGTCCGTAACTTCTTCGCCGATGAATAGTTAGCTATAATTTATGTGAGTCATGTGTGCTCTCAGCTTGAATATTGCTCACCCTTGCGGAATGGTTGTGGAGAGGTTGCATTAAGACAACTAGACAAAATTCAGAATAAAGCTGTTAGAATCATTAACAACCCTGCCATTACAAATAAATTACCTCCCCTGCAAGTAAGAAGGAATGTTGCCTCCCTTGCATTATTTTACAGATATTTTGGGGGGCAAATGCTCAGACGAAGTTGCGTTCATGGTGCCACCTCTCCATGCCTTCCCTCGTGCTACATGGGCATCTGGTAGCGCTCATGACTGGAATGTCACTCAGCCATATTGCAGAACTTCTGCCTATCAGAATTCTTTCATTCCCCGCACTGCATCTCTCTGGAACTCGCTTCCCCAGAGTTGTTTCCCTCTAAATTTCAACCCACAACTGTTCAAGTCTAATTGTTACAGATATTTTATGAACAGAGGACACCAGTATTCTGGTGTATGGATCATCTTTTTTTTTTATTCATTTGTTTTTCCTTCCTCCGTTCTGTTATTTATAAAAAAACAAAGATATCAGAATCATGGTTAACCCTCAAGACAAACACCTTACTGGAGAAGTATCGGTGCAAAACTATAAAATTTTTGAAAATCGCAACTGGACAACTCTGACGGGGAAGTTTTTATACTAAATATCATATAAATTCAATACAGATCAGTAAACTTGATGTTGAAACATACATTTCTTTGTACGTCAAAAACTTCATTGAATAATAAACCTACTGTCTACTGTTTAATCTACAGACCACCCAGGTTAAGAGTGCGAAACGATAACTAATTATACAACGAAAAAAAAACAGTCATAAAAAACAAGGACTTAGTTATTTTAGGGGGCTTTAATAATCCAAGTACTGACTGGAAAATTCAGGTCCAGACAAAGAAGGGGCAGATTGTTAGAAATAGCAGATGATGCATTTTTCAGTCAGGTGGTAATATATATATTTCTTTTTTATGTGTGCAACACTGGGTAAAGGCTTCAGGGCCTATCCCAAAGTCCCAGTAGTTCTCCTTGGGGCCCAGTAGTCCCCTTATATCTCCACACATCACCGCTTCAGCGCTAACATCCACCATCCAAATTGAATATATGCTAGGGCTGTCTCACATGGGACTGGTGCATTGGTATTAGCCAGGGTATTCTTATGACATGTCATCTCATAGATCTAAAAAGTCTAAAAAGTCTGCTTTTTATGAAATTAAAATCCTTAAATTGTTCCCTACTACAGTTGGGATTCGAACCTGGGCCCTTTAGGACTGCAGGCCATCTCTCTACCAATTCTGCCACCACCTTCCCAACCATATGGTGATAATATACTCGACCTTGCCCTAGCAACAGTGATCAAATGAACTTATGTTATAGGGAAAATTTTGATAACAGCGATCATAGTACCACCAGACTTGAATTTAACATAAAATGTAAGATCAGCACAAATAGCCTCTTAGTTCCTTAACTTAAAAAACATAATATCGATAATATGCAACACCAACTCGATTCTGTTACTACAAGTGGATAACGTTTAAGAAGTGTGGTAAATACTAATGGATTGATGTCTATGGAACTAAAAAATGTACCAAGAAATACCCCAAAAATAATCACCCAAATAAATAAGCCTAGATGTTTAACCCATAACGTCCCGAGGTTTTCCGCACCTCCGACATCCCCCAGTCCCGAATTATTTTCGATTTTTTTTTTTTTGGCTAAAACCTTCGCTTTTGGTGAGAAACATTGAAAATTCATAGAGAAATCGCTCACCTGAGGTTTAAAATACCCAATCCAGGTAGGAGTTCCTCCTTACCTGACTGGGTTTTCTAACATGCTGGCACCAAAGAAAACGAGTTCTATGAGAGGGTAACTATTTTATCCACTCATAAACAGTATTTATTTATTTACTTGGTACGAAGGTATATGTAGTATGAGAGTATATTGGTTTTCAAGCAGTAATAAAGGCATTATAAGCATTGTTTCACTCACTAACTAATCACCATACCTGACCTTTTTTTGCCACATTACCTGATCATTATTTCTGGCTGTTTCTTCTAATGCTATGTAAACATTGTCCTCCACATTGTCATCGACTGGGGAATCACCCTGGCCCTGAATATCTTTACTAGCCAGGTCACTGGTAACAGGTCCTTTGCCAAGATAATAGGGTGAGGGGGGGAGGGGGGAGGTTATGCGGTGTAAGGCATTGTCCCTGCTTGGCATCTTGTAGAGAAAGAGAGGAAGGTGTCCCGTGTATACATAAGAAAAATCACGCTCGAAAATTGAAAATTGTGCAAATTAGGGACCTTGCAATTGCATGACGTACTGGTACGTCGGCGGGACTGGCAAATGCAAATCGTTGCAACGTACCCATACGTCGACGGGACGGGGCGGGTTAAGAATATTGATTAAATCAATGATCGCAAGAGAAAAACATAAGAAATATAAACCTACAGGAAAATATTGTGATGGTACCGAATATTTTACACTGCAGCACCAATTTATGATTTTTTTCCCCTCGGATAACTAAACGAGATGAGGTGAAAATTTCTCCAAGTCATTCGGAAGGCGATCTTGTCCATTATAACCAAACAGTAGTAACAATACTGAATGACTCTTTTCATAGTATCTTCACAAAAGAAAATAGCTTAAACATTTTCATCCCTTAATCGGCTTTCTCAGCAACAGATGATGGTATGATATCAATCTGCGATGTGACAGGACATTAGGTTAAAAAAAATCTTCAGAAAATTTACCCAAATATATTATCTGGCATGTCACTTCACATTCTGCATGAAGGTGAGTTTGCTTTTCTCAAATGTAATGCTATATAAACCATTAAATCAATGAAGAGTACCTAATTAATGGAAAAATGTTAATATATTATCTAATAAAAAATAAATAAAAAAAAGGCTATAACAACACCTCAACTTGCCACCCAAATGCCTAGCATCAGTAGTGTGCAAAGATGTGGAAAATAAAAATTGCAATAAAATTGCCTTATTCCTTAACAAGTAGTGTACAACACACAATCAGGAAGCTTTCGTAATAATAGATCAAGACTTACAATTTTTCTCTTTCTTTACAGTCACACACGATAACGGGCACAAAAAATGCGTCGGATGTCGCATACATGCACTTCCACAAGGCGTATGATAATGCCCACCATCTAAGACCACTAGTAAGACTGAAAGCTGATGGCATCTAGCAAATTATCCCTACAGACTGCTGACTGGTTAATGAATCACAAGGAGCGTGTAGTAATAACTGGTAAATCAGCAGACTGGTTAAAAGTAACAAGCGGAGTTCCTCACAGATCAGTTCTAGACACCCAGTTCTTTTCACCATTTTTTATAATCAATTTCCTTATAAAAAAAAAAAAAAGGCTTATAAGGTATCAACAACAACATACGACACAAAAACTGAAGGCAAAGTAATTACAAAAGCAGACAGTGAATCTATGGACAATGACCTGGATAAGTTAATGAACTGGAATGGAAAATAGCAGGCGATATTAATGAATACATATGTAAGGTAATGTACTTCAGTGACGAAAACAATAATTATGACTGTCATACACGGAAGCTCAATACTCCACTCACAGAAGTAAATGGCAAGAAGGATTTAGAGTTATCATTAACGACCGATATGTTAAAAAAAAAAAAATGTTTATGGCAGCCACTAACAAGTTAAACATAATGTTTGGCTTCACCTCAAAGAACTTAGATGACATAATTAGTCAGACCACACTTAGTGTACTGTGTGCAGCAGTCGTACCTGAATCTAATTGTGGATAAAGACAGGCTCACGAGAGTGCAACGCAGAGCCATAAATATAATCCCATCACTGCCAAATTTACCCTGCTATTAGTAGCGTTGGAGTGAATGCAAGAGATAAGCATTCGAATACCCGTATGAATACTTAAAATTTCCAAGACTCTATCTATGTACTGTATATACCTAGGCTGCTTCCCCTAGAGAAAAGGAGGGAGCCGAGACAGGACGACACGCTCTCAATTCACTCATCCAAACACACACATTTACTCGTTCCTTAGCCCCAAGGGGAGAAGTGACGCCGTCCTTGCTGCTTTCGTTGATCCTAGGTAACCTGTGATATGGTGTTTCCGGTAATCTGGGTGTTTTAGCAAAAACTTTTTAGCCAACACAAAATTTCATGTCCTTGTAGGTGATTCACTGTCTACTTCCTCTCGACAGTCTGAAGGCATTCCACAAGACTGTTTTCTTACTGTAACAATTTTTCTTTTTGCCATTAACGATATTGTCCTTTCCCCTCCATCATCAATACGTTCATATCTATACACTGACGAATTTACAATTCTTGCTGCCGGTTATAATATGATTTTACCACAGCATCTTACGCAGTCAGCAGCTACCGAAGCTTCACATTGCGTGAAGACTCATGTCTTCCTGAACCCACCTTAAAGTTATGTGCAATTACTTCGACTCATCTTTGCCATTTCCCTCAACCATCTTTCGTTCTTTACATTACATTGCTTCCTTTTCGATCTATAATTATATTGCTTGGCCTGATGCCTCATTACCAGTTGACGTGGAATGCACATATATCCTCTTTAATGGTTTTCCTACAAAATGAATCAACCTACTCTAGACCTTGGCCCATGTTTCTTGGAATGCAAATCATGGGACCATCCTACATTTTCATAAATTTCTTGTATAAGTGCGATGCCCCTGTAAGTAACAGTACTAAATGCAATGAAAATCAGTGTGCCATGTGGCATGGAGCTAGGTGGACGTGGGGATTAGTGACATTTGTTTGTTTGTTGTCATGCATGTGTCGTCAGGCGATTTCTGAAATGAATATAAAAATGGAACAGCTACGTGGATCAAATTTTTTGAAAATCTCAGGAAAAATGCAACGGAAACCCTGGCAATGATTCAACAAGTGTTTGGTGGGCATTCTCTTGGTTAGGCACAGGCGTTTCAGTGGCATGTGCAGTTCAAGGCCAGTCGAACATCGGCCAGACAGGTGAAAAGCAATGTCAAGAGCTTACTGATCGTTATATTTGACATTGTGGGGATTGTGCACATAGAATATGTCACAACTGGCCACGCTGTCAATTCCAACTTCTGCTGTGAGGCTTTGTGGTGACTGCATGAGGATGTGAAAAGCCGATGTCCCGACCTTCAGTGAGACGGCAACTGGTTTCAACATGACAATGCCCCGACTCACAGTGTCCTTAATACCCAGCAGCTTTTCGCCAAGAACAACATGACTATCGTCCCCCACCCTCCTTACCCGTCGGATACCATTGAGGGCATCCAGCAGGAATCACAGGCGGTGCTCGATGCTCGTCAAAAAAGTCTTCCAGGGAGCATTCCTGCGGTAGGAGAAGCGATAGAACCAGTGTATCAATGTGCAATGGAACATCTTCGAGGGTAATGATGGCCAACAGGAGCTATGGTGAGTTTTCAGTTTCAAATAGCATTATTCCAGAAAATTTTGGCTAACACCTTGTATATTGTGGGTTTCAGCTTTACTCCTCTGCATCCACTAATGATTTGCACCAACTGGATGCCGTCCATCACTTTGGTCTCCAGTTAGCTCTTTGTGTTTTTAAATACTCTTCTACTGAAAGCCTCTTTTCAGACATCAGGGGTCCCTTATTCTATCATCCGCAGACCTTTTATCCCTCTATCATTATGCCTAGCTTCATCGGTGTCATGGCCAATCAATCCTGAGGTTACCTCCCTCTATTGCAGATTATTTTTCATTTCAGTACCACTCCAGTCTTTCTTATTCTCTCTCTATTCAGTCTCTTCTTGCTTCTTTTCTGATTAAAGCCAACAATGCTCTTTTCTTATGTCTAGCCATCTTTCCTCTTTGGCTTTTGCCACATCCGGCAGTTTGTTCCTCCACTTTGCCTTGTTCAAAATCCTTTGCTTCTTCTGGTAGTATCTGTTTATCCTTTTATGCTCATTTTCATGAGCACTCTTCTGCTATTCATTTATACACTGACACTTCTAAAACATCTAGGGGTACAGGATTTCAGTATCCTTCCCTGGTCACTCTTATTCTATAGTCTACCCCTCATGGCGTTCAATTTAACAGCTGAAATTCAAGTATTGCTGGATACAGCGCAGGCTTAACTTTATCCTTGTAAACAATTTATTTTGTTTTTAGACTCTCTTCTGTTAAGTTTGGCCTCACGTCTCACCTTACTGTCCTTTGGATTTTAGAATAGCTATTCCAGTGAAGCTGTAGTCTGTCAAGTTCCAGTGAGTGCCAAGTCATGTTGGTATCCCAGTCAGTGAGACAGTTGATGCACTAACGGTTCACGTTGCCATGAAATCAACTGCATATGCCTTTCCATTCTGTCTCTGTGTCAGATTTCTTTCCTGCCTTCTCAAAGCTTCTTACTAAGCTCTGGCAGTCCTTGTAAATAATTCATTTTGTTTTTAGCCTTTCCTGTTACGTTCGGCCTCACGTCTCACCTTATTGTCCTATGGATTTTAGAATAGCTATTCCAGTTGTCAGTGAAGCTGTAGTCTGCCAAGTTCCGGTGAGTGCCAAGCCATGTTGGTATCCCAGGCAGTGAGACAGTTGATGCAATAACGGTTCACGCTGCCATAAAATCAACTGCATATGCCTTTCCATTCTGTCCCTGTGTCAGATTTCCTTCCTGCCTTCTCAAAGCTTCTTACTAAACTCTGGCGGTCCTACTTGCCCTCAGATATTAGTATTAAACAACTGCTCATTGGCCTTTCGGGCCCCTCGCACTTGTTACTGCGGAGGGCTCTCGTGCTTATGTGCTGTTCTAGTGTAACGTTGTCACTATTGGCCGTCAGGGCAACACAGAAGGTCCCATGATGGTCCGTTTATCAGCTAACCGATTGATCATGTGTTATTTGCAGCTTCGGGAATGGAACCCAAGTTGTCCGAACGCAAGTCCGAAATACATACACAGACACACGGCAACTGCTAGGCCTATAGTATATCTCAGCCCTACCTATGGGCAATGGAGATCCTATGCTGGGTGCTGGGAGTAGCGTTTTTTGGTCAAAATGTGATCACTCATTAAATATAGTTAAAGTTTTTCAATAGTGATGGGATCAAGTTTTTTTCACATCAGCGAATTTTTTGCGATTTTTTTGCCAATTTTGGTGAAATTTGAATGTGTAGTTTCAGCTGCCCAAAATACACACACACACACACACACACACACACTCACACACACACACACACATACGGATACTGCTATAGTATATTAGATTCCATGCTGTTAAGCCATTTGTGACACCTTCTTCTGCCCCTTGCCATCGTATGCACCATTTGGAGACAGTGTTGGTTCGTCTCGGGGTTGGTCATATCCATCTGATCCATGGCCATTTGATGTCTGGAGATCCTCCTAAACTTTGTTCTAATTGTAACACCACCTAGTCTGTTCGTCATGTTCTTCTTGACTTCCCTGTTAATAGTTGTTTTCAACACCAGTCTTTTCCCTCTTTATTTTTTCTTGGCAGTCTCCCTTGTTTTTAGCTGATATTTTAAGTGTCTTTTGGTCAACATTTAGTTGTATATTTTCTTCCCTAGGTTTTGTAGATTTTTGAAGCTATATCTTATCTGCATAGTTAATTTGTTTTACTGAGAATTTACTTTTCCTTGTAATTTTCTTTTTCTCCATGCCCGTTTCAGTTTCATTTCTGCTCATAAATCTTACCATTAACTTCAAGTTGTGCCATACTCTCTTTGATACTGATGCTAGGAATCTATTAGTCTGTTCAGTTTTGCACGCGTGACCCCCTGCTACACGGTTATAAGGTGACCCTCACACCTTCTTACTTCACAACTTCTGGCAACCAGAATGCCAATATTTTTCAAATCGCATCTCTTTGGCATTCCTTTCCCCAGAAAGATTTTCTTTTAACAGAAGACACCTGTAGTCTGTTGTATGTATTTTTCCTTATTGACTCCGCCAAGGAGATTATGTTTTATCCTCCATTGGTTTGTTTGTGTCTGTCTGTCTGTTTGAGGGGTTACTCAAAAAATTATGAAATATGCTGAAATTTTGTGGAACGGTGCGCTATGAGGAAAGGAAGTAATGATTAAATTTTGCGCCCGGATCCTGAGAATCCCGCACACTATCTCCAAAAGTTCTTAACCCCTTAACCGCGGGGCGTCACTTTCGTGACGCTTGGGAGCAAGGGATCATACCGCGGGGCATCACTTTTGTCATTCTGTGTTATTTTGAATTCACCCGGGCTTTCAAGTGGTGGCTTGTATCATCTATCAGTACTGCCAATGTCCAACACTAGTCAGCACTCCTAATCTCATCTGTACTCCCATCCATTGTTGACAATTTAGCCATTTCTCCCCGTTCTTGACTCCCCTCTCTACCCCCCCTCCATTACCCTATCCTCTCGCCTGCCCGGCCGTGCTACACTAAGTAAATCTTTCCTGGAATTTTTCACTGATTTCATCCATTGAAATAAGCCCTATGGCCTATTCTTATACCAAATAATATATACAAGAAAGAAATAAGGCAAGTGAGAGTGCCATACACCTAGAATTGGCTAATTATCACCTGACAACACCTAACATGCACTCGTTCGCTAATTTTCGCTGTTTATTTCCCCTTGAAATATGCTGTATAATCTATTTTTGTAATAAAAATATATATAAGAAAGGAAAGGAGAAGCCTAAGTGATATTTACATTCATCTGGAACTACCTAATTATTGCAGGCTACCACACTGTATTCTACGCTAAGTAAATCTTCCCTGGAATTTTCCACTGATTTCATCTATTGAAATAAGCCCTATGCCCTATTCTTATACCAAATAATATATACAAAAGAGAAATAAGTAAGTAACAGTGCCATACACCTGGAATTGGCTAATTATCACCTGACAACACCTTACATGCACTTGTTCGCTAATTTTCGCTGTTTATTTCCCCTTCAAATATGCCGTATAATCTATTTTCGTAATAAATATACATATAAGGAGGGAAGGGAGAAGCCTAAGTGATATCTACATTCACCTGGAACTACCTAATTTATAATGTATTGTCTAGATTTCCTACCAATCATTTCACTGCTGTAGATTAGCAGCTGTCAAGAGGCTGACGTTGGCAGTAATGCATTTCCCTAGGTAGGCCACTCCGGCCCACCCCTATCAGTTCACTGTCATCTTCCAATGTGAAGGTACCTCTGTTAGCTCCTGGTAACTTCAGCCACTTTTCACTCCCATGCAAAGGGCCCTGTGACCTTTACCCCCTACTAAACCTCGTGTGGAAAGAGGTAAAGGGCTGATAATTGATAAAAGAGTGACTACGATCTTTCTATTGAGTAAAACAGTGCAAGTGCAATTGTAAATAATGTGTAAATAATGTGTAAACAACAAGTGAAAGTAATGAATGTAAATATACGTGAACTGTGGAAAATAATTTTGTAAGTTACTTCAAGTGACAGTGCATAACACAGTGTAAATAAAATAGGAAATGTAAATAACGTAAATAAAAAAGAGAACGTAAATAGAAATGTAAATGAGTAGTTTTATAAGAATACGAGTATATACCCTAGGAGTAATGAAAGTGAAAGTTTCACACTAGCATGTATGAATACTATGAGTTATGAGAGTGAAGGTGAAAGTGACACTCACTCTCAATGCTAGTATACAGGACGAGAAAGTGAATGCTACGTATTTTACTGAAAGAAATTGAATCCCTACAGTGACAATCAACTACTATTACTGAAGGAAACTTATGGATAAAAACTTTAGATATATATAAGTGTTATATAGTAACAGAAATATAAACAGTGAGTGTTTTTATGAATAATAGACAACACTAGCGGCGAACGATTGGAAGTGGGATGGTCATACGCCCTCGTAATTTTCATTTTTTTTTTTTTTATGCGAGGAAGAAGGAACCAAAGGCCATGAGCCCGCAGTAACCGTTCCCTCCAAGAGAAAAACAAAATACAATAGAGAGCCAAATTCAAGATCCGATCATTTTGAGATGCCTGGACACACTGCGTTTGAAAGACTGGAGATCATAGGCAGCAGGAAATACAGACAGAGGGAGACAGTTCCAGAGCTGACCTGTTGCATAAATGAAAGACTGGGAGTAACGGTTAACTCTTGCATTAGAGAGTTGGACAGAAAAGGGATGAGAGTTTGCTGCTTTCACAGTGTTTTTTTGGGGGGAGTATGGATTCCAAACTATTTGAGAATCATAGATTAGTGTTTCTAGTGATAATATCAGGCTGTGGTAATCATATTACTAGTTGTCGGGAAGTGTAAAGTGGAGACTTCGTTACCCAACTTCAGAGGTCTCCACAAGTCCCACGGTACTCGACGAAGGCTCAACAAACACCCAAGGAGAAAGCTGAAGGTATGTGCCATAAGTATATATGACTTTAATATTCTAGGACTAATAACTGATTTTTGGCAAATATTTTTAGAGAGTCTGTCGGAGCGCCAATATGCCCGCGGGAGCCGCAAGTCAATGCAAAACAAGCCCGTGGTGTAAGGGTTAATGTATTGCATTGAAAATTTGTGGAAACGTTGGCCATGGACCATGAATGAATTGATTAATTTTGGGGGCGGATCCGGATCCGGATGCTTTTTAATGGCAATGGCATAGGCGGAGGTATACGCTGTCTGAGTGCTATCTTGTTTTTTTTTTTTCTTTCTGTGTTCACCTGTAAAAAAATATTCGATTTTAACCAGACTTAGTGGATCGGTTAAGGGTGAGGCAAGACGGAAGTAATTACCTCGATTTTGAGAGCAAGCAGCCTATGGTAAGGATTACAGGTGAAAATCAATGTTCGGCTCTTATTCTAGTTGGGGGATGCGAGTGTTGCACTCCCCGAGGACTTCTTCCTTTGTTCCTTTCTTTAAGGACTTTTGAGTGATCCTGTAATAATGGGTTAGTAATAAACTAAAAATACTCTACAAAATTATTGTTATAAGATTTTTATAATAAAAGCATGCAGGAAACCGTTACCTTCTGCTACAGTAACCACTCAAAATACTAAGTGAAAAATTTCCTGCAAGCAGTATAGCATAAATATTAGGAATAAATGGTTATAATATTCCCCAAACTCTGTGCTTGAAGGAAAACAATTTTATCCCTGCTTTGCTTCTCTGAGAGACATGGCCAGAAATTACTGTGTTAGTTGGAGTGAAGGTAATAACTGAATTACCTTGGAAGATGCTATGTGTGAAGGAGGTTGTATTTCATCATTAAGCGAGCCTAGCAGTGTGGCATGGGAGGTACACTGTAGAGAGGAGGAAGGAAAGAGGAATCGTCTTCCCTCATGTGCGATGACGCAAGTGCGGTTTTCTTGCTCCACCATAGTACTAGAAAAAACTTTTACGTAAAACCGTATAAAAAGGGTATAATACAGGAATGCTAGATATTTTTGGATGGAGTGGAAATAACTCACATGGCTGTTACACATGAGTAAGCTAAGACTGCTGTTTTATCAGTTGTCATATAAGTTTTTTTTCTTCTCCAAAATAACTAGTTCAGTTAGGATAATACTCTAAAACGATATCCTGTAATATACCAGCAACAGTGCTTTGAGAGTTTATCTTGCGCACAAAATAACAATTAATTTAAATATTTATTAACTTTTACGCATTCGTCAGTAGGTAGAAGGTACAATGGCATACAATATGAATGAGAGAGGAAGTTTCAGATGCATATATATATATATATATATATATATCATCAACCTTTTGAGTGTCCACTGCAGGACCGGCCTATCCCTACCGAAGTGGGGACGATACAGCCAATGTATCTCTACCAAATGGCTTAGGCTGTCTAGTAGAGACTGTATGTAGGGTGGAAAGTGCTTGTAAGTGTAAATGTAGTGTTCGAGTGGCTTTGGACATGTGTGTAGTCTGTGTTCCAAGTGTAATTGGCCCGTGCAAGCCGACTGGGTGCAAGCGTACTATATAGTATGCGACACTGGTTCAGCCACAGCACCCCCTGTGCCTGCCAATGCAGTACGTGGCCAGAAGAATGCTCCCAAAGTTTATTACCCTGGCGGGACGCGAATCCTCGTTCTTCAGTGTACGAAAACGCACACCTGACCACTGTATATATATATATATATATATATATATATATATATATATATATATATATATATATATATATATATATATATATATATATATATATATATATATATACATATATATATACATATATATATACATACATATATATATATATATATATATATATATATATATATATATATATATATATATATATATATATATACAGTACAGACACTATTTTCGTGCCTTATTGGTAATGCAATTGCGGCACGAAACAAACTCACGAAATTCGTGCATATACTTTACATGCAATAAGTGGTAATTGGTTCCGGGGTCAGCCACCTCATTCCCCCTTAGCTACCCATTAATGACACAATACCCCTACTATAAATTACATACAGTTAATCAGACATATATTACTGAACAAAGAATTTACTAATATTGACACTTATGCTGAACTGCTTGATGGGTCTTGAAGATGAGTTCCGAGGCTGGGAGTGGTGGTTAGTTACCATCTGCCCCCTCACTGTTCCCTGCCACCTCTGTTGAGTCCCCCACACCACCACTTCCCGATGCTTCAACATCAAAACCCTCAAAATCCAGTGGGAGCTCATCAAGCTCCCCAATATCATCAGTGTCCTCGTTCACAGCACCGTCATCCTCCCCAGTCTGTATGTTCTCCAAGGCCTGGGCTTGTTGAATACGAGAGGACAGGAACCATGTTATCAGAGTTTGATGATGTGCATGAACCCTGGCGTTGAAAAGGTCCTTGTAATTAGCCAGAAGTCTATCCACCATCGGGAGGAAAGTGTCCCTGATCTCTGGCCTCCCATCACATTTCTTAATTTGCCTTCTCAAACGAGCAGTGATTGCCAGGAAGTCTGTGACTTGAGGAGATGTTGGTTCACCTGGTGGGATAGGTAAGGCTTCTTCCTGAACTTCGTTGTCATTGACTTGTTCATCAGTTTCCAATATGTTCTCAATGGTCGGTTCAGGCTGCTGTTCAGCAATGATTTCCTTAAAATCAGACTCTTGCACATCAGTGAACCCTGGTGCTGGGATAGAGCGAGCTGCCTCAACCGTTTCTCAGAGAACAACTTATTCCCACTGCCTGTGCTCACCAATCTCGGTAGTAGGAAACAGTGACTTCCAAGCATGATGCACTATTGCAGTATTCACACTTTTCCAAGCATCAACAATTCTGTCAACAGCATTTCTTATGTTGAGCTTCCGCCAGAACGCATTGACAGTGATCACTTCATGAGTGAGGGGTTCTGTGGTGGAGGTTCCCGCACTGCCAGGCGAGGATGGTAAGGTGGGAGCGGAGGGTCCAGCAGGTGAGGAACAATCCATGTGAATGTCAACATCTTCTACTTGAATCTCCTGAAGCTCCTCCAGCGAATCTGTCTCTTGGTGTAGGTCATTATAGAGGCCTTTGTAGTACAGCAGCTTCACATTACAAATGATCTGATCAAGTGACTGCAGTAGGGGTGTGGTGTTCGGTGGGAGGAACACTACTCCCACATTAGGGTGACGACCAACTAGTAACTTGGAATGGCCATGTGCATTATCCAAGAGTAAAAGAATCTTAAAGTCCATTTTCTTTTTTCTACAATAAGCCATAGCATCAGGGACAAAATGTTTGTCGAACCAGTCCGTAATGCATATTGTCACCCATGCTTTGGTATTGCAGATCCAGTAAACATTTAACTTGGACATATCTGCATGTTTGTATGCCCTGGGGCTGGCTGCTGTTAAACCACTAAGGGCTTCATCATGCAATAACCTGTTGCATTGCAGATAAACAGCACTGTCCCTCGGTCTTTCGATATTTTCACACCCTTGGCTTGTTTCTCCTGTTTGGCGATGTACGTCGTTTTCAGGGCTTTTTTTTTTTTTTTCCGAAGAAAAGCCCGTTTCGTTGCAGTTGAATACTTGATCCATAGTATAACCACCCCGTGCAACACTGTTTTGCAAGACTGCAGGCAAATTCGCAGCTTCAGTATCAGCAGAGCCAGCTTCACCCTGATACACAGAAAATTTCACCTTGCAACGTCTTTTGAATGCGTTGATCCAATCAATGGATGCACTGAAGGGAGCTGGATTGTCAATTCAGTTTTTTCGTGCAACAGCCTGGTAATAGAGACGTGCCTGGTTCCTCATCTCAGCCCCAGAGATGCTACCTTGCTCACTGTTTCTCCTGGCCACCCACTCCCTCAGATATATATATATATATATATATATATATATATATATATATATATATATATATATATATATATATCCTATTGGATCCCAGAGCTGCTGGGTGAGGCACTGTCCAGGGAGGATACTAAGCGTACCACCCTCTGCCTATCGGCTCATAGTCGCGAGGCTCATAGGTCTCTACCTGAGGGTTCCCTACTTTATTAAGATCTGAAAATTCCCAGTTCTGTTCAATACTGGGGACACTGGGCTCCAACGGGTTAAAGAAGCTGATAGATTTGCCAGTCATAAACCCATTGGATCCTAGATCTGCTGGGTGAGGCACTGTCCTGGGAGGGTTCTAAGCATACCGCCCTCCCCCTATTGGCTCAAAGTCACGAAGCTCATAGGTCCCTACCTGGGGGTTCCCTACTTTATTAACCCCTAAAGTACTAAGCCCATCAATTGAGCTTTTTGGGCAATTTCTTAAAAGGATGAGCAACACCAATCGTGCAACATCCACAAAAAAACTGGCAGCAGCTGGCTCCACCCCAGCTGTGACGTAGATGGCTTCTAACCGATTAGAACTAGGTGTTGGACACACCAGAGGGGAGACCCAGGCCCGTAACCAGGTGGTGGAGAGTGTACCCCCCACCTTCCTCTTGCCACTTCCCTCTACCCCATTACCTTGTTACTACCTTACCTCCCACCGGTCTTACCACCACCACCATCACCCCTCCCACCCCTTCTTCATGCATCCTCCCTTCATATGTGGATCCCCCCCATTCCCCCCCCCGAGTCATCTGGGGGGAGGATATTTCCCCCCTACCCTCCCTCCATGTCTCTGTACTCCACTGGGGCCCTTCCTTTGTGTCTTTTGGTGGTCTCCTCCCATCCCTCCATCCCCATCCACCCACTCCTGGCCTTACCACCTCCCCCATCCCCACGCCCACCCCCTAGCATGCATGAGGGAAGGGGAGGAGAGAGGAGGAGAGAGGAGGGTAGGGAAGGGAAGGGGAGGGAGAGGACTGGAGGTATGTGGAGGGGAGAGGAGGAGAGGATAATTTTTACTATTTATCATATTTTTATTGGGGGGTTCATGACCATTTTCCCCTGCTAGAATTGACAGCTCGGCAAGGAGGGGAGGGGGGGAGAGGAGAGAGGAGGGGAGGGAAGGGAAGGGATTGGAGGTATGGGGAGAGGAGAGGAGGGGAGGATAATTTTTACTCTTTATCATATTTATTTAGGGGGGCCTGTCACTATTCTATTTTTTTCCAAGCATATTGCAATGGCTTATAACATCCGTACACACCAAAAAAATTGATTTTGGTAATTTTTGTACGTAACTTCGAGAAGAAAACAGGTGCGAGTGGCGTATTTTCTTCCTCGCTGGGGCCGTGACAGGTAACTATTATAAACTTTAACGGGCCATAGATCGGTAACTATTGGGTCTAGGAGGGTGGGGTTTGCGTTTTCAGGGGTGTATATTCAAGCTCTATAAATTGGGCATAAAACTTTTAATCTTTGACATAGTCGAAAAATAGGCCTGTTTTTGCATCCTGCGGGGTAGTCAAGACTGGAGAATTGCATACCCTAGGGGTTAAGATCTGAAAACTCCCAGTTCTGTCCAATATATATATAAAATTTGGTTTTACGCCAGGTATCCCTGAAGTCATAGGAGCCCGGGTTCACCGCTATACACTCTGTCTTTCTACCTTTCTTTACCCCTGGGGGTAGGGGGGTTTCAAGAATACTCCCCCAGTATCCCTGCTTGTCGTACGAGGCGACTAAAAGGGTTGGTGGTGGGTTAGTGCCCCACCCCGTAAAAAGAACTAACTAAAAAAGCAAATAAAGCGCCTCGGACCCGGACGGACCATACGTTGACGACTAAGGAACGGACAAAGGACATTCTGAGAGTAGGAACGTGGAATGTGAGAGGAGTGAATGATGAAGTGAAAGAGAGAGAGAGATTGTCCAGGTGCTTGAGGATGCAAAAGTGGATATATGTGGATTGACTGAAACTAAATGGAAAGGTGAAAGGATGAGAGAATGGGAATACGGTGTAGGTATATGTGCAGGAGTCAGTGAGAATGAGAGGGCAAGAGAGGGAGTATGTCTGATGATAAGCAAGAAGTGGAAGGAGAATATAAGAGAGTATGGAACAGTGGGTGCAAGGATTGTATGGGTGAGGATGAAAGTAGGTATACAAGCATGGGCGATTGTATGTGTGTATGCTCCAACAGAGGATCAGTGGCAAGAGTGAAAGATGAGTTTTGGGCGAAAGTAGAAGCATGTATGGACAAGTTTGAGAGGAGCGAGAGAGTGCTGTTGATTGGAGACATGAATGGCAAAGTCAGGGAATGTACGAGTGGATGGAGTGGTTGGTCAGTGGGGTGTGCCAGCGGAAGTAGATGGGAATGGTAGTGCTTTGGTGGACATCTGTGCTGGTAAGGGGTTGGCAATAGCCAACACCTACTTTCGTCATAAGATGATCCACCGGTATACATGGAGAGTAATAAGGAGGATGGATGGTGAACTTGTTGAACGAAAGGCAATGATAGACTACGTGTGTGTGGATGAGCGAATGAGAAGACAAGTGTTGGATGTAAGGGTGTGGAGAGGGTGGGGGAATGGAGTCTCGGACCATCACTTAGTGATGGCCAAGATAGAGAGCTGCAAAGAAAGTGGTTGAGGAGGCGAAGGGGAAGACAGGAGGAAGCAGCTCCTGTGAGAAAGTGGAGAAATTGCAAGATAGTGAGAAGAGGACAGAGTATAAGAGCATAGTGGAAGAAAGATTGGGAAGGTATGAGCTAGAGCAGATGGAAGGGGTGGAAGACGTATGTAAGATATTCACGGAAGAGATAAGCGCAGCGTGTGAGGTGGTTTGTGGAGTGAGGGAGGAGATGCAAGGGTGTGCTAGGGACAGCATGGTGGAATGATGAGGTGAAACAAGCTGTGGAACAAAGAAGAAGGCATATGGTGAATGGTTGGCGAGTAGAGGTAGGGAGAAGATGAGAGAGAGAGAGAGAGGTATATGTGAGCAGGAGAAGGGAGGTTAAGAGACTGGTGAAGGAGAGTAAGAAGAAAGTGGATGAAGAGTTTGGGAGGAATCTGAGTGTGAAATGGAGGGAGAGTAAGAAATTGTTTTGGAAGGAAGGAGGTAAAGAAAGTAAGGCAGTGTGAAAGGGAAATAGTAGGGAGTGAAAGATAGGAATAATAGATTGTTGGTGGAGAAGAGAGAGAAATTGAGGAGATGGAAGGAGCACTTTGAGGATTTGTTGAAGGTAGAGAGTGAGAGCAGTGTGAGTATAAGTGGTTGGGGAATGGCTGGGAGAAGAAGAGATGAGAGGAGGGAGGAAGAGATCAGTAGGTCGGAAGTAGTGGAAGCGATGAAGAAGATTAAGCTGGGAAAGGCCCCAGGAATTGATGGAGTGTGTGGTGAAATGCTTAGGTATGGGGGTGAGATTGTTGTGGAGTGGATATGGAAGTTGTGTAGATTGGCTTGGGAAGAGGGAAGGGTTCCAGAGGGACTGGAAATCAGGTATAATTGTTCCTCTGTACAAAGGAAAAGGGGAGAGAGAAGTATGTGGTAACCATAGGGGTATTTGCCTTCTTAGTGTGACTGGTAAAATATATGGTAGAATACTCATTGATAGGGTTAGGCATATGACAGAGGAGCTAGTTGGAGAAGAACAAGGGGGATTTAGGAAGGGAAAAGGGTGTGTAGATCAGATATTTGTTCTAAGATGTTTAGTGGAGAAGTATCTAGAAGGGAAGGAAAGTGTACGCTGCCTTCATGGACTTGGAGAAAGCTTATGACAGAATAGATAGGAAAGGTATGTGGAAGGTATTAAGAATATATGGAGTGGAGGGGAAATTGTTGAGTGCTGTGAAGAGTATGTACGAGGGAGCTAGGGCTACGGTGCGAGTGGATGGAGAGCTGAGTGAGTTCTTTGATCTCAGTGTGGGACTGAAACAGGGGTGTGTAATGTCTCCATGGCTGTTTAATATATATATGGATGGGGTCGTAAAGGAGGTACAAGGTAGGGCAGTGGATGTCGGGGTGGCCCTAATGAATGAGGGTGAGATTTGGAAGCTTCCGGTGTTGCTGTTTGCTGATGATACAGTATTGTTGAGTGAAGATGAATGGGAGTTGCAAGGTCTGGTGAATGAATTTGGGACAGTGTGTAGGAGGAGGAAGCTGAAAGTTAATGTAAAGAAAAGTAAAGTTATGGTGTTTGAGAGGAATGAAGTCACAGAGTGTGCAGTGAGGTTGGATGGTGAGGATATGGAGAATGTGAGTGCATTCAAGTACTTGGGTAGTGTGATGAGTAAGGATGGAACTTTGGGGGATGAAGTACGTGAAAGGGTACAGCAGGGAAGGAAGGTTGTTGGCACACTGAAAGCAGTGATGAGAAATAGGGAGGTGAGTATGGAAGTTAAGAAGTCACTGCATGATGGTATTGTGATCCCTACCCTGACGTATGGAAGCGAGGCGTGGACCTTGCAAGAGGGGAACAAGTCAAGAGTGAGAGCAGTGGAAATGAGTTACTTGAGAGGAGCATGTGGAGTGACATGGGAGGGACAGGTTGACGAATGAAGAAGTGAAGGAACGTTGTGGGGTAGATGTGGATGTGGTTGAAAAGATTGGGGAGAAATACACTGAGGTGGTTTGGACATGTGGAGAGGATGGAGAATGAAAGACTGACTAAGAGGGTGTATGTAGGTGAGGTGGAGGGAGGGAGAGGGAGGGGTAGACCGAGGATGAGGTGGAGGGATGGAGTTGAGAGGTATATGAGGGAGGGGGGGGTGAGTTGGGGGGAGGGGAGTCGAATGGTGGGTGACAGGGTGACTTGGAGGCGTTTTGTCTGCGGCCACCCTTTGCGGGATTAGGGCGTCGGGCTATAGATAGATAGATAGATCCCTGAAGGGCTAATGCGTTGCCCCAGGGTAGAGGACTTTGGATTGGAGTGTGTAGCACTTTATGACCGGATGTCCTTCCTGATGTCTACCAAAGACCCTTGGGTGGATTCGATCCCCCCACCCTATATATATATTCCCAATGGGATATATATATATATATATATATATATATATATATATATATATATATATATATATATATATATATATATATATATATATCACTTTGCTAAAGCTGCAAATGTATTACAATGCTAAATAGGAATGCTAGCAGATTCTAAAAATGTCTCTCCTTGAAAATATGAGAGTAGCCACCATATTCAGAACAAACTAATGAATGCATAACACTGAAAATGTCACATTTCTCAATATCAGTGTTATTAAACCCTTGTTTGAAAGAGGTGTTTTGCATTTGGTTCAGTTTGTCTGTCTGTCTTAAGAAGATTATGGAAAACAACTGAACGAAATAACTTCAAAGCTCACGTAATAACTTAGAATCATTACAATTACAGGTAAGGTGATTAATATTTTGGCCAAAAATGATCAGTAAACAAGTGCCACATTGTCGTGAGGCTTTTAAACCATTATCGACCGGTTTAGACCGGTCTTATTGCTCCTCTGGCCAGACAGTTAGACCTGTACAACCTGGTCAAAAGCAGTCCTGCCCCAGAAGCTAGCCTAGGCCAAACCAGCCTGCGCACAAGTGTATGCGCATCAGCAAGACCCAAGAAAGAGGCCAAAAGCATCCGTGCCAGGGTGTAAACATCGATGGTCAACAATGGCGGACTTGGGAAAAAGGTTTGTTTTAAATTAGATTTTTAACACTAGTATAAGCCCGTGATCATCCAAGAAGGGAACCAAATATATCTCACCATGAAGTAGGGACTATGTATTACTTAATTCGCACGAAATAAGATTAATAAAGTATTAATGGCTGAATTATAACTCGAGGGGAAGCAGAAGGATAACTCAAAATTCGTTGAAAGAATACAAGCTCAGTCATCTTCAACTTGAAATGTTTTCTGTGAACCTTCAAGGCAGGTTTCAGCACAAATTATTTGGGAATTCGGGAAGAATCTTTTATTTCTTACCATAGTGACATTCTTCTAGGCCACTCCCAATCACCATTGCAGTCAGTAGGAGACTCAAACTGGATCGGACCAACATTAGCCTGTTCTCGCGACCACTTGAGTCCAGACCGGTCTAAACCAGTTCAAAGCAGCCCGCGAAAATGTGGCTAAGGTCTAAGCTTCGTCTATTCGTTGTGGTACAGGAAAGGGTTATGTAATTCATTTCTGAAAACAATTGCTCTGATGTTATGGCCTAAGGGAAGATCAAGGATAAGCACTTAAACTCAAAAAGTTTTTATTGGATTTTGACCAACCATGGTGGAAGGATTTCCGTTCAGTCCAGAATGAAGCGATTGTTTTTTCAAAAGAATAGACTAAAGCTAAAGGTCAGAGGGCAAAGTCAGGTTATACACTTTTGATCCGAATGTATCAAATATGGAAGATGGATTGATGATAAGGTAAGGATGAAGTTAGTCGTTTTTTAATGTAGTCAACCAAACGCCAAGGGAACTAGGCTGCATCAAAGGTTAAGCCTTAAACCGATGGTAAGGCGCATGTGTTGTACTCTGTGAGTATATATATATATATATATATATATATATATATATATATATATATATATATATATATATATATATTGAGCATCTTGTTTCTGCAGACTGCATGGGATCTTCGTCAAGGCCCCTTGGTGTCCAAGAACATTAAATTCTGTTCACTTTAACTAGCCATAAATGTACCAACCTTCTATTTTGAATGATGAGCTGTAGCAGGAGATTAACAACTGAATAATGATAATTGCACAGAAATGCAATGGCAAGGATGAAGAGCCGTAGTCTTGTCCTAATTTGCATTTGTGTTAAAGGAAGTAATCAGCAAATGGATGCAACTCTTCGCCAAGCTAAATTATATGAACTAAAGTTTGAATAATTTTCTACATGACTCTGCGCATATATATGAATACATGGCCACCACGATATCAGTTTCCAAATTAAATTATCCTGCTTTGTCAACTTCTGAGTACTTCTTAGTCATCGTACTAAAGGATGACATTTTAAAGCATCTTTTTGTAAATATTTGTTGTTCTTACATAATACCAGTCTGTATGGCCGAGCAAGTCCATCGACTGCAAGTAAGCAATTGCTTTTGGGATGCCGTCCAGTAAGGTACAATACAGTATACACACCGTATATTGAACCAGCATCCTCTTGCGGTAGAAGTGCCTCACCAGGGTCGGACCAGGTCACGTCTTCACTGTGAGGTGCAGCTAAATATAAGGAGGTTTGGCTCCCAAGTAAACTCTGCAGCTGCTTCGTTCCACCCAAGGTGCACAGCGCTACCACGTGTAGGCTCCTTGTCAGGACCTCTGTAAACAGTGATCCCAGTTATCTTCATTATATTAATCCTTTCTTCATGTGATTCAGGTTAGAAGAAATAATTTTTTTGAACTTATATGTATACAGATAGCTTATAATAAAAAATTGTCTAGCAACATCAAGAACACTCTAAAAGTCAGTCATAGGTAACTACAATATGTTGTAAGTTGCGAGAATATACAAACCTTCGAGCTGAGCCTCGAGCCAGGCAATAGAGAAGTGGCCCACTGAGCACGAATCCCACCACGAAAGCCTGCCACGTGTCTTCTCTGAAGGGCCACAAAGGGGCCTGCCATTGGGGTAGCGGTGGTGGCACCTTCATGATGACACAGCTCATCTACACAACCCATGTGACATTATATCATCAACAAGACCCATGCAAACTCTTTCATTCAGATCTCCTATCAGGTATATAGTGTCTTCTTGGACACGTATTTCGTAATTCTGCACAGCCGATACTATTACCTGTCCTTAACTATTTTTAAATTACATTTTTCTTTATGCAAGGCAGAAAAAACCAAAGACCAGGAGCCAGCAAACCGTTTCTCCCAAGAAAAAATAAAGACAATACAAAAGAGAGCCAGATTTAAGATCCGTTCATATCGGGATGCCTGGACACACTGCATTTGAAAGATTGGAGATCATAGGAAGTAGGAAATACAGACAGAGGGAGACAGTTCCAGAGTTGACCTGTTGCATTAATAAAGGACTGGGAGCAACGGTTAACTCTTGCATTAGAAAGCTGGACAGAAAAGGTATGAGAGTTTGTTGCTAGATGGGTGCTATGCGCCTGTCGTACAGGTGGAAGGATACAAGCAAACAGTTCAGAGGAGCAGTGACCACTGCTGTAGCGATAGAAAAGAGATGCAACTTTGCAGTGAAGAGACAGAGATTGAAGGTAGTCAGTAAGAGGGGGAGAGTTAATGTGATGAAAAGCCTTTGACTCAATCCTATTGAGAAGAGCTGTATGTGGGGAGCCTACCCACACATAAGAGTTGTACTCTATACAGGGGCGAATAAAACCCATGTATAAAGTCAACAACTGTGGAAGGGTGAAGAAGGTATGGAGTCAGCTTAGCACACTTAATCTCTTCGAAACAGATTTTACAAGAGATGCAATATGATCCTCCAAAGATAAGTCCTGAGAGAATGAAACCCCAAGTATATTTAACCCGCCCCGTCCCGACCACTTTTTCACCACTGGCACCCCCCAGTCCCGACCATTTTTGGACCCAAATTTTTTTTGCTAAAACTTTCGCTTTTGGTCAGAAACAATGGTCAATCACCAAGAAAGTGTTCACCAGGGTCCATAAGTGGCCAAAACAGGTATACCTTCGTTACACCTGGTACTGTGTTCTCTGTAGGTGGTCTGAGGCTCTCACATTTTCTATGGTATTATAAGTCTGGGAAACCAATGAAAGTAAGTAGATATGTATTTATTACAAACAAAAAAACATGTGATACAAGAGTAAATTGGATTTTATACAAAAATAGAGTTGAAATAAGCTTTGTACCATCGGGCGAACCGAGCGAAATCGGCCAAACTGGTCACAATGAATCGCTAACATTGCTGAATCATGATACATATCATTTTTGCTACTTACATAATACATCTCCAATAACATTATACCATTTTACATTTTATTGAACTGTTTTTACGTATTCACAGGCCTTTCGATAAAATTTAGCGTAATGTTAGAGCTTATTTACATAGTGAGTGAACTCGCTGTGACTGTTGTTTCAACTCGTATTGTGTTTTTTCAACTTATATAATACTTTCCTAACAACATTATACACTTTTCCACTTTAGAGAACTGTTTTGAGGTTTCAGGCCTTACGATAATATTTAGCGTAATAATAGCACATAATAACACAGAGGATGAAGTCGCTATGACTATTATGTCAACTTACAACCTATTTTTGTACTTATATAATACGTCTCCACTAACATTACACATGTTTCCACTTTGTATCATTGCTATCACATAATTGGAGACCTTACTATTCTACTGAGCGTCATATTATCACATATTTACACAGTGAGTGTTATCGCGATATCATTTGTTTCATCTTACACTAGTATTCAACTTGTAAATTACTTTCCTACTAACATTACACCTTTTCCACTTTATATCATTCCTGTCACATACAGACCAGAATGTTCTACTGAGTGTAATATTTTTGCAGATTTACACAGTGGGTGTACTCGTGACATCAATTGTTACAACTTACACTATTTTTCAACTTATACGTTACTTTCCTGCTAACATTACACCCGTTTCCACTTTATATTCTTGCTATCACATATTTACTGACCAGAGTGTTATACTGAGCGTCATATTTTCTCAGATTTACACAGTGGGTGTAGTTTTGATATCACTTCTTTCAACTTACACTATTTCTCAACTTATACATTACTTTTCTGCAAACATTACACCCGTTTCAACTTTATATAAGCCTTAGCACATACTGACTGGCCTTACCATTATACTGAGCGTCATATCACCATCCCACACAGTTTCAGTAGTGTAGGAAGTTATGGTACTATCTGAAACAGGGCTGAATGCACAACGCAACATTGCACCCTGCACACTCGTACCTTGTGTCTTTTCTCTGAGTGGCTGGTCTGACTGTCGAGTGCTTGCATACATGGCAGCGGCGCTGGGGTTTACGACGGTTTGGTTGGGAAGGGATTGTGCTAGGGTAGTGGCATCCTGCGAGGCGTAGGGGAGTCTGGGCAGCCATGGGGGTGCGTGTGCGGTGTGTGGGCCTATCCTGGGCATGCCTGGCGATTATTTCACGTGCCAGCTCCCTCACATACCCCTCAAAGGTCTCTGATATTCCCGTTGTCATGGCGTGCAGGTAGTGTGCGTTCAGGACCGTGATGTTGAGCAAGTGGAAAAAGAGCTTTTTGTACCACTTCATCGTGGTCCTGGCACAGTCAACACTGGAAATCATCGAGTCTGATTGATCCACTTGCCTCATGTTCAGATTATAGTCCAGTACAGACTCGGGTTTCCAGACATTGCTCCTCCTCTCGCTACGGTGATCAACGGAGTCTGTGCGTTGCGTCAGGGGGCTGTGTACAGTCGATAGGAGGCAAACTTCCCTGTTGTGGCTCCACAGGGTGGCAAGGATGTTATTTGCCTGGAAGTAAACCACCCCGTTCTTGTCAAGTTTCCTCCCTATCTTGACCATATGGCGACGGTTTCTCTTAACTGTACCACAGACTCCGGTGTCGTGTTGGTGGAGGAACCTAGCGAGAAGAGGGCTAGTGTACCAGTTGTCCAGGTACAACACATGACCACGATGAAGGTACTCCTCTATCACTGTCTTCACCACGGCCCCTGAGAGTCCTATACTACAATCTTCTGTTATATCTGTCTGTGCGCCCGTGTACAAGACTATGTCTTGCAGATAACCAGTCTTACAGTTACACATAACAAAGATCTTGAACCCGAAACAGTGTCTCTTGCTGGGTATGTACTGGCGAAAGGAAATATTGCCTCTCCACAACACAAGACTCTCGTCTATGATGAGGTCTCTGTAAGGATAAAATGAGGAGCGGAACATTTCCCGTAAATGATCAAATACAAGCCTAATTCTCCTCATTTTATCAGTGTTATTATCATTAGCTGGATCTTCTGCATCAAAAAAGTGGAGGCGGCCGAGAATCTGCTGAAATCTATTACGACTCATCACCTTTCCAAAGAAAGGTGTGATGGTCATTGGGTCAGTGGTCCAGTATGCCGGTATTTGATTTTTTCTGACAACACCAATCAAGAGAACCAGGGCAAAAAATAAGAACATCTCAGAAATTGTCACAGGATAGTCATATTGCTGGGAATGTCTGCTCGTTGTTCCCAGACGTTCACTTTCACGGCGCTGTGTTCGTGAAAATAGGTTTGTCTGTTCCACTATGCACCCCACAAACGCCTCCCCAAAGAACAGGTGGAAGAAATCCACCCTAGTGGAACCTGCATGCACACCTGGAGCCATGCAACCAGACCGCCAGTCCTCAGTGAAAGAGTGAATGATGGGAGCAAAATTACTCCCATCTTCCCAGCTCCACGAGACACTACCGTCTCCAGCCTCGTCCCCATCGTTGCCTTCGTCAGGGTGGGGAGGTGAGGGTGGTGGGGGAGGTTGGGGAGGTGGAGAGCGGCGCCCTTCATCACTCGCACTTCTCTTCCCTCTCCCTTTTCCTTTACCCTTTCCCTTCCCTTTCCTTCCTTTCCTCACATCCTGGGGCTGTGGGGAGGAAGTTCGGGAATATTGTGGGGCCAAAGACGTGCTGGGGAATGGCTCCACCTCCTCTCCCCTAGGCCTACGTGCACCACATGCTCGTGCTGCCTCCCTCACACCACTTTCCCTTTCACCCCAGACTCCCACCACACCACTTTCCCTTTCACCCCGCGCTTCCGCCACACCACTTTCCATTTCACCCCTCACTCCCACCACACCACTTTCGCCTTCCCCAGACAAAACACTAGGACCATACCTTATTTTCCTTCTCGCCCCACCTTCTGATCCTCGGGGTGAGATTTTTTCCTTCCCCAACCACGAGGCAACATCACGTCCTAAGCCGCCATCCTCGTCCTCATCCTCATCAGAATCTCTCTCTAGGGGATGGAGAGAGGTCCGTGCAGGTGATTTGGGTGCAGGCTGGCCTTCTCTTGCCTTACGATACGTGACATACCGCTTTTTCCGGGGTGAAGGGACCTCCTCATCACTGCTTGCTATTTCCTCCTCATGCTGCACGTAGTCTCAATCCACCACATCATCATCAAGTGGAGAATCACTATCTCCAGTGAAGGCATCCAGGGCGGATTGTATCTCGTCATCTGAGAGACCTTTACGCGCCATGTCTGACCTAGGTCACTGCTAACATGTGAGTGACCGAGACAAGGGTGCAAGCGGGTCACGCGGGGTCTGGGATGCTGCCCGCCTGGTGGCAGGTAGGGAAGGCTTGGGTAGGTGGGCGAATCGAATATCTCGCGCGAATTTTGAAAATTGTGGAAATTATGGACCTTGCAATTGCAGCACATTAAAGTACGTCGATGGGATTGGCAGTGACAAAACGTGAGGACGTGGAAGAACGTTGACGGGATGCCGCGGGTTAAGGATGATGGAGGTTTATCTATCTATCTATCTATATACCTAGGCTGCTTCCCCCAAGGAAAGGGAGGTAGCCGAGACAGGACGACTCACTCTCCATTTACTCATCCATTCAAACACATTCATTCGCATCTTAGCCCCAAAGGGGAGAACGGATAGATCCTCACCGCATCACACCGCACAAGGGTCAACTGCGCAATGCAATCGGTGACATCCACAGCAGGGCCCGACAGCAGAACTGGTTTACCCCTGCCACATCATAACAGACCCATCCCCTTACCCGCACCTGACCTGACTAGCTGATCATACCAAATGCGGGAGAATATCCCCTCAGGGCTGCGTCATCACTTATTCATTCACAATTTCTTTCCATTTATTTCTGTCACGCACAGCCACTCTTCCTTGCTCAACAGACATCCCTCTCACATCCAGCGCTCTCTTCACACTGTCCATCCATCCTATTCGTGGTCTTCCTCTCAGTCTTACACCTCTCACATCAGATCTAGTTATCTTTTTCACCAATCGCTGGAAAAAATTAAACATTAGCGGGAACAACAAGATTATTTTAATCCCAGTCAGAGAGATGAGCCAAGTCAGACATTAGGTGTGCCATTGTCTCATCCCTTGTTTGTTCAAGTAACTGCTGAGATGGACGTTGCAAGAACTGAATGGAATAGTGAAGGGTGGAATCATCAGTATATGAGTGGATAGGGTCAGATGTACAGCTTAGAAGGTCGTTGATGAATAAAAGAAAGAGAGTTGGTGATAGGACAGAGCCATGAGGAACACCGCTATTGTTAGATCTAGGAGAAGAATGATGGCCGTCTACAACAGCAGCTATAGAACGACCAGAAAGGAAGCTATAGATGTAGGCACAGATAGTTGGAAATTAAAGATGTATGCCAGACTTGATCGAAAGCATTTGAAATGTAATGTGCAATATCAAAGCTTTCGCCAAAGTCCCGAAAGGAGGATGAGCAGGAACATGAAATTTCGGTGAGAAGATTGCCAGTATAGCATCCCTGATGGAACCCATACTGAAGATCAGGAAGGTCATGATAGGAAAGATGATTTAAAATTTTTCTATTAAGAATAGATTCGAAAACTTTTGAGACACAGGATGCTAATGCAACTGGGCAATAGAGAGAGTTGGGAATGGTCACCCTTCTTTGAGACTGGCTGAATGAGAGCAAACTTCTAGTGAGAAGGAAAGGTACAAGTTGACAGACAAAGGCAGAAGAGTTTATCTAGGCAGGGTGTTAGCACAGAAGCACAGGTCTTCAGGACAACAGTATTGTTAGTATTCAGGCCAGTGATGGCAGAAAATACATCAGCTGAAGAAATTTTTATTCAGCCATGATGAAGTCAGAGGAAGGAATTGACGATGGAACAGCACTGGAATCATCTAAGGTGAAATTGGAGGAGAAAGTCTGAGCGAAGAGATCTGCTTTATCCGTAGAAGAAATAGCTGCAAAGCCATCAGAAGAGAAAAGAGGAGTGAAGGATGATGAGGTAAAGTTGATAGAAAGGTTTCCAACAAGTGCCAGAAGGAGCGGGAAGAATTCGAGTTGGAGAGTTGAGAGCATTTAGTATGGATGAAATTATTTTTAGCAGAGCGAAGAACAGACGTAGCATGATTCCGGGCAGAAATATAAGCAAGATGTGATTCAGGGTGGGTTGGCTGTGGTACCTTTTATAGGCCCTCTCCTTGTCGTGGACCGCATGAGAACAAGCGTGATTAAATCAAGGCTTTCTTGCATTAGTCAAAGAAAATGAGAAAGAAATTGATGTTTCCATGCCCGAGAGAGTAACATCCATAAACAGCTAGGCACAATCACATGGCTCCCGGCCATGGAAGCAATAATCATTCCAGGGAAAACCACAGAAGTACTCTATGAGGGCCTCCCAATCAGCAGCTCCAAAGTGCCACAACCGACTTTTCTTTGGAGGGTCCACAGGCTGTACTGGAGAGATAGGAGAAGCAAAGCAATAAAGTTGTGCTTGGAGGAGCCCATTGGAGAGGAAAGATTAACAGTGTAAGCAGAAGGATTAGTTGTAAGGAAGAGGTCATGTATGTTTGAGCTCACTCCAAGGTGGTCAGGGATATGGGTAGGGTACTGTACAAGCTGCACTAGATCATTAACCCACCGCGTGCCAGCTATTTTTAGCCCTCTGGGTCATCACAGTGCCGGCCATTTTTCGACCTTTTTTTCCCTAGCTAAATTGATAGATTTTGATGTGGAAACAACGAATTTCGCCATTAAAATGCTCACCGAGGGTCGGAAATCGGTTTTATTCAGTCCTGCATACTCGTGTACAGGTATAGCCGCTCTCTCATGCTCACCACGTACGTGAGAGAAAGCCGTTTTCTATGTAAGGTACACTCAGGTATTTATGCTGAGAAGGTATAGTAATGTTCAGTACACTTTTCTGATCACTTATTACTTCAGCATCTATCACAATTTGCGTGTCTTTCTTACTGTGAATGCATTATCTTACACTTACTTGACGATAGGTATAACCTGACTTCATTAAGTACAGTCCTGGCACTTACAAAAAGGTATTTACAACTTCACTTCACTATATAGTCCTTAAACTTACAAGAAAATATTTACAACTTACACTTACATGAAAATATTTACAAAATGCCTTCACTATGTACAGCACTGGGTGAGGCACACAGGCAGAGTGAGGCAGAGCGAGCGTGAGGGGGGGGGGAGCGAGTGAGTGTATGGCCTTGACAGCCTGGGGGATGGTAGAGGAACAGTTACCATACATGCCTTCCAATTTTTACCCGCGAATCTTGAAAAATGCAGTCACAGTGATTTTTTTTTATTTTAGACCATTATAAAACAGCACTGGCACTGACCGTTGCATTATGTCAGACCGTTTTAAACGGCAATGGCACGCGATGGGTTAAGGATAGAAAAGATGTAGGCTTGTTCACCAGGTGGACCAGTGAAAGGAGGGTCAAAATTGGTGGTGAAAATTGAAATCTCCTAGTATGGAGATTTCAGAGAAAGGAGAAATGGATAGGATGTGTCCCACTGCAGACGTAAGATAGTCGAAGAATTTTTCATAGTAGAATTAGGGGATAAGTAAACAGCACAGATATAATAATAAGTCAGAGAATGACAGTAAAGCTGAAGGCAGAGAGTAGAGAATTCAGAGGAATCATGTTCAGGAACACGAGAGCAAGATAAGTTGATGCGTACAGATACACAACAGCCACCTTTGGCTTTGAAATGAGTATAGAGAATGTAGGAGGATACAGGAAAGGGTTTGCTATTAGTTGCCTCAGACAGCTGAATCTCAGTTAAGAAGAGAAGGTGAGGTTTAGAGAATGAGAGGTGGTGCTCAACATTACAGAGGGAAAGTTAAGAGGAAAGGCCGAGAATGTTCCATAAATGAAGAAGTGAGTCACACAGTGGTTCCAAGTAGCTTGCTGAGCCGTCACCAGGAGAGAAGCAGATGGTGGGTTCATTTATGGTCCCCCTTCCCCCAACTTGGAACTCCGAGGCTTGGTTATTAGTCGCCATTTTTCTTTTTGTTTTTGAAAAGGAAGTGTAGTGTATAATGTGCATGTAGTTTTGTGTTGACAGATAATCTTGTACTGAAGAGCATGCTGGCCTACTCCCTGTATCAATGAAACACTGAAAAAGTTCATCAAAGGGGGATGATCAGGAACTAGTCCCTACTGCTGATGAAACGGGAGCTCCAGCTCTCCCTGTCATCAGCTTTCCATCCACCTTGGGAGTATTGCCCTGCTTGACTGGTGCCACAGTCTACTCCATGGCGAATGCTTGGTAATATTTGGATGCCTTTTCACTATCTTATATTAGAAGAGACATACACGCATTCTGAGTATAAATATTGTTCACGATCACAAATAATGCTGGTCAATTCATCATATTTCACTACCTTTCATCACTTTTTTGTCGACGAGATTGCACACCTGATGATTCTATGCCACCCTTGTATTTAAAGATGTAGAATTTAAAATTAACACAGTATAGTGATGGAATTTTTCTAATATTTATAGATACTTACTGGGTACCTTCTTAAAGTCTTGGAAAGATACTGTACTGGGCAGTAACAAAGATAGACCTTTCTTGAGACTGTGCGGATGATAAGCAGTGGAAATTATATTCTTAAATTGTGTCAAAACCAGAAAATAATGATGTAAAATAACAACAATAAGGTAATGTAGATTAAAAAAAGTAAGTGGTTTACCCAATCAGTACGGCACTATTGAAAGCATACACTCTGGTATATAAACCAACGCCTACTTTCTGAAAGGATTCGCATTTTCTCATCAGATAATCAGTAACTGTTAATATATGATTCCAGAAAGACAGAGATGTATTACTTTACTGTTAAGGACAATAATGTAATTAAGTTTTATATCTGAGCTGTAACGAAACTGTTATTTTAAAGTATGCTGGTCTTTAAAGTCTACATCACTCAG
This sequence comes from Coenobita brevimanus, assembly GCF_032717465.1. Lineage (NCBI taxonomy): Eukaryota > Metazoa > Arthropoda > Malacostraca > Decapoda > Coenobitidae > Coenobita > Coenobita brevimanus. The sequence goes on along the minus strand of NC_136993.1, from coordinate 13,878,857 downwards.
TTAAAAATATCAGTATCATTAACTGTTATCCGTACTTATCGTTATGAAGTACTTCATATTTTACGTCCGCAACTGAACCTACAAGTGAGAAACTTTTAACGAGAATAGAATAATAAAGTACGGTTTTTAAGCAAATGCATGATGGTTACTCACAGTTTGGTGGAAAGGTGTACTAAAATGCTGATGATCTCTGCGACCCCACAGGCTAGTGATGAAGACATTGGCAATGCCAATATCGGCGGCGCCACTTCCTAGCATGCCAATAATGCCATTCCAGGATCCATTGGGCAGCAGCTCACCCCACACCTCCCCTACAACACAGGCCAAATGTACTGTACACTCAAGCAAAGCAGCATGATACGAATACGAAATTGAGTCGTAATTAATTATTCAGATTTTGTGTGTGTGTGTGTGTGTGTGTGTGTGTTTTCCATGCTTGAAAGTTTTGACTGAATATTAATGTTCGATATGAGCAAAGTTATTATTATTATTATTATTATTATTATTACTGTTGTTGTTGTTGTTGTTGCTGCTGTTGTTATTATTATTATTATTATTATTATTGGTAGTAGTAGTATAAGTAGTAGTAGCAGTAGCTGTAGAAGTAATCTAGTCTTGACTTAGTGTAAGCTTCGCTGAAAAGACTCTTAAGCGGACTATATACCACACAAAAAAAAGAAAGTCTCAGTGAAGTGCATAAATAACCAAGAACTATTTACTAACTAATAAAAATACATTAACTTCAGTTTATAAATCCAGAACACTCTCTGTGCCCTCAATAACGTTAGGAAGAGTTTTTCAGGGTCTGGTGAATGACGGAATAAAGTATTGGTATGAATGATATATACATAACACGAGAAAATGTCTGAGTATTCATGCATAATGAATATGTGGTCATATATACTAGATGAAAAAGTGGTGGAAGTGTAGTATGGAAATGATAATAGGCATTAAGAAAAATGTCTTGCAATGATGATGGTGATAAGAAAGATTCGCTCACCTTCGCCTCAAATATGGACACGGGCAGAAGCTCATCAGAGAAATGGGAGTGGTGAGTAATGGAAAGGGGGGGGGGGGTACACTACATGCTCAGGGGAAAAGTTGCTAAGAAGGGGGGGGGTAGGAAAAAACTAAGTGGAGAAGTAAATGGGCAGGAGAGAGCTGAATGATTTCTGCTGCAGTGTGGCCACGAGAGATGTGTCTGATGAGACTGCCACGGATGGCTGAGCAGAGAGTGGCAGTGGCAAGGCAGCCTAGTATAGAGTGTAGTAAGGGGCCACTCATCGAATGTGGACAAGGTGAGGGGGGGGTGAGGCAGGTGATTTGGGAGTGGCATGGGTAGCCAGGTCGAAGTCGGTGGAGGCAGGCAACAATTGAGTGAGGTACCAGCAGTGGGAGTGTGAGAGGCTTGTATGCCATGGCTCTGGCGAGCCAGCAGTTTGTTGGCAAAGGTGTCTGACCCTTCTCAGAGTGTGACTGTTCTATCTTTATCCATGCTTTCTGGTCAGTCAGTTACATGCTCCCCCCATGTTTCATTGAATCATTCTCGTGGCATTGTCTGTGCTAAGGAACTACTGATTTACGATGAGGCACACCTTGTTGAAGAGTTGTCTGACCAGAATGTAATAAAGGTTGAGAGGATTAGCAAGATAAATGGCGACCTTGTGCAAACTCCATCAACATTAATTGCGACTTTTGATTCACTGAGCCTCCCTGCTGTTCTTAATGCTGCATGGTACCAGTACAGAGTTAGGCCGTATGTCCTTATGCCTCGTAGATATTTCCATTGTCAGTGTCTGGGCCATATTAGCCAAATTTGTAGGTGCCTTGCCCTGGGCCTTGCAGCAGTCTGCATGTCATATGATTTAGATGTTCATGCGGGTGTGGAATTCCCTTGTCATGTATCTTGTGTCAATTGTGGTGGTGAGCACGCTGCTTCTTCTAAATCTTGTGATTGTTACAAAATGGAACATGAAATTTTGTCTCTCAGAGCCACAGAGAGACTTTTATCGAAGCTAAGGATCGTGTCATGTCTATGTATATCCGCCCTGGTGTGTCCTTTGCTTCTATTCTTTCCGGATCAAAGCATGCTGGGCACTGTCGTATGGCCCCTGCTCCCCATTCTGACCTTCCTCCTCGTCCCTAGTCCGATACCAGATGTCCTACTACTCCTTCTCATGGTCCCGCAGAGACTCCCATACCTTTGCAGTCTGCATCTCATCCGGCTACTGCTCCAGTACCAGCTGCTACTCCTGCACTGGCTGCTACTCCTGTACCAACTGATGATGATTGCTCTATAGCAAAAGGAGCTTACAAAGCGGCTGCCCATTGGTACTTTGCCAAATGTGTTGTTGTTTTTTCTAAAAATCCAGTTTCACAAAGCATGTGCTCACTATAGATGGGTCATGCAGAATGCTCAATGTAACTCGTGGAGGTCATATGTTTCTACAGTTATGTCCTCTGCACAAGATTTCTGGTACGTTCTCACCCCCCTACCCACTGGTGTTGCGTCTTCACGGAGATCTTGTGTCTTCACCAGATGCAATAACCTCTGCTTTTGCAAATCAGTTTTCTGCTGTCTCCAAAAAGGATCCTTCTAATCCATGTGCTAATTTTCATAGGAATCAGGAGAGGTTAGGTCTTGACTTTCACTCTTATGGCAGAGAGCCCTATAATTTAGACTTCAGCCTCTATGAGCTGCATGCTGCCCTCTTGGAGCATGGTGACACTGCTCTTGGGCATGACGACATTCCATACACTCTGCTTCATTATCTGCAGACTGATTCAGCTCATTTTTTATTGGACGTTTGGTTTGGAGTGAGGGCTCACTTCCCAAGAGTTGGAAGCTGGGTATTGTGCTCCCCATTCCCAAGCCTGGTAAGGACCTTTCCCATGTCTCCAACTATCGCCCTATTACTTTAACATCGTGCATGTGCAAGCTATTTGAGAAGATGGTCGATGTCAGGCTTGTGTGGTTTCTGGAGAAGGATTGCTTTCTCAGTTCTTCGCAGAGTGGCTTCCATAAATGATGGTGTACTTTGGACAACTTAATCAGACTCGAGGCGTTGATCAGTAAAACTTTGCCTCTAAGCAGCATCTTGTGGCTGTGTCCTTTGACCTTGAGAAGGCTTATGACACTGCCTGGAGCCATGGCATCCTACAATAACTTCATGTCATTGGTTTACGTGGTGGCCTACCTGTGTTGCTTGGAGACTTCTTGACTGAGCGTGTGTTTCGGGTCTGTGTGGATTCCACCCTTTCTATGCCACTGTGCCAGGAGGAAGGTGTCCCACAGGGGAGTGTCTTAAATGTTTCCCTCTTTGTGGTGGCCATCAGTGGTATCTAGATACTGTGCCTGCTGGGGTATCTGTATCCCTTTATGTGGATGATTTAGATATATGGTTTCCTGGCTCCCGCATGTCTGCTATTGAGCACTGTATGCAACTTGCCTTGGACAAGATTTCTGCCTGGGCCACTTCCAAGGGTTTTCGGCTTTCCCCTTCTAGGACTGTGACTATGCACTTTTGTAGGATGAGAGGGGGTACACCCAGACTGACCTCGAGATTTGTGGCAGGAGACTCCATTGTGTATAAGAAACGAAATTCTTTGGCCTGACGTTTGACTGACGTTTGACTTGGGTTTCACACTTGGCAAGTCTTAAAGCATCAAGTATGAAGGCTTTCAATCTACTGAGGCTTCTGTCCCATACCTCTTGGGATGCTGATCAGAGGACATTCTTGCCTCTGTTTCAGGTTTTTGTAACCTCCAAGCTCTCATATGGCTGCGAGGTCTACTCGTCTGCCACATGCTGTCTGTCATGCTGGTCTTCACCTTGCAACTGGGACTTTTCCCCATCTCCGATTCCCAGCTTGTTGGTGGAAGCTGGTGTGCCTCCTTTAGATCTACTGCATCAGTCTGTTGCAGCATGGTGCTGGCTCCGCATTCATCGCCTTCCAGACTCACTTGTCTGTGAGTGTGTGAAGCAACAGTGTTTTTTTTTGTATTAAAGTAAACACCCTTGTGTGCCTTGTCCATTTGGCTAAAGGATTCAAGATATCATGGAGGAGTTTGGTTTGTCAACAGTACCTCTCAGTCCTGTTCGAATCCCGAGGGTTGCGACATGGATCTTGGCCAAGGTAACCTGCTGCAGGTCTTTTGCAGGCAGGAAGGATTCTGTCACTTCTCAGTATCCTTTACAGTTATTTTTAGAACATTCTTCTAGTCATGGTGGCTCTCTGCCTGTGTGTACTGATAGCTCTAAATCTGCCTCTGGTGTTGGTTTTGGAGTGGTGTTTCCCAGTTTTAACTGTGGAGGTAGTCTTCCTTTGGCTGCCCAAGTTTTTATTGCAGAGCTGTCAGTTATCGTTTTAGCCATGATGTTGGTGTTTGTTCACCATGGCAATTATTTTACTATTTTTAGCAACTCTCAAGGGGCACTTTTGGCCCGGGACTCTTTTAACTCTTCCCATCCAATAGTTTTAGGTATTTTGGAGTGGCTGTTCCTCATTCATCGTCGGGGGAAGAGAATGGGTTTCTGCTGGGTTCCTGCACATGTTGGTGTGGTGGGCAATGGGAGGGCAGATACATTAGCTACAGTAAAGCTGTGGCTTCTCAGCAACCCCAACCAACTATCCACTTCCTGCTTCTGATGTAACACCTTACTTGCGGTACAGAATTCATACGTTTTGGCAGAGACACTGGGATGGTGCTGCTCATAATAAACTAAAAGAAATCTTTTAGACTGGTTGTGCCAAGGGTTCTCCCCTCCATGTCTCGGCGATTGGAGGTGGCTCTTGCTAGGCTTTGCACTGGGCACTCTCGGCTTACACATAGGTTCCTCATGAGTGGTGAGACTCAACCGCGCTGTGATAATTGCCTTCTTCCCCTTACTGTTCGCCACTTCCTGCTCGAGTGTCAAAAATTTGGGGGACCTACGCCAGAGATTCCTCCATAGGCATAGAGGGGGAGATGGTGCCTACTGTCTCTCTTTGATGCTTGGTGGAGCCACTAGTGATCTTAATGATGTTTTGAGTTTTCTTCAGGAGGTGGGCCTCCTTCCACTTTTATAAGTAATATATATTATATTAACTCTTCATTTATTATTTTCAGTGTTCTGTTTCTAATAACAGTTATTATCTTTATTTTGCATATGCACTTTTAATTTGCTGTGTCTTTTAGCTTGTTGTCCGGCGGCATATGACCCTCGCAGTTGCCCCGCCAAATTTTAATACAATCAATCAGTCAACTACCTCGCCTCCTCCCTCCTTCAGATTCGTTCAGATATACCTTTTCCACCACTCTGTTGTTATCCATTCTCTCCACGTTACCATACCATCTCAGTACACTCTCTTAAGCTCTGGTGTCCACAAGACTTCCTCGCTCTGCACCTTTCATGAATCACATTATGTTGTATCCTATTCACTCTCTGTACTCCACATACATTCCCCAGACGTCTCATCTCCACTGCTCCCACTCTTGACTTTTCGTTTTCATGTCACACCATAGTCTCACACTCGTATGTTAAAGTTGGCAATAACACTCCTTCGTGTAAGCCTCCTGCTGCTGCAGCACTCAGGCTTCTGTTTCTTATCGAGGCCATCATAACACCAGCTACTTTCCTTCCTTTTGTCACTCTAATTTCCATTGCTTTTGCACATTTTTCTCTCTTTTCTGTTACTAAACCCAGTTATTCTCAAACCTCTGTTTCTTATCGAGGCCATCATAGCACCAGCTATTTTCCTTCCTTTTGTCACTTTAATTTCCATTTCTTTTGCACATTTTCCTTTCTTTTCTGTCACTAATCCCAGTTATTTGAACCTTGCCAGTTCCAGCCTCTCTCCATTCACTGTAACATCACATTGGAAGTCACCTTCTCTCTCGATTACTGTCACTTTATTCTACAGTTACAGTACTTTCAAGGCTCAACGCTCACAGACATCAGCAAAACCTACACTGGTCTACCAAGTTCTTGACCGGTATTTGGAAGTAGCACTGCACTACACACACACACACACACACACACACACACACACACACACACACACACACACACACACACACACACACACACTTTATGAAATAGGAGTCCAGAAGTACATCCCAAAGCACAAAGAAGCAGAAAAGAAAATCAAGAAATGGTTCAATAAAGAATGTAAAAAAGAAAAAGAAAAAAGAGATTTGTTGTGGAATAGATACAGAAGACACAATAGTGAAAGGGCATATATTAATTACAAACAGGCAAGAAATGATTATACAAGAATAAGGAGGGATGCCCAAGAACAGTTTGAGGAGGATATCATAAATAAAAGTTGTGATCAACCGAAGCAATTTTACAGCTACGTCAGAAGCAAAACCAAAGTAAAAGATAAAATACAATCCATTACGGATGAGGGAATCACTGGTCTTTCTATAGCTGCTGTTGTAGACGGCCATTGTTCATCTCCTAGATCTATCAACAATGGTGTTCCTCAGGGCTCTGCCCTATCACCAACTCTCTTCCTTTTATTCATCAATGACCTTCTAAGCTGTACATCTAACCCTATCCACTCATATGCTGATGACTCCTCCCTTCACCTTTCCATTCGGTTCCCACAACGCCCATCTCAACAGTTACTTCAGCAGACAAGGGATGAGGCTATGGCACACCTAATGTCTGACTTGGCTCGTATCTCTGACTGGGGTAAAAATAATTTGGTCGTTTGTAATGCATCTAAGACTCAGTTCTTACACCTATCAACCCGACAAAATCTTCCACTGGTATACCCACTAATGTTTAATAATATTCAGCAAATCCTGCATCATCCTTGAACATGCTTGGGGTTTCATTTACTCGTGACTTCTTGGAAAGATCATATTACATATCATGTAAAATCTGCTTCCAAGAGATTGGGTGTGCTAAGCCGACTCCGTTCCTTCTTTACCCCTGCACAATTGGTGACTCTATACAGAGGTTTTATCCCCCCCTGTGTGGAGTGCAACTCTCATGTGTGGGGAGGCTCCCCACATACAGCTCTTCTCAATAGAGTGAAGTCAAAGGCTTTTCGTCTCATTAACTCTCCTCCTCTTACTGACTCCCTTCAACCTCTGTCTCTTCGATGCACTGTTGCATCTTCATCTCTTTTCAATCGTTACTTTAATGGTCACTGCTCCTCTGAACTGTCTGCATGCATCCCTCCACCTCTACGACGGGCACGTAGCACCCGTCTAGCAGCAAACTGTCATCCCTTTTCTGTCCAACTCTCTAATGCAGGAGTTAACCGTTACTCCAAGTCCTTCATTTATGCAACAGGTCAACTCTGGAACTGTCTCCCTCTGTCTGTATTTCTTGCTGCCTATGATCTCCAGTCTTTCAAAAGCAGTGTGTCCAGGCTTCTCGAAATGATCGGATCTTGAATTTGGCTCTCTATTGTATTCCGTTTTTCTCTTGGAGGGAACTGTTATTGCGGGCTCATGGCCTTTGGTTCCTTCTTCCTTGCATAAAAAAAAAGAGAAGAATATTTGTGAAGCACTAAACAAGAAATTCCAATCAGTTTTTAGAGAGGAAAAAAATTTTGAGAGGGATTATGTGGAACATGCGTGCCCACACATACTACCAGATATACAAAAATCAGAAAAAGTAATACACGAGGAGCTAAGTAAATGAGACAAAGGAAAAGCAAATGACCCTGATGAAATTTATTGTTCGGTACTACGTGAATGTGCAAAGGAGTTAAGTAAACCATTATTATAAATTTTCAAGAAATCCTTGAGACAAGGTAAACTACCTGATATTTGGAAGAAAGCAAACATTGGTCCCTTATTCAAGAAAGGGAATAGACAAAATCCACTCAACTACCGACCAGTATCACTAACCAGTGTTGTAAGCAAGGTATTTGAAAAGCTTATAAGATGATGGGTAAATCATCTAGAAGAACACAGTATGATAACAGAAAGACAGTTTGGTTTCAGAAAAGGAAAATCATGTGTTACTAATCTTTTGAGCTACTACGACAGAGTAACAGACACATTACAGGTAAGAGAAGGATGGGTGGACAGTATCTATTTAGATTTCAAGAAAGCATTTGACACAGTACCACACCAAAGACTATTATGGAAACTGTACCATCAAGGAGGAATTCGAGGCAAACTGTATGGTTGGATGCAAGATTTTCTCATAAGAAGAGAAATGAGAACAGTACTAATGGGAAATTACTCACCATGGAAAGAAGTGACTAGTGGAGTACCACAGGGCTCAGTGCTGGCACCAGTCATGTTTTTATTGTATATAATTGATATAGACAATAACACTGGAAATGAAAGCTATCTAAATATGTTTGCAGATGATGCAAATATACAAAGGAGAATTACTAACATAGACTCTTGTAAAAAGCTAAAAGAAGAATTAAATAAACTTCATGAATGGAGTAATACAAGGCAAATGGAATTTAGTGTGGACAAGTGTCATGTAATCAAGTTTGGTAAAAGTAGAAAAAGACCTGATTGGGATTATACGTTAGGAAATAAAACCCTACACACATCAGAAAGAGAGTAGGACCTAGGTGTGATTATCAATAACAGACTATCTCCGGCTGACCATATCAGTGAGAAGGTACGGAACATGTATGCACTGCTTCAAATATGAGAAAAGCATTCACATACATAAATGAAGACATGCTAAGAAAGATAATAACATCATTTATCAGACCAACCATGGAGTATGCATCAGGAGTCTGGAGTCCTCATCTCAAAAAACACATACGCAAGATTGAAAAAGTTCAAAGGGTCGCTACAAGATGGGTACCAAGCTTAAGGGATCTAAGCTACGAAGATAGGCTAAATAAACTAAATCTACCAACACCAGAGAAGAGAAGGAAAAGAGGTGACATGATTATGCTATAAAAATGCATATCAGGGAAGGAGAAAATAGACATAAATGATTACTTAACCTATGGGGAACCATCAGGAAGAGGACACTGGAAAAAACTGCATAAGAAGAGAGGTGATAAAGACGTAAGGAAATTTAGTTTCCCAAATAGAGGAATTGATCAGTGGAATGCACTACCGAATGAAATAGTGTGTGCTAACACAATTCTCAATTTTAAGGACATGTACGATAAATATGGTTTAAGACACGGGACAGTACGAGCTTGACTTATTCCTGTGAAGATACAATTAGGTAAGGTAAGAACACACCCACACGCATATAGGCCTATATATATATATATATATATATATATATATATATATATATATATATAATCCTGACCTTCCCTAGGGCAGGGTGAGGAGTAGCAACGTCCAGAAGTCCCAAATTTGCCCAATCCAATGGGCCACGCTTCCATTCACTTATCATTCAAAGCCCCTGGATTCATGGCAGTTGTTTATATATATATATATATATATATTGTTACGAAACAGAGAAAGATAATGTACACTTTAAGTGAGAATACTAAGAGTCACTACTGTCCCGTAAAGGTCCAGGTTCAAAATAAAAGAGTTAGGTAAAATTACAAGTTAAAGTTTAATGCTCAAACTAACAACAAAACATTCAGGACTCATAAGGATAATGTAATGGCAAAAAACAGGTTAAATATATGGTTAACTGCAATAGCCTCTATTAACACGAAATTAGCAAGAGTAAATTTATCTAAGTCAGCCCTGATAAAATGAAAATACACTGGGTAATGCTCAGTTAATGCATGATAAATTATTACAGATACAAACTATTATGAACAATGGCTAACAACAAGAACCCTACATGAATTACAAAAACTTTACTAGGCCTACAAATTAAAGTTATGCTATACAGTACAAGGAAAAATGCAATAACAGTTATACTCAAATTACACAGCTGCTAGATGGTTGGAGACTTCCTGAGCACTCAATAATAACTGTACAGGGGAGGACAGAGATGTGAACAAAATGAGGAGTAGATCTAAGTGGCAATAATGCAGAGACTGAGCTCATTATATAGGGGCCGGCAGAGATTGATACAACTTGTAAGAAGGACGCGCAAATAAAGCCATGGGGACAAAGAGTTGACAATCCCGCTCTGAACAACAGAAAGAACGACTTACTCTACTATAACGGTAGAAGGGGGGGACTGAGGCAGAACACGCTCGTGATCAAACATGCAGCATACTGTGCGTTAAAATTACACAAAGGATGATGAAATCATAGGCTATGTAACACCTCCCCACAAAGAAAAAGAAATTTACAAGGGAAATTTCTTATTACTCTAAAACAATCTGTCTAAAGTCTAGATAAGCAATCTGCAATAACATTTTCTTTCCCCTTGACATGTTGTATGTCTAATGAATACTTCTGAAGAAGTAGACTCCATCTTGTCAATCTCTGATATTTGTCTTTAAACTTACTAAGGAATTTCAGTGGGTTATGATCGGTATAAATGATTATGGGGTCAAAACCAGAACACAAATAAAATGAAAAATGCTGTAAACTCAAAATCAAGGCCAAAAGCTCTTTCTCAATAGTTGAGTAATTCTTTTGAGGTGGAGTGAACTTCTTACTGTAATAAGATACAGGGTGTTCAATACCCTGATCATCCTCTTGCAGCAAAACAGCCCCAGCTCCTGTATCACTTCTATCAACAGCCATCTTAAAAGGCTTAGCAAAATTTGGAGTAGCGAGCACTGGCTGACTTAACATGATAGCTTTAAGTTTGTTGAAAGAGGATTCACAGTTATCGGTCCAGACAAATTTAACTCCCTTTTTCAGTAGGTCTGTAAGTGGTGATACAGGAATTGAAAAGTTAAGAACAAATCTCCGGTAATAACCTACCATTCCCAAAAATCTTTGTAACTCTTTCCTACTTTTAGGTCTGGGAAGGTCACTTATAACCTGAACCTTAGCTCCTGGTGGTGCAACATGTCCATCACCAATTACGTACCCAAGGTACCGAACTTTAGCTTGACCAAACTCACACTTTGATAAATTAGCTACAAGATTAGCCTGAACCAAACGGTCAAGAAATTTACTGACATAGCATAGGTGATCTTTCCAGTTGTCACTGAAGATTAATACATCATCAATATAAACAACACACCCTGCCAAACCCTCTGTTACAACATTCATGAGCTTCTGAAAAGTTGCTGGTGCATTCTTCATACCATATGGCATTACAGAACATGCAAAAGTCTTTCCTAGTGTTACAAAACATGGGCTCTCCCTAGCACGTTCAGTCATAGGTACTTGCCAGTATCCCTTTAACAAATCAAACTTACTTATGTACCTAGCCTTTCCGATCTTGTCTATGCAATTTTCCACACGAGGGAGAGGGTAAGTGTCTGTTTTGGTTATCTGATTAACACGTCTGTAGTCGATGCAAAGCCACTGTGACCCGCCTGGCTTAGGGACTAGAGTGACAGGAGAACTCCACTCGCTCTGACAGGGCTCAATCATCTTGTGGTCCAACAGGTAGCCAAGCTCCTTCTGGATGAGAGGAACTTTCACTGGGTTCACACGGTAAGGAGGCAATTTAATTGGCTTTGCATCTCCAACATCGACATCATGCATCAACACAGTGGTTCTTCCGGGAGTGGCACGGAACACTTGCGGGTACTCCTGCAGTAATGCCGAAAACTCCTGCTTTTCCTCGGGAGGTAGGTGAGAAAGCTTAGCCTGGAGATCATTCATGATATCAGGATTCTTCCCCAAACTATCACTCAGGCTCATACTGCATGGGAGAGCTTCACTTGCAGACTCAGGTGGAACAGCTACAGTGCAGACTGGATTATTTTCGTCCCACCTATGATATAACTTTAGCATGTTGATGTGACATAGTTGCTTGTTCTTTCTACGATCTGGTGTGGCGATGACATAGTTGACATCACTGAGTTTCTTCTCCACGAAATAAGGACCACTAAACTTGGCTTGAAGAGGTTGCCCATGAACTGGTAGCAGAATCAAAACCTGATCTCCTGGCTGAAAGTGGCGTAACCTGGACTTCTTATCATACCAAGTCTTCATCTTCTTCTGAGCAGCTCCTAAATTCTCTCTCACCAGCTGTAAAGCAGTGGACAGCCGTTCTTTGAACTTCATCACATACTCCAGCAGGTTGACGTCATCTTCCTCCGACAGCCAGCATTCCTTGAGTAACTTAAGGGGTCCTCTTACTTCATGGCCAAACAGTAGTTCAAAAGGTGAGAAGCCCAGTGATTCATTTGGAGATTCTCTTGCGGCAAACACAACGAATGGAAGACCTTTATCCCAGTCTTTCTGATGTTCCAAACAGTACTTCTTGAGCATCGATTTGAGTGTTTGATGATATCTCTCCAACGCTCCTTGGGTCTGGGGATGGTAAGCTGAAGACGTGATCTGGGTGATGCCCAACTCTTTCAGGGACTGCTTGAAAACATTTGACATGAAATTACTTCCCTGGTCTGACTGTACCTCCTTGGGCAGACCAAACTTTGTGAAGAACCCTAGCATTTCCTTAACCACGTTCTTTGCTGAGATATTTCTAAGTGGAATGGCTTCAGGATAACTAGTAGCCATATCAATCAGGGTCAACACATAAGAAAATCCTGAAGAAGTCTTAGGAAGAGGGCCCACAATATCCACCAACACACGGGTGAAAGGCGCCTCAAAAGGAGGAATGGGAACTAGAGGTGCAACCTTTTCGGTCTGATTACACTTCCCCACAACTTGACAGGTGTGACAAGACTTACAATACCAGGAAACATCCCTGAAGATACCTGGCCAGTAGAAGTGTTTCAAAATGCGTGCCACAGTCTTCCTCACTCCAAGGTGTCCTGCCAAACTGGAATCATGAGCCACTTTAATGATATCCTGCCTACAAACACGAGGGATGACAACTTGATGTACAACCTCCCATTCACAGTCGGCTGATGCTGTTGGGGGTCTCCACTTCCTCATAAGTACTCCTGACTTTATATAATAACAAGTAGAAGCACCAGCTGACTCTTCCTCACTGCAAGCAGAGTTAGCTAGACCTTTCAACTCAGGGTCAGCAACCTGCAACTCAACCAACTCTTGACGAGACAAATTATCAACACTACGGGGTACTGCCTCATCTGGTGAGTGGCCTAAATTAGCAAGAAAAGTGTCAGCTAGGATAACATCATCATCATCATTATCCTCTAAATCAGCAGTAACTTTAGACTTAGCCCTAGTGACAGCACATGCAGGGAACACATCAGGGACATCACAATCCTGGGACGCAGCCACTGGCTCACTAGACAACTGAGGAGCTGGACACACTTGACTTTCACCAATATCATTTCCAAGTAAGAAAGTTACACCTGAAATTGGGAGTGTCTCAACCAACCCAACCATAACGGAACCATTAACAAAACCAGACTCTAAATTCACTCTGCACAGAGGGACAGAGAAGTAATTATTCCCTACACCTTGTAAGATTACAGTTTCACCAGAGGAATTAACATTAGAGCCTAGAACACTGGTCAGCATAAGGGATTGGCAAGCACCTGTGTCACGATATATTTTAACTGATGTCCTGTCATTACTGTCCAGAGGACTGACAAAACCATCAGACAGGAAATTAGCACATGAACTCTTGAGAGTGTCACCCACGTTACTGCCCAAAAGAGGAGCTCCATCATGAGAATTTAAGTTACCCCTCAAAGCAGGTTCAGTTAACTCAGTTAAAGAATTCTGGGAACTCTCAAGAGTGGACACTAGACCAATTGACTGAATATTTAAAGACTCCTTTTTGTTCACATCACGCTGTCTCCTGAAACATTTCTCTGTAGTATGACCAAGCTTACTACAATAAGTACATTTACTTTTCTGAAATCTAGAGGTGAAACTGGTATTTACTTCCTGAGAAACATCATCTTTATTCTCTTTCCTGTTACCTGTACTCTGAGTAGAGGCAACGTACTTACTCTCAGCTTTCCCTTTTCCTCTAGAATATCTCTTGTGAGTGAGAACATATTCATCAGCTAAAACTGCAGCATCAGACAAATTATCTATTCTTCTCTCATCAAGATATAGGCTTACATCTTTATAAATACACCTTTTGAAGTCCTCCAGCAAAATCATCTGCTTAAATTTACCAAAATCAGAATCCACATTCTTAGAATTTAACCACTGCTCTAACAGATCTTCTTTGATTTTTGCATACTCAACATGGGATTGCTTATCTTGCTTGTAAGTTGTCCTAAATTTTACTCTATAGGCTTCAGGAACAAGCTCATAGGCCTTAAGAATCAAGCTCTTAACTACATCATAATTATCAGATTGATCCTGAGGCAAAGATGCATAAGTTACTTGAGCTTTACTGGTGAGAACAGTTTGAAGGAGTACTGGCCAATACTTTTTGGGCCAATTAAAACCTGTAGCTACCCTCTCAAACAACTGAAAATACTTTGTTAAATCAGATTCATTAAAAGGAGGGACAAGTTTAACATTTTTAGCCACATCAAAATCATCAGAGCTAGATGATCCAGTTCCACCTTGTTTCATGCGATACTCATGGTCTGCCTGAATCCTAGCTAGTTCAATTTGTGCCCGAGCCTTTATCTGTGCCTCCTGAATCCGAGCCTGAGATTCAACCTCCTTAGCATTTGCTTGAAATTCAGCCTCCTTAACACGAGACTCCGCCTCCTTAGCCTGAGCCTCCTGCAGGGCTAGCTGTAACTTAGCTAATTCAATCTGCGTTCGCTCATTTGGAGGAGTTACATTAAACAAGCTTTCATTAATCATGTCAACAATTTGATCTTTAGAATGATGAGAGCGAACAGCAATTCCCAATTGTTGAGCAACAAGCTTAAGTTCATTCTTTGTTCTGTTTTCTACATCACACACTGTTTGGACATTTCACAAAAAATCTTTGGCTTCATCAAGTGGAGTAATAGTAGACATCATGAATAAATCACAGTCACAAAATATCAAGCAATATCCTTATGATAATATCCTGAATATCCTGATAAGAGGTCGCCAAATATATGTTACGGAACAGAGAAAGATAATGTACACTTTAAGTGAGAATACTAAGAGTCACTACTGTCCCGTAAAGGTCCAGGTTCAAAATAAAAGAGTTAGGTAAAATTACAAGTTAAAGTTTAATGCTCAAACTAACAACAAAACATTCAGGACTCATAAGGATAATGTAATGGCAAAAAACAGGTTAAATATATGGTTAACTGCAATAGCCTCTATTAACACGAAATTAGCAAGAGTAAATTTATCTAAGTCAGCCCTGATAAAATGAAAATACACTGGGTAATGCTCAGTTAATGCAAGATAAATTATTACAGATACAAACTATTATGAACAATGGCTAACAACAAGAACCCTACATGAATTACAAAAACTTCACTAGGCCTACAAATTAAACTTATGCTATACAGTACAAGGAAAAATGCAATAACAGTTATACTCAAATTACACAGCTGCTAGATGGTTGGAGACTTCCTGAGCACTCAATAATAACTGTACAGGGGAGGACAGAGATGTGAACAAAATGAGGAGTAGATCTAAGTGGCAATAATGCAGAGACTGAGCTCATTATATAGGGGCCGGCAGAGCTTGATACAACTTGTAAGAAGGACGCGCAAATGAAGCCATGGGGACAAAGAGTTGACTATCCTGCTCTGAACAACAGAAAGAACGACTTACTCTACTATAACGGTAGAAGGGGGGGGACTGAGGCAGAACACGCTCGTGATCAAACATGCAGCATACTGTGCGTTAAAATTACACAAAGGATGATGAAATCATAGGCTATGTAACAATATATATATATATATATATGTATGTGTATGTAAAATTCTTCGCTATATACAGAGGAAGAAAACACATGCTCAAAAATATATATATATATATATATATATATATATATATATATATATATATATATATATGTATGTGTATGTAAAATTCTTCGCTATATACAGAGGAAGAAAACACATGCTCAAAAAAAAAAAAAAAAAAAAAACTAACCTGGTGGTACTTCCTTGAAGTTCAGGGTAAAGTTGCCAGCAGAGGCAAGAGCTCTGACTACTTCTACATCACGCCCAAAAACATATCGTTCCCCGTTCTCCTTTCGCTGGAAAAATACTGCTGGAGGGAAGTTGAAAGTCGCCACCTGAATCAGTCCACATCAATTAAATACCGTTACTATATTGGAACACCGATAAATAACACCAAGTTGGTATTCTAATGTAACACCTTTTGCCTCTCACAGTTCGTCATGAAGTGCTACTGAAGTGATTCTTAATACAGCAGTTACTTAAGAAATATATTGAAATGAGTGAGCTAAAAGATTTCAAATCTGCTGATGTTGTTGGTTAACAGATGCTAGAGACTAGATGCTCAAAGATTTATCAGTTAACCTACATTATACACTATCTATCTATATACCTAGACTGCTTCCCCCAAGGAAAGGGAGGTAGCCGAGACAGGACGACACACTCCCTATTTACTCATCCATTCAAACACATTCATTCGCATCTTAGCCCCAAAGGGGAGAACGGATAGATCCTCACTGCACCACACCGCACAAGTGTCAACTGCGCAATGCAATCAGTGACATCTGCAGCAGGGCCCGACAGCAGAACTGGTTTACCCCTGCCACATCATAACAGACCCATCTCCTTACCCACACCTGACCTGACTAGCTGATCAGACCAACTGCGGGAGAATATCCCCTCAGGGCTGCGTCATCACTTATTCATTCACAATTTCTCTTCATTTATTTCTGTCATGCACAGCCACTCTTCCTTGCTCAACAGACATCCCTCTCGCATCCAGCGCTCTCTTCACACTGTCCATCCGTCCTTTTCGTGGTCTTCCTCTCAGCCTTACACCTCTCACATCAGGTCTAGTTATCTTTTTCACCAATTGCTCATTATCCATTCTCTCCATATGCCCAAAGCATCGCAACACCCTCTGCTCAACTCTACCAGCCATCTCCCGAACAACTCCAGTTCTCCTTCGCACTTCACCATTTCGCACTCGATCCATACGTGTCACTCCACACTTACTCCTCAGACACCTCATCTCCATTACATTCAAACTTTTCTTCTCTGCTACACCCATATTCCATGTTTCAGCCCCATATAACGCAGTCGGTACCACAACACCCTCATACAGCCTTCTTTTTACATCCATTCTAAGCGAACGACATCTAAACACTTTTTTCATTCCTCTCAGCACCTTTCCTACTTCATTTATTCTAAACTTCACTTCTGCATTTATTTTTCCATTCACAGCAACATGTGACCCTAGATATTTAAAACACTCTACCTCCTCAAGCAACTCACCATTCAAAACTATATTCATTCCCCTACCATCTACCAACCTCGTTCACTTCATCACTTTACTCTTATTCTCATTTACTTTCAATTTCCTCCTTTCACACACCCTTTCAAACTCCTCTACCAACTGTCTCAATCTCTCCTCTGAATCAGCCACCAGTGCAGTATCAT
The DNA here is from genome assembly GCF_032717465.1 of Coenobita brevimanus. NCBI lineage: Eukaryota > Metazoa > Arthropoda > Malacostraca > Decapoda > Coenobitidae > Coenobita > Coenobita brevimanus. The sequence continues at coordinate 13,861,443 of NC_136993.1, read as the reverse complement.
CTGCAAACAGCAGCTGCTTCAGATTCCACTCTCCACCATCAACATTCACCAGACTCAGACCTCCACCTAAAACTCTTGCATTCATCTCTCTTACAACACCATCCATGTAAATATTAAACAACCAAGGCGACATCACACATCCCTGTCGCAGCCCCACTCTCACGGGAAACCAATCACTCACAGCATTTCCCACTCTTACACACGCTTTAATATTTACATAATAACTTTTCACCCCTTTTAGTAACCTACCATCAAGTCCATACAATCTTAAAACAGTCCACAAAACCTCCCTATCAATCCTATCATAAGCTTTCTCTAAATCCATAAATGCCCAAAACATCCTTGCCTTTCGCTAAATACTTTTCACACACTTGTCTCACAGCAAACACCTGATCCAGGCATCCCCTCCCTCTCCTAAAGCCACACTGCTCATCACCAATCACTTCGTCTGTACCCTCTCTAACTCTCATAATTAACACTCTACCATACACCTTACCTACAACACTCAACAGATTTATACCCCTAAAGTTAGTATATTCATACTTATCACCCTTGCCTTTATACAACGGGACCACACAAGCACTTGCCCAGTCAATTGGCACCATACCTTTCACCAAGCACACATTCAACAATCTTATTAACTAGTCAACAATAGTCACTCCACCACCCTTCAGGCATTCCACAGCACACCCATCCATACCTGCATCTTTCCCTGTTTTCATCTCCTTTACTGCCTTCTCTACTTCCTCCTTCGTGATCAAAGAATCATTCAACTCTCCCAACACATTTATTCCTTGAACCCTTCCATCTGCCACAATCTCTGCCACCCTTTCCTTCTCTACATTTAATAATCTTTCAAAATACTCTGGCCATCTCTTCCTTACCGCATCCATCTCAATTAACATCCTTCCATCCTCTGCTTTTACTCGTTCTTCTTTCCCAGACTCTCCCTTTTGCACCCTTTTCACCTACTTCCAAAACATTTTCTTATTCTGTTGAAAATTCTCTCAGCCGCCTACCCCACCTCTCATCTGCTGCCACTTTAGCATCACGCACAGCCCTTCTCGCCCTATTCCTCTTTTCGTTATATCTTTCATATGACATCTCATCCTTCCTCTGCAGCCACACTTCATATGCACATCTCTTCTCAGCCACAGCCATACTTACTTCCTCGCACCACCATTCACTTCCTTTTCTTACACCACCACCCACACGTCTCACACCACACACCTCTTCTGCATGCCCCACCACAACACTCTTAAACAACTGCCATTCCTCCTCCACACTGCCATTTTCCCGATCTTTCAATGCGTTCCACTCATCTTTCAATTTCTCCTGATACTCTATCTTTTTCTCTCTTTGATCCAACTCACTCACTTTCAAAACCTCCCTGCCTCACCTAACCCTCCTAGCTCTCACCCATCTCTTACCTACTCTTAACTTTCCCTCCACCAGGTAGTGGTCAGACATACTTCCACCATCCCCTCTCAGAACTCTCACATCCAACAATCTTCCTATTACATTCCTAGACACAACCACATAGTCCATCAAAGCTCTATCAACAACCCTTCTAGCCTCCTGTCTCACCCATGTATACTTATAAATATCTTTCTTCTCAAATAATCACCGTAGCCTCACTAGGGTGAATGATTAAAATATGAGTAAGAATGACTACTTCCGAGGTACAGATTTCGTCCTCTAGACGATTATTTGATGATTCTGAATTCCTGAAGGTAATGGTTCGATATTTAGACAACAAATGTTGAACTAGGTAGACAGTAACGTAACTCAGTTATGTTGTCATCATAGAAGTGCCTGAGAAACCACTTGGAAGGATGATTGAGTAATTGCCTGAAACTAAGATAAAGTTTTGGGAAACAGGTAGTAGGGGTATGCAGCCCAGCCCAGAGAAGTATTATCGCCAGGGTAAAGGGAGACTCAGTGAATAGCCTGGATTCCATTTTCTCTCCTAGGCCTTGGTAGCTGGTTACACATCTTTTTGCCTCACACATCAGAGGGCATCAGGCTACCCTTCTAACACAACACACACATTTACAGTATATCACATTGCCTTAAACCTGCTATCCTCTCTCCATAAAACATCAGTTTTGTTATTGCATATCATGCACATTCCACAATGCGTATCTGCCTCCCCCCCCCCCATAAAAAGAACCATGGCTGCTGTTATACTGGGAATTAGTGTGGTGGTTTCCCAGATGACCACCACCAGCAGGGCTGGGTCATCTGCACAGGGCCCTCCCGGTCGTAATCAAGCGACTGTGCCTCCTTCAGTGCTGCGGCACCCCTAAACTATTCGTCAATGCAGTAAACTTTTCTTCTGCATTATTGGGGGACTTCACTCCAACATCAACTCTGTTCACAATTTCCTCCAGTTTGAATCCTCAGATCTGTTATTATTGACAGAGCCTCAAGTAAGCTCCACCTCTTGCTTAGCTAGATTTAATTTTCCTGGTTATATCTTGATTCAAAATTTCGGACCCAGAGGAGACGTATGTTGCCTTGCTAAATAAGAAATTGCCCTGGTGGAGATTACTAAATTTAAATTTCCTTATTTCGACTATTCAATATAGAAATAAAATTCTTTTGGTAAAATTAAGTATTTATGTTGTGTTTATTGTTCGTCTAATGCCCCTCCAGAACAGAGTTTATTTTATTCTCTGTCTTCACAACTAAGTGTCCTCAACATAAATACTGCAACCGAAATCACCATCCTGGGTGATTTTAATACCATAATGATGAATGGCTTACTTATTCAGCCAGAACTGATGACTCTGGTCTTGAATGCGAGCTATTTGCAGACACATTTAATCTCACCCAGTTAGTCAATTAACCTATCCGTGTACCAGACAACCCCAACCAAACTCCCCATCTGTTGGACTTGTTCCTAACACCCAATTCAGATAATTATAATGTCGACGGGAAGTCCCCCCTCGGATCCTCGGATCATATTCTGATACAAGCCACCAGTTCAACACCTACCAAACCTTCCCGCTGTGAGCCGGTCGTGGTGACTAAGTGGCACTACGACAGGGCAGATTGGGAGGGTCTGCAAATTTTTTTCATGGATGGTCATTGGACTTACTTTTTCTCTCAATATGCAAACTCCACATTGGGCCACATACAGAATTTCAATAAAATTGGCATGGAAACACTCATTCTCCATCATAGTTACAGAGAAAGATGTAATTCACCTAAATGGTTTGACCACAATTGTGCTAGAGTAACAGAACATAAAACAATAGTCTATAACACATATACAAGGACCAAAACTAAAGAAGCCAATAGCTATTACAGAAATTTTTAAAAACCATGCCAAAACTATTATCAATCTTTCTAAATCAAACATTCTCCTTAGAGAAGCTAACAAACTACAAAACAACCCAAATGATAACAAAATATTCTGGTCTACCCTTCATTCATTGAAATAACTTCACTACCACCTCTTCTATCCCACCGTTAATATCCCCCAATGGAAAATTAAATCTAGTAAATGACCCACGTGGAGAAGCCAACCTTGTTGATATTTTTTCAACAAACTCAACCCTAAATACAGGAAATCACCATATTCCTGTATCTGATTTTGATTCCCCTCAAATATCCACTTTCAAGATTCACACAAGATATGTACAAGCTGCAGTACAGAATCTCTCAGCTCCTGGTCCAGATGAAATTCCTTCAATAGTACTTAAAAATTGCTCTCCCATGTTGGCTCCTGTATTGACAAAATTTTTCCCTTTATGTATCTGTACCTCAAGTTTTCCAGCCTCTTGGAAAGAAGCAAATATCCATCCTGTTCCTATAAAGGGAGGCCACTTCTGATCCATCAAAGTATAGACTAATCGCTATAACTTCCATTCTCGGTAAAATTTTTGGGACACTTTTAAAAAAACACATAGTCAAGCACCTTGAAATCAATAAATTAATCACTGATCAGCAGTATGGTTTTAGACATGAACGTTCAACTGTAGACATTCTTTGCCTTTTTACCCATTAAATTAACAAAACAATAGACCAACATGGTGAAACACACGCAGTAGTACTTGATATTTCAAAAGCATTTGACAGAATGTCACCAGGCCCTATTGTTTAAGATGACATATTATGGCCTAGCATCACTGGTTCCTCTACTTTCTTCTTACCTTCATTACAGAAAAATGCGGGTCATGGTAGATGGAATTTATTCCCAGTTTCATTCCATAAATGTTGGTGTACCTCAGGGATCAGTGTTGGCTCCAACCCTGTATCACATTCATATACGTGACCTCCTATCTGTCACTCACAACCCGGTACACTCTTATGCTGATGACTCGACACTTCATAGTTCTTTCACGTTTAGCACCTTCTTTACACAATCTGATATTATAAATTCCCCCAAAATACAGCAATTTCCCTGAACCAGGCTCTTTTTAAAATTAATCAATGGGGACATATAAATCTGGTCTCATTTAATGCTCAGAAAACTAAATACATTAATTGCTCCAACAGAAAGAATCCCTCAGACTCCCACATAATTATAAATGATGTCAGTATTCCCATATCTACTACAATTGATATCCTAGGTGTCACACTAAACACCAACCTAACCTGGACAGCGTATGTTAAATCCCTTGCTAAAAGTGCTTCTAAAAAATTGAGACTTCTGTGCAGAGTTCGTGAATTCTTTACTGACGAGCAGATGGCCACAATATACAAAAGCCATGTGTGTTCTGAGATCGAATACTGTTCGCCACCGTGGAGTGGATGTGGAGCAGTTGCATTGAGGCAATTGGACAAAATTCAAAACAAAATAAAGCCATTAGGTTAATCAATAATCCTGCCATTACACAAGACCTTCCTACATTATTGGTACATAGAGATGTTGCATCCTGAGCATTATTATACCGATTTTTTTAACGTAAGTGCTCTGACAAACTAGCTTCAATTGTGCCTCCCCTTCACATTTTCTCCTGAAATACTCGGGCAGCCGGGAGCACCCATAAACTAACACACTCTGGCCCACAATGCAGAACCTCTGCTTATCAAAATTCATTTATCCCCAGAACTACTACTCTCTGGAATTCACTTCCTGGGAGTTGCTTCCCACAGACATTTAATCCACTTTTATTAAAATCCAGTTGCTATAAATATTTCATGAATGGAGAATGTCTTTAGGCAAATAGACTTTTTTTTTTCCTTTGTTTTTCCTTCTTCCATTCATTATCTCTTTTAAATACCATGAAAAAAGAAAAGTGGCCCAAAAAATGAGGACCACTACACAGATATTTGTGTTCAAGCTGTTTTTCATTCCCCATTTTCTAAGTACGTTACTATTGGTGCTCTATACAACAAATGTAATTAATCCACCACATCCCGTTGACATACATATAAGTCCAAACGTTTTCTCACAGTGGCTGGGAGAAGGAGGGAGGTGAGAAGACAGGAAGATTTCAGTAGGATAGAAGTTGTGGAAGCAATGAAGAAAGTTAATTTGGGGAAAGCCCCAGGAATTGATGGAGTGTGTGGTGAAATTCTAAAGCATGGGGGAGAGATAGTAATAGAATGGATATGGAAGATGTGCAGATTGGCCTGGGAGGAAGGTAGAGTCCCGGAGGATTGGAAGTCAGGTATAATTATTCTCTTGTACAAAGGAAAATGGGAAAAAGAAGTGTGTGGTAGTCATAGGGGCATTTGTCTACTTAGTATAATAGGAAAAGTGTATGGTACGATACTTATTGACAGAGTTAGAGAAAGAACAGAGAAATTAGTTGGAGAAGAACAGGGAGGCTTTAGGAAGGGAAGAGGTTGTGTAGATCAGATATTCATTCTTAGATCTTTAGTGGAAAAGTTTCTAGAGAAGGGAAAGAAGTTGTATGCGGCTTTCATGGATTTGGAGAAAGCATATGACAGAGTGGATAGACAAGGATTGTGGAAAGTGTTAAGAATATATGGAGTAGATGGGAAGTTGTTGAATGCTGTGAAGAGTTTGTACGATGGTGAGAAGGCTGCAGTGCTTGTGGATGGTGAACTAAGTGAATTTTTCTCTTTGAAAGTTGGGTTGAAACAGGGATGTGTCATGTCTCCATGGTTGTTCAATCTGTACATGGATGGGGTAATAAAAGAGGTACAAGGTAGGGTAGTGGATGTTGGAGTGGCCCTGGTGAGAGAGGATAGTGTTTGGAAACTCCCTGTACTGTTGTTTGCAGATGATACCGTGTTGTTGAGTGAAGACGAAGGGGAGCTGCAAGGCTTGGTGGATGAGTTTGGGAGAGTGTGTAAGAAACGGAATCTAAAGGTGAATGCAGGGAAGAGTAAAGTGATGGTCTTTGAGAGAGGTGAAGTCAGTGAATGTACAGCGAGGTTGAATGGTGAGGAATTGGAAAATGTGAGTACGTTTAAGTACTTGGGTAGTGTGATGAGTAAGGATGGAGGTTTGGAAGGTGAAGTGCTTGAAAGGGTACAGCAGGGAAGAAAGGTTGCTGCTTCTTTGAAAGCAGTGATAAGAAACAGGGAAGTGAGCATGGAAGTGAAAAAGTTACTACATGACAATATTGTGATACCAACTCTAACGTACGGAAGTGAAGCTTGTACGTTGTTGGAAGGACACAAGTCAAGAGTGAGAGCAGTGGAAATGAGTTATTTAAGAGGAGCCTGTGGAGTCACATGGAGAGACAGGCTGATGAATGAGGATATAAAGGAGCGTTGTGGTGTGGATGTGGATGTGATAGGAAGCGTTATGAGGAACACACTGAGGTGGTTTGGCCATGTGGAGAGGATGGAGGGTGAAAGACTGACGAAGAAAGTGTATGTGAGTGAGGTGGAGGGGGGAAAATGGAGGGGGAGGCCAAGGATGAGATGGAGGGATGGGGTGGAGAGGTATATGAGAGAGGGGGGTGTGAGTTGGGAGCAAGTCTGTGAAATGGCGGGGGACAGGGCGACGTGGAGGCGATTTGTTTGTGGCCACCCCAAACGGGATTGAGGCATCTGGCAATAGATAGATAGATAGATAGACTCCCACTGACGTATATAAATATGCCGCAATTGTAAGTTCTGTCATTTGCACATTTTTCAAATTTTGCTTGTGATTTTTGGTACATATACATGGGACACCTTCCTCTACCCAAGGCCAGGCATGGATAATGCCTTACCCTGCATGAAGTTTCCCATCCCCTGCACACCACAGTCTCGGCAATTCACCTGTTACCAATGACCTGGCCAGTAAAGACATGTTGCGCCACGGTACGAAATTCAAGGCCAGAGTGATCCCCCAATCGTTGACAATGTGGAGGACAAAGTTTACGTAGTGTTAGAAGAAGAAACAATCAGAAATGATGATCAGATAAAGTCATCAATAAAGGTGCAGTATGTTGATGTGTCTGGTAAGTGAAACAACACTTATATCGCCTATATTACTGTGCAAAAGCTAATATACTCTTCTACTATATATAAATTTGTACTGTACCAAGTAAATAAATAAATAGCTATTATGTAACCTTGCTGAAGTCCTAGAAGGAAGCAGATGACTTTCGGATCCCCACAAATGCTCCATTGATGTGTTTTGTAGGCAGTAACGGTCAACAGAGTACTCATAGTTTCATAACTTTCATTCATTCCACAGGCATGCACAACCGGAACAGAAGGAAACTCATTTCCATTATGGAGAAAGAATGCCTTCAATGCATTCATCCCAGAATCTATGAACAACCGCCATTTTCCATTTTGATAACGACGAGACTTCCAAAGGTGTTGCATTAACGATGCAGTATCATAACAGTAATAAATCGTGTCAACCATCTTGAAGTACACTGAGAGCTTTAAATGTAGGTTATATGATGGAAAGTGGTGGTACAAACTCCACCTTGTAGCATGTTCCATTGCTTGAGTTGAGATCCAAGGAAATCATTTTTCTGCTTGGGGAGTTAAGATCTCATAAGTTCATGCAACTCTACCTGACTGACGAGTTGTGGCTCCTTGTTCTCTAAATCCTCTTGAAAGTCTGCATCCATGCAATACTCCTCCTCACTAGGTTCTGATTCACTTGTGGTACTTAATGGAGGATTTGGAATTGAAAACTCAAGGCCATGGGGTGTTTGCCTTAGAGAAGGTACATAAAGATACCTGATCTTGGACCGAGTTTTCACTGAATTCCCTTTGGTGTTAGTGAGGCAAGAGTAGCAGTCAGGACAGTGCTAATTAGTTTCACGCCAAAGCATTGGTACGGTGAAAGGCATACCTGATAGCCGTTTCATGTGGTTTACACCCTGCTTGCATCCAATAGGGGTGCCCACTTCTTGTCTTGATTACCATCAGGACAACTGAGGTAATGTTTATAACCATTTTTAACATTCCTTGTAACTCGTCTTTTCAGGCCTTCAGGGGTAAAGAACCCGCAGATGTAGCAGAAAAGTCTGATGCATTCATACAGTTGCGGTGCTTCACTGCTTGCCAACACAGATCAAGGCACAGTAACAGTAAAGCCGAAATGCAATAATAACAAATATAAGATTACGATTGCATACACTGTTGTTGTCAAAAAATAAAAAAAATCATCTGCTTAAAAGTGGGGAAATTTTACCCGACTTTCCGCTGTGGCTGATTCACTTTGAGTTGCTAAATATCTTGTGGTTCAGGTACATAACTGAAGCTGACATAACCGCCACAGTTACTAGCTGAATGCAACCTTACAAGGTATATCTATCTCTATGACTGTAGTCGAGTCGGATTTTCCAACACACGAGCAGATTTTCCTATAGTATAATGGTTCTCGAAAACTGGACGTGCTGAGGAAAATTGGATATCATAATCGAATTTTTGAGGTTCATGTTGTTTAGAATCACCAAAAAATGTACTAGAACCATTACGCTTATAAAATTTTGTTGACCAGTGTAATAATAATAATAATAATAATAATAATAATAATAATAATTACAAGAAGAAGAAAAAAAACACCTTTTTTATTACAGAAATTGTTGATATCAGTAATGGAAAGGATGCTTCTGATAAGCATTAAGAAGGATACTGATATTTGGTCGGTGGTTGGTGTGTATTAATCGTAAATCACCATGCTCTTCAAGGTTCAGTCTCTTACTCTATTTTGTTCGAAGTTCATTTGCATGGTCAGAACCAGCTTGAACCATGTAAAAACTTGGGAATGCAAGTAAATATAGCTCAACCACTGCACAAAGCTGGGGGGTATTTAGCAGCAGTATTTACATTGCTCCAGTAGTCACTGAGGTTTTTACTTCTAAACAAGGCTTTTGCTTCGAGGTCCATGGTCATGTCTAAAAGATCTTCCTGTAATTGAAAGACAATGTCTGCATTTTCATTTCTAAATCAAAAGGTGTATAAATCCAGTCAGGCACAAGCATTTTTGCCGGGTCCACAAGTGTACCTAAAGTCTTCCTTTAATTTGTCAAGGTGTGGTGTGCATATCAACAGATCACAGTCTGAGGTGTTTTCATTTTCTTCCAGTTGCCGTAAGTTTGAAAAATCCTGAAAATTTCTACATACCAATGAAGCTTTGAAAAAGGCCTGTTTTAGCATGGAAACCTAATAGAATTCTTTTGGTCTGAATAATTGCAACATCTTTACCTTTCAGACGTATCTGTACTTCATTAATTTTTGAATATAGGTTTGGCAAACAGAAAAGAGAATTCTCACACTTGTTAACCCTTCACATAGTGATGGGTTTACAGTACATATGTTAGTAACTGCACAGTTGGGTTGTATCAGTTTACAAATCTTTACAAACTATCACCGCTAGTCAGTCATCTTACCTCAGTGTGCAAAAATAATGGAGTGTTTTCCAAGCTAGTATTCCACTAGATGGCTCCACGATTAGGACAAAAACGTTCCCCACACAGTTTAAAAATTATAGTTTTCTTTGTTAAATAGCTACACTATTGTGTGAAACTGTGAATCAATGTAATGTCATATACCATAATATAAATAATACAAATAGAACACTTATATATGACGTAGTGTGAATTGTTTATATTTATCATAAACGGAAATTAAAATATCATTGATAGCATGTGATGGCAATGTACCCTTTCAGTGGTCCTATATTATTCAATTGCTGCCACTTTTAGTGCAAGTTAGGTTCTTAATACATTGTTTGTTGAGACTGTAAGTTACACCTAATGGGTATCTTGACCATTCAGTCTCTATGTGGGCAAAAATTTAATGTTGAGTAAATACTGAGACTCAACATTCTGCTCACTTCCCTTCACCCATGCGCACCACAAGACAGTCCCGTGTTTTTTTCACGAGAGATTTGTTTTCAAAACAAACACATGAGGACATAATGCTTTAAATAATACAGTTTAGACTACCTGAAGTCTGGTCAGGGTAGCTGAAGTAAGGTACTGTAATTGCTTTGGAGGGTCTGAGGGTTATACAGCTCAGTGGGGGCAGCAGGGGATTGTCTTGTGGTGTGCATGCTTGAAGGGAGTGACCATTATGTTGAGCCCCAGTATTTACTTAACATTAAATTTCTGCCCACACAGAGACTGCATGAGTCAAAATACCCACTTGACGTAATTTACAATCTGGACAAACAATGTATTAAGAACTAACTTGCACTAAATGTAGCAGAAATTAAATAACATAGGGCCACTGAAAGGGTGGGTTGCCATCACATGCCATCAATGATATTTTAATTTCCGTTTATGATAAATAAAAACAATTTATGCTACTTGTATGTACGTGTTCTATTTGTATTATATATATTATGATATATAATATTACTGCGATTCACAGTTTCACACGACAGTATAGCTACAAAGAAAATATGCTTTTTAAACAGCGCAGGGAATGTGTTTGTCCTAATTGTGGAGCCATCTAGCGGAATACTAGGCTTTTCACAAGCACCCCACTGGTTCATTTTCATCATTCTTTTCGTATTGTAAACAATCCTGAGTTCAGTGGATGTGCTTTGATTTCACTAATTATTCTGATACACACAAAAGGCTTCATTCTTTTCACCAATGAGTTTCTTGGCTACAAGATGGTGTCTGTGTCATACTCAATGGACAGTACGAACATTAGCTACATTTTCCTTAAGTGACAAATCTTCTGAATCGGCCGATCATTACTGGTTCATCTTCAGTATATTATAGCTGTTGGGTATACAGTGCTTCTCCAAATACTCCTCCAAGCACTGGAAAATTATCTTACTTTTTGCATCAGCTTTAAGACACTAGGCAAGAAAAAAATAAATAAAAAAATCAACAATGCAATTTTGACTTGGACTGTAATACCGCACATAGGCCATAAGAAAGTTTGAACTGGTGGAAGTTGATTCACCGAGCTGGAGGGAAAACTTGGAATGCTGAAGCTCAGATGTCAAAATTAAATTTACAGATCATCAGCCATCTCATCAATTCATCACTGCACAGTACTGACACTTAATGACAGGCATTTTAGGACAGGCTGAGATTCTTTTTTCATAACAGTTTCAATCACCTGTTCAATTGGTGGAATTATGGTCTGCTCTCCAACTACAGTAGAACCTTGATTATCCGCGAGCCAATCAACCGGAAGTGGCACTGAACCGGACAGTTCAAAGAAAAATTCTTAAATCGATCAACCGGGGAAATTCCGGGACCTATCCAGCATATCAAATTCACCGCGCAACCATCCCGCCCGAATGTTTTCATTCCTTTCGCCGCTAGAATGCATCACCGCATTTCCCGCCATTGTTTTGAGGGTTAACAGTATAAACACCACAACACACCACTGTTTTATAGCAATTTTCCGTAATATTTGGTGGAACATCAGCTCTGTCTGACCAGGAAATCATCGACAGTGTTCTTTTGCCTGAAAAGAAAAATATGGAAGAGGTGGATTCAAGCGATGAGGAAGAGGAGGAAGGAGTATGTTCGTCTTGTGGAAACATGGTGATGAATCATTTTGAAAGATCATCCGATTCACGGAGAGAAATCCAGCCTACACAGCTAATGAACTGCTTCATTTCGTAGCCATTATGACTTCCAAAATCGCCGTCATGTAGCAATCAGTCAGACATCAGGGACTTCACTAGGGGTAAACATGCAAAAACAATAAATATTTCATCGTACCCTCCTGTTCATGTGTGGGGTTCCCAGATAGTGATGCAGCAAGTACTCCAGCAAAGATGGCTGCTCCACCAGTCTCTCTCATCAGGCCTGTTCAACCCCCAGCCAGCCTATCCACTCGCTTCGATAAGCATGCATCACCCACAACTCATCCTCCCCCACCCAGTCCTCCCTCTGAATCTGAATCTTATGTGGATAATGTGATGGTGATGAGTGATGATGATGACTCATCATGTACAGTAAATACAGTAAAAAATAAAAATAAAAGGAAAATTAAAAAAAAAAAAATAATGTACGTAGCATAGCTGAAGGATATAATAGTGGTTAACATTTAATTTTTACAATATTAGCTCAGTAAACATAATTTTATTATACATTATACAGTTGTATTAGACATTTAGTAAAATTATTATAGTAGAGGTTGAGTGGCTTTTGGGTAGCTTGGGAGGTGGATTACTGATGAATTGTCCTGACTGGGTGCGAATTGTCCTGACTGGGAATCATCCATGTCTTGAAGGGGAATAAGTCTGACTGCGAATTGTCTCAGATCCGTCTTACACCGTACACTATAGAAGTAGCGTGACTTGCATATACAGTACCACATCCATAATTATTAATGTAATAATACATAAAAATAGTGTAACGGGTGTATGTATAGCATACAGTGTACAATAATACAGTAATTGTAATGTGTACTCACCCATGACCTGTCGATGCTCCAGCAGGCTGCAGGGTTCCGAGACATGGGTAAGTACACGAGGAACAAGGTAGTAGTACTGTATTATTGTACATTGTATGCTATACATATACACATGTTATATTAATTTTATGTATTATTACATTAATTATTATGTATGTGATATTATTACTGTATATGTAAGTCACGCTACGTCTATAGTGTACGATGGAGGATAACAGGTAATAGGTGTTAGTTGATTATCCAGAAAAATTGTTTTACTGGCATTTTGAATTCCCCGTGGCTCCCGGATAATCGAGGTTCTTCTGTATATGGGATTTTCATGTCTTTGCTATGGTCAGGGAGATACTGTATGACGCATTCAGTCCTTCATTATCAACATTGGCCGGTTCATTTGAAAGATTTCTTTAAATTCGGTCTTTTTTTTTTTTTTTTGCTTTTTCTCTCAGTGCCATAAAAGATACAAGATATTTGTTTTTTCTTATCAGAGTGAACCCTTTCAAGGTGGTCTCTCATCTTTGCAGATTTCATGATATCATTATTGAAAGTCTCTTCTCATAACAGGCGCAAAAGCATTGTTTCACTGGTAAACGAAGTGGGGAATCAAAATTTGCAATACTGTTGTGAATATTATCGGCATTTCATCTTGGTATCAGCAGCAGCCATTGTTTCTTAATAAAGGCGTAGCAGTCTTTCCAATGACACCACTTCTGTTGCTATGGGTGGTGAAAATACACTGGCTCCTCAGAGTCCAGAGTTTGGGCTTGTGTATGGTGGGGGGAGTACGTTCAGCAAGGGAAGTGAACTGAAATGCTACACGTATGTATATCCTTCCTGGACTAGGAAGATGAGAGAGAGACAAAGGGAAGGGTGAGGGGTACGAGGGGAATGGAACAGATATACAAGAAGTGGACAAGACAAGAGTTATGAAGTTCTCATGTGTAAAGGCAGTATATTTATCCATTATTAGTAGAGACAGTGCACATGACTAAAGAAAATGAAAGTTATTCATCCTTGTGAAAGAGACATTTTAATCAGTGCCGTTTTTTACTGTAAGCGAATTACGCGGTTGCATAGGGCCCCCGAGCTGCCATTATTGGCTTTTTTTTTTAGAAATTAAAATGTGTGTTGAGTCACTCCATATTCACGAAATTTTGTAGGGGGTACAGTGGACCTGCCAATTATTGCAAGTGCCATAAAGTGAGTAATGTAAGTAAGGGACCCCAAACAGCATTTCGTATAGGGCCCCCCAAAGGCTAGAAACGGCACTGATTATGATGGTGTTGTAACATCATGTGGTTCTAGCTAATGATAGATAAATGTAGATATTAATTTGTTTCAGTAAAACTAATCTATAATATAAAATAAAAACTGATTATACATAAATCATGTGGCAATATTTAGCAATTTATTGCATGATACTGTATGTATTTACTATAAATTTCTTATGTGCATTCCAGCTTTCGATCCTAGTAGATTGGTGGATCCCGAATCTACCTTTCATCATTCATCGACCTCCTATTGACCCCCAGCCAGTTTTCGACCTTCTTTTGACCCTCCCTGCAACGCTAAACAGTCCTGTATCAAGGACATTAAACATTCTGTTTACGACCACACACACACACACACACACACACACACACACACACACACACACACACACACACACACACACACACACCAAGAACTGGTTGAAATGGAGACTCACAGCAAACTGGTTGAAAGAGTACATAGGTTGGAGACGGCTTTTCAGAATGAGTCTGATGAACTTAAGAAACAGATGCACTTACAAAAGGAAGAAATAGAAAAATTAGGAAAGGAAGTCAACAAGAAAGAACCAACCATAAATGAGCTAACAGTTGAAGTGGGTTCACTTAGGAGGAAACTTAGTGAAATGGCAAGTACAGGAGTCAACCACGAGAGTATTATGGAAGAGTTCAAAAATGATACAGAGACAATCAGGCAAATAAGCAGTTTGATAGATCAGAGCAGTGATATTGAGGAGAAGATAACACAGGTGAATGAAGCTGTGCAAAGCTACAAAAATGATGTGGAAACCACTTATGCTGAAATGGTGAAAGTAACGAAAGACTTGGAAACAAGGGTGGAAGAAAAAAGCATTAAAAAGGAAGTGAAAAGAATAATCCAAAACAATCCTAAGTTAGTCAGAGATTCAGTAGATATTAACAAATCTATAGTAATCACTGGTAATGAAGAGGAAGACATAAAAAACAAGATCTCAAGAGACAAAAAGGAGATGGCAAATGTAATGGGCATATTGAAAGAAGTATTAGAGGAAATCTGTAGTAAAGACACAGAGGAACACAAAAAGTTGGGGAAATACGAGAAAAGCAAGTCAAAACCTCTAAAGGTAACCTTCCAGAGTGTAAACACCGTGGACGAGATACTAAAAAATGCAAAGAACCTTATGGAAAAAGAGGAGTTCAAAAATGTATGGATAAAAAGATGCCTAACACAAGAGGAACTGGAATTACTGAAAGAGAAGAGGGAGGAAGCAAAAACAAAAAAATGAGGGAAGATCAGAGGAGGAGAAGAATACATTTTTTTTTACAAAGTAATTGGGTTGCAGGTACGAAAGTGGTACATAAACAGGAGGGAATAAAAAGGAACAAGGTAGTAGAACCAAAACATGATAAATATATAAACAAGATGATTAAGCTGATTTACTCAAATGTGGATGGAATGGATTTTAAATATTTAGATGTCAGAGAAAATGAACCACATTTAATATGCCTAACTGAAACAAAATTAACACCAAGGATATCGAATGACATCCTAAACTTAGAGGAATATAATATATGGAGAAGAGATAGGAACTTAAAAAAAAGGAGGAAGAATTATAATATTAACTAAGAAAAATCTACAAGTCAAAGAAATAGAATTAGATATACCCTCACAAGTAGAACTGATTGCAGTAGAGATAAATACATCTGAAGGGAAGGTAATTGTAGCCAATTTGTACATGCCACCCAGATCAAACACATGGGAAAGAGACGAATATGAGGACCTGGCGGAAAGTACAATTCAGAGTTTAAGAGCATTACTACATAAAATGGAAGAGAAATCGAAAAGAATTATACTAACTGGGGATTTTAATACAAATATAAATTGGAATACTATAGATATAATAAGCCAAGAAAGCTGTTGGGACCAAACGCTCCTGGATCTTGTGCAAGAGTTTTTCCTAACGCAACATGTAAGGGAAAGCACCAGAAAAAGAGGACTCGATGAGCCCTCAATGCTAGATCTCATATTTACTAGGCAAGAAAACGATGTTGACATTTTAATATATCACCCTCCATTCGGAAAAGCGACCATGCAGTACCAAACTGCAATTTCAGGATTGCATATGACATAGATAACAGCAATGAAAGTTACAAAAAGAGCCTAAAGTATAAGAAGGGAAAGAATCATGACCTAAAGAAGTACTTCTTAGAAATTGTTTTGGAAAAGGAGCTTAGAGGACAAGATTTAAATGCTATATATGAAAAATTCTCTGAACTTTATGAAATAGGAGTCCAGAAGTACATCCCACAGCACAAAGAAGCAGAAAAGAAAAGAAGGAAATGGTTCAATACAGAATATAAAATATCAAAAGAAAAAACAGATTTGTTTTGGAATAGATGCAGAAGACACAACAGTGAAACGGCAAATAATAATTACAAACAGGCAAGAAACGATTATACAAGAATAAGGAGGGAAGCCAAAAAACAGTTTGAGGAGGATATCATAAATAAAAGTAGTGATCAACCAAAGCTATTTTACAGCTACATCAGAAGCAAAACCAAACTAAAGGATAAAATACAATCCATTACGGACGATGGAATCACCTATACACAAGAGAAGGATATTTGTGAAGCACTAAACAAGAATTTCCAATCAGTTTTTACAAATGAAAAAAAAATTGAGAGGGAATATGTGGAACATGCATGCCCACACATACTACCAGATATACAAACATCAGAAAAAGAAATACAGGAGGAGCTAAGTAAATAAGACAAAGGAAAAGCAAATGGTCCTGATGAAATTTCATGTTCGGTGCTACGTGAATGTGTAAAGGAGTTAAGTAAAACATTATTTTTAATTTTCAAGAAATCCTTGAGTCAAGGTAAACTACCTGATATTTGGAAAAAAGCAAACATTGTCCCCTTATTCAAGAATGGAATAGACAAAATCCACTTAACTACCGACCAGTATCATTAACCAGTGTTGTCAGCAAGGTTTTAGAAAGGCTTATAAGAAAAGCTTGGGTAAATCACCTAGAAGAACACAGTATGATAACAGAAAGACAGTTTGGTTTCAGAAAAGGAAAATCATGTGTTACTAATCTTTTCAGCTACTATGACAGTAACAGACACATTACAGGAAAGAGAAGGATGGGTGGGCAGTATCTATTTAGATTTCAGGAAACAATTTGACACAGTACCACATCAAAGACTTATATGGAAACTGTACCATCAAGGAGGAATTCGAGGCAAACTGTATTTTTGGATGCAAGATTTTCTCATGGAAAGAAAAATGAGAACAGTACTAATGGGAAATTACTCATCATGGAAAGAAGTGACTAGTGGAGTACCACAGGGCTCAGTGCTGGCACCAATCACGTTTTTAGTGTATATAAATAATATGGACAGTAACACTGGAAATGAAAGCTATCTAAATATGTTTGCAGATGATGCAAAAATACAAAGGAGAATTACTAACACAGACTCTTGTAAAGAGCTACAAGAAGAATTAAATAAACCTCATGAATGGAGTAATACATGGCAAATGGAATTCAATGTGGACAAGTGTCATGTAATCAAGTTTGGTAAAAGTGGAAAAAGACCTGATTGGGATTAAACATTAGGAAATAAAACCCTACACACATCAGAAAGAGAGAAGGACCTAGCTGTGATTGTCAATAACAGACTATCTCCGGCTGACCACATCAGTGAGAAGGTACGGAACATTTATATACTGCTTGCCAATATGAGAATAGCGTTTACATATACAAATTAAGACATGTTAAGAAAGATAATAACATCATTCATCAGACCAACCCTGGAGTATGCATCAGTAGTCTGGAGTCCTCATCAAAAAACACAGACAAGATTGAAAAAGTTCAAAGGGCTGCTACAAGATGGGTGCCAAGCTTAAAGGATTTAAGCTACGAAGAAAGACTAAATAAACTGAATCTACCAACACTAGAGGAGAGAAGGAAAAGAGGTGACATAATTATGCTATATAAGTGCATATCAGGGAAGGAGAAAATAGACATAAATGATTTCTTAATGTATGGGAAAGCTTCAGCAAGAGGACACTGCAAAAAACTGCATAAAAAGAGGTGATAAAGATGTAAGGATATTTAGTTTCCCAAATAGGGCAATTGACCAGTGTAATGCACTACCGATTGAAATAGTGTGTGCCAAAACAATTCACAAATTTAAGGATATGTACGATAAATATGGTTTAAGACACGGGACAGTACGAGCTTGACTCATTCCTGTAAAGATACAATTAGGTAAGAATAATTAGGTAAGAACACACACACACAACTTCAGAAAACACCATATGATATGCTAAAAAAAATTTACTGAGTGGTAGTGACCATCATCCACTCACTTAATGTAATGCACAGGTGACTCTACACTAAATGACAAGCCCAATGATTTCATGTAACCCACGAAACCATATACAGCTCTTGGTGATAACCATATAATCAGGTAATGGAGTCATGTGGAACCAACTATGGTGTCCATGTTATCTGGGTTGAGGGACGCAAGTGCGGTGTCCATCCAGGACCAGAATCTCTACATTCACCCCTGCACCTCAGGAGAACATCGGTTCATTGCGTGAAATTGCCCTACATGGGTAATTGATTGCCTGAGGTTGATGGGTCTCCTCGGCCAGACAGACCTGGGTTGCCCTACTACTACTACTACTACTACTACTACTATTACTACTACTACTACTACTATTACTACTGTTACGACGACAACAACAACAACAACAACAACAACTACTACTACTACTAGTACTACTACTACTGCTAGGGAAAATCCCTTACCCACACTGTATTACAGTTAGGTGATAACAACCTAGAGATTGTTAAAATGTATGTTTATTTAGGTCACTGTCCTGCCACTGATCGGAGATGAAAACGATTTTGAAAAGAGATTAAATAAATGCTACTCTTGTTTTAATAATATTTTAAATGAATTTATAATATTAGATGTAAATTCGTTTTATTTTTTTACTTTAACTATTACTGTATGACTGAATATGGTCATGTTTATGGAATCACAAAAATACACTGAAATCTTATGTTTAAAACATATGAAACGGCATATGCAAAATCTTTAACCAGTGGCGTCCTGTCAATGTACCGGTATGTCGCGCAATTGTAGGGTTCATAATTTGCACAATTTTCAATTTTCGCGTGTGATTTTTGGTACATATACACGGGACAACTTCCTCTACAAGATGCCGGGCAGGACAATGCCTTACCTTGCATGACCTCCCCCCCCACGCCATTGTCTCGGCAATTCACCTGTTACCAGTGACTTGGCCATTAAAGATATTCAGGGCCAGAGTGATTCCCCATTCAATGACAATGTGGAGGACAAAGTTTATGTAGCATTAGAGGAAGAAACAGTCAGAAATGATGATCAGGCAATGTTGCCAAAAAAGGTCAGGTATGTTGATGTGTTAGTGAGTGAAACAATGCTCATATTGCCTACATTACTCTTTGAAAACCAATATACTCTCGTACAATATATAAATTCGTACCAAATAAATAAATAAATACCGTTTATGAATGGTGTGGAATAGTTACCCTCCCATAAAACTCATTTTCTTTGGAGCCAGCCTGATGGAAAACTCAGTAAGGTAAGGATTACTGGTACAGTCGCCAAACTTTCCACCTGGGCCGCCTGGCCGCGAGAGGTAGGTAACGGGAGCTGGCAACAGTGTGTCTGTTCGTGTGCTCGACCAAAGTTCGAATCATCAACTCTCTTCGTCCGTAGTGAACCTCCGTCAGAGTTAGAGTTCATCCCACAGATGGCTGGGTACGGAGTTGGGTGAGGAGAAAAATGTGTCAGGAGTAAGGCGGCTCTCCCATCGGCTCAGCCAGTTGCATGAAACTGGTCGCACGGAAAAATGTTGTGTGCCACAAGTCGCGCTGACTAAGGCCAAATAAATATGACTATATTAATTTTATAATAAGGTAATATATATATTATGATATAAATAAATACTATTATATATAATACAATAATACAGTATATATTATACTATACTTACCTGGCCCTGGTCCGTGCAACCTGTAGCACACAGCAATAATTCCATGAGACCGGTTTCCTGCAACTGGTGGAGCCGGTGGGAGAGCTGCTTAAGTGGGGAGCTTGGCATAGTGAAGACCAGGGCAGGCGCCGGACGGGGGGGGGGGGTTACGTTATTTATACCGCCAGTGATAATAAATGCAGAATTGGTTTTTGAGCTCCATTAACATTCTACTACATATTTGCATTCTTAACTAAACATTTTAATTTCTTTGTTGTTTTTACATTGTTACCATAACATGTTAATCCACGATATATATACTGGAATCACTCCAAGCCTTTCTCTCTCTCACCCTCTCCTTATATCAGTAATTCCATATCATAGGGTTATCACTTGATACCATTATCAGTATAGGTTGAAGAGGTATGCATTTTTTTTTTTTTTTTACCTAACATCTACGTCCAGTTGCAAGTAAGATTACCACATCATGAATGACACTGACAAGTAAACATTAGAATGATGTTCAGACACTATTAACGGTTGCCTATTTCCTCATTGGTAGTACTTCAAGTATTTTTCTGTGTTCTATGGTGCACCGCGAAGAGGTCAGAAGTTAAAATAGTCACTTCAACAGACAGAGTTTATGAATATCGTTGTCGAATGTGGCTATTATATCAGCTATGATAATGACTTACCGTATCATATTTCATATGACTGTGGTCATTACAGCACACCTTTATAGTCCATTCATCTAAGAAATGATTGAATTACACATTACAAGGATAACTGACTGTGAGCGGTGCCGCTTACGTGTGAGGTCACACATTTGCCTCCGACTTCTACGGTTCCTATCTCTCCTACTTAGTTTAATTTAAAATCCGCCCAATGAGTAATCCTGTAACGATTAATGACCTAACTTACGTAATTATATCTCGGATCATGAATGGTATTTCAATAGGTTTAATCGAGACCGGCACAGGACTGGCGAAATGCAAAACGAACCGTCAGACACCTGTATCTATTTTTCTACCATTAGGGCCGATCACACGACGGTTCTTCCCCCAGTATTCAGCGGACAATTTTTAGCCATGGGTTTATCATGTAATAATGAAAAAGAATACGTTCATAAATATACAATACATGTAACTATGCAGTCTTTTAGATTATTTTACTTATTGTTTTCAATACTCGCATTATCCAGTACTTTCAAGAAGTTCCTTTGAAATTTTATCGGCTAAAAATTGTTGACTGAATATTGGGATGAACTCTGACGTTCACAACGGAAGACGAGAGCTGATGATCCGAACTTTCGTCAAGCATGTACCCTACACACAAACAAAGAGATACACTGTTGCCAACACCCGTTACCCACCTCTCACGGCTAGGTGGCCCAGGTGGAAAGTTTGGCGACTGTACCTGTATCGAGTATTTTAAACCTCAGGTGAGCGATTTATCTATGAATTTTCGATGTTTCTCACCAAAAGTGGAGGTTTGAGCCAATTTTTTTTTTTTTTTCCAAAATTGGTCGAGGTTGGGGGAAGTCAGTGGTGGAAAATCAGTCGGGACAGGGCGGGTTAAAAAGAATGGCAGGTACACCTCCCTACGCCAGTAGTTGTGAGCTGGCAGACACTCACAATGTGTTGCTGCTGAGGCATCACCTGGTCCTTATTTATGCAAGGTATGCCAGAAGACTGACACCCAAAAATACGATTATAAAAACGTTCTATTTTTAAGTATGGGATATTTTTATTCTTTAATAAGTAATCTTTTTTAACAAACTTATGGAGCGTATGTGTTCTGCCTCACCCTGGACATTTTACAAGTAAGGATTACCTGGTACACCGTCATGGAGAAAAGAGAAGGCCTGTAATCTTCCATACATAATTGCATTTTTTTTTTTTTTTGTTCTTTTATATGTATATGTGTCAATGCTTCTGTATTTGTACATATATGTGTTTATACAGATAATATACATACATATATTACATGCATACATATATATATATATATATATATATATATATATATATATATATAGATAGATAGATATATATATATATATATATATATATATATATATCTGTCTATCTATATATCTATCAATATCTCTATCTATCTATATATATCTCTATCTATCTATCTATCTAGATATGTGTGTGTGTGTGTGTGTGTGTGTGTGTCACCAATGGATACATCCTTAGAGAAGCGGAGGCGAATAAGACACAGAAGAACCAGTACACTGTGCAGCATGTTTATTGCAACGTTTTGAAGATGACACTCTTCATCATCAGGCAATCTAAAATAAAACAATAAATACTCCTAGTAAACATACCGCGAGTACAAGACTAAATATTAGTGTTAACAAGGACTCACTGATACACAGCTCCCTCTCCGAGGCCCTTGATGACAGAAGTGTAAATGAATCTAGACTGATGGGATGATCTTCCTGGAGTGCATGTTTCCGAATGGCGCTAAAAGAGGGATTATACAATGGTCTGCTAGTTCAGATCGATCTCCCCGGGTATTCAAAGATCCGGACCTTGAGTTGGTGCTTTGTTTTGGCAATGTATGAGGTGCTACCCATATGTTCCAATAATTTGAACAGCGGGAACCAATCGTTTGCAGTTTTGCCTTTTGCCACTACGAGGAGTCAGCAGCACCCTTTGTGCATCAGTGTGGCCCCGGCTGTGTCTGTGATTGGAGGTGCAGCCTGAAGTTTAATAACTGTATTAGCCAGTTTTGATATAAAATCATTATTCTCTAATATATCATTAGCTGAAACAATTAATATCTGTGTAGACAATCTCTTTAAACAAAACTAGAGTGTTTAATTAAAATAGGGATAAACTCCATAAGCTTCATAGTCTGGCCTCTAATGACAGTTACTTTTGCTGTGATGGTAATATTTATGCTCAGATTGATGGTGTTCCTATGGGCAGTCCACTTGGACCAAACCTGGCATGTGCTTTTTGTCCCATCATGAGGTACGCTGGTTGGATGAGTGCTCCCTGCATATTAGACCATTATTTTAACGACGCTATGTGGATGATAAATTTGCAATTTTTAGATCAAATCTCATACACTAAAATTTTTGGAGGTTCTTAATTCCACACATGGTAATATGGAGTTCACAATTGAAAGAGAGGTAAACAAACAAATACCCTTCCTTGATATTTTAGTTACCCATTCAGGTAATTCATTTCCTAACTCAGTATATAGGAAGCCTACATTTACTGGATTCACGACAGTTTTCTTCTTTCATACCTATTGATTTTAAGAGGAACTTAGTTGCTACATTAGTTCACCGGGTCTGCCATATCATCAGTAACTATCTTGATAATCACTTGGAAATTCAGTTCTTAAGGGATATTTTATTTCGTAAAGGCGTTCCATTCCGTTTTACAGATTCATTTGTAGGACAAGCTTTGGACAGACTTGTGAATCCTAAACCACAGAAAATTATGGTCAAGAAAGAGGATATTTACTTTTCTCTCCTGTTTGTAGGTAAGCACAGTGTCGCTCTACTAAACAGATTAGTTAAATTACTAAAGGAATTTTATCCTTAACTTAACATAAGGGGAGTGTTTAAAGTTGGTTCGGAGTCTTTTCAGGTTCAAGGATCTGGTCCCTAAAGAGCTACAGGCCTCTGCAGTATATAAATACGAGTGTCACTGCTGTAATGCGGTGTATATTGGCAAAAGAAAGCGCCAACTCAGGGTCAGGATCCTTGAACACCTGGGAAGATCAATCCGAACTAGCAGACCATTGCATAATCCCTCTTTTAGCACCATTCAGAAACATGCACTCCAGGAAGATCATCCCATCCGTCTAGATTAATTTATAATTCTGTTGTCAAGGGCCTCGGAGAGGTTGTGTATATCTGAGACCTTATTAACACTTAAATATAAACCCTCCCTTGTTAATAATAAGAAATCAATTGAAATACTATGTTTTTAATGCTCTGTTGTAACAGAATTTCTTCTTTCCTATAATTTTTCTGTTGCATGTTTTCATTGATTTTATGTCGAATCTTCCCGAGTTTTTAGCTTTGTACTCGTGCTATGTTCGTTAGGAATATTGATTGTTTTATTTTAGACTGCCTAATGATGAAGGCAGTCTTCTTCGAAACGTTGCAATAAACATGCTGCACACTGTACTGGTTTATCTGCTTCGTCAATATATATATATATATATATATATATATATATATATATATATATATATATATATATATATATTTGGGTGGTCCTTAAGCATAGGGGGGATTATCAAACGTATATTTCTCTTGCTGCCAGGGTCTGTATCTGCGAGGTTATGCATAAAAACACCGTGGTTAAAATGTCATCGAGATATAATGATATTTACCCTGTGCTCAAGAATGTTGAAGCTATGACCCTATGTGGGCCGTTGACACGCCTTGCTGAGAGAGTCGGATTGTGTGTGGTGTTGTTCTCACTGTTGACAGATTAGTGTGTGTGTGTGTGTGTGTGTGTGTGTGTGTGTGTGTGTGTGTGTGTGTGTGTGTGTTTTGTCTTTAGACTTGGTATTAAGCATTTCCCATGTATCTGCCCAGTTGTTATTTTGGTGAAATGGCCAGTACATATTCAAAAGACTTCTTTGTGATGCCAGTCTCCGCACTCACGGGGAGCAAGCTGCCATCCATCGGCGACGTCCTCAGCCTGACTTTGCACAAGCTGAGCATGAAGGCAGCAACAATGAGGGAGGCTGTCACGGCCATTGCTGATGAAGTGCTTATCTTCTGGACGAAAGCATGGATTCCATCAACGAAACGAGACCACATCACTGAGAAGCTAGAGTTGTATGGCGAATTCAAGCTTCTCAAGAAGAACAACAATCGATGCTCAGATGACCAAAATGCATGGGAAGCCCCCTTCCAGCTGACGTTCGGCAACCTCTTTGATGTCGCCCATGCTGACACACTGAACATGATGATCAAGGAGGACAAGGCTTTCCTGATCACCCAACGAGAACCTGGCCACAGGGAGACCATAGGAGAAGCTGATGTGGTCCTGGCTTGCACAGAGCGCAATGTTGCGCAGTGGAGGGAGGCTGAACAATGCCGACAGTGCCATGCGACTGAGGAAATTGCGACTACTTCTCAAACAGGAGAATTGGCCTCTACCAGCTCGAGCTCTTCATCCCCCAGTGACTCTCCAACCCTTGGTGCTGTTGGAGGTTGCAGCCCACTCAAGTGCAGTCGGCCAGTCAATATCATTTCACCGGCACTGGTGTGACTCTTTGTCTTGTAATATGTAAGTCTTGAGTTTTGGTTAAAGTTATTGTGCTAGCTGAACGCAGGAGGAGTTTATGATGATTACAGGGAGTTGATCTTGATTTATTATCTTCAAGGAAAGTCTAAGCTGAGCAGTGTATGTATTACACATGAACGTAATTTACCAAGTCTTGTTGGACCCCTCTTCATATTTCCTCTCTCCACTATCTGTCGGTTCTATGGCTAGCCTCTTTCTGATCTCTAATTTCTACATTCTCGTTTAGCAGGGCTCTTCTTGATGTGGGTACACTGTTGTGGAAGCTTCTAGAACCTTGAACGTCTGTATGTATGTAGTGCTTCCGGTGCCCACTGGCATACTGTTAAGTATTTGCTGAACTCATTACCTTTGGGTCGATTCTCACTGACACACTTCCTATTCTCACATCCTGGCTGGTGCTTCTATCTATCTATGAGTTGTATTATTATAATATGGAGTCCTGACATCGCTCGGTCACGCCAGCAGGCGGTCCTCTGATAGCAATAGATATAATATTCATGTTACCCCCCCCCCATCCCGACGTTTTCTGGGCAGTGGTATGCCCCAGTCCCGACATTTTTGGACCTTTTTTTTTTGGGGGGGGGGCTCAAACATCCACTTTTGGTGAGAAACATCGAAAATACATAGAGAAATCGCTCACCTGAGGTTTAAAATACTCGATCCAGGTAGGAGTACCTCCTTACCTTACAGGGTTTTCTATCAGGCTGGCTGCAAAGAGAATGAGTTCTATGGGAGGATAACTATTCCAAACCACTCATAAACGGTATTTATTTATTTATTTGGTAGGAATTTATATGTAGTACGAGAGTATATTGGTTTTCAAATGGTAATATAGGCATTATAAGCATTGTTTCACTCACTAACTCATCTCCATTCCTGACCTTTTTTTGCCACATTACCTGATCATTTCTGACTGTTTCTTCCTCTAATGCTATGTAAACTTTGTCCTCCACATTGCCATTGATTGGGGAATCACTCTGGCCCTGAATGTCTTTATTGGCCAGGTCACTGGTAACAGGTGAATTGCCGAGACAATGGCGTGCGGGGGGGGAGAGGTTATATGGTGTAAGGCATTGTCCCTGCTTGCCATCTTGTAGATAAATAGAGGAAGGTGTCACGTGTATACGTGCGAAAAATCACTCGCGAAAATTGAAAATTGTGCAAATTAGGGACCTTGCAATGTTGCCGCATTAATTTACGTCTCTGGGATATGAGTGCACATCATGTGAGGACGTGAATTCACGTCTCCGGGACGGGGCGGGTTAACCCTCTCTTGCACGATAAGTTTTGGTAAGTTTTCTGGCGAACGATTTTTTCTGCCCGGCCACCCGGCCTGGCTGCCCCCACACGGCAAATAGCACGTATTCTTGCCATATTTTCGCCACCCAAACATCAATGTACTGTCATGAAACCTATCTCATCTTATTCGTTGATGTTTGTTCCAGCCGATATGCACAACAAAAAAAACAGAAAAACACGAGTAAAACAACATTAGGCAGCCATGAATAAAAATTTTGCTACATCACTTTCATTTCCCAACATCACCATTCGAGTGCTTTCCATCACCCAGGAAAATGTTATTAGAAGTTTTGATAGAGAATTTCATTAGCTTTCTAAAGAAACAAATCCGGTTGTGATATGATTTGTAGTTTTCGAGAAAGTAGCCAAAACTAAAAGCCATTTAAAAAAAAAATTCAGTGAGCTCTCATTCCGAACTTTTCTCGCACACCTTATACTTTTATTACACAATATTATGCAGAATTTCACGAACTTTCTAATGAGTACCATCTGGTTTCGATACGCCTCATAGTTTTCGTGTAAATCGCCAAAAACGACTGGGAACTCACGTACGTGCGTCACTTTCGTAATGCGCACACAGTATTCGCTATATTCCCGCCTACATAACAACGAATTCTTATCATAGATATTACATTGTTATATCTTGTACATAAATAGAAATTACTGCTCTTTATTATGGTTCTTACAGGAAATCAATATGTCCAATACTTTTTGTGTAACTGGCCAACAAAGAGGGATTATTCCTCTGAGTGCTTTCGACTTTACTGGAAGCAAGGAAAAAAACAAAGTCTGTTCTCCCGGCTTTTCCATCAGAAAATGCTCCCAAAGGCTTATATTCTGGTAATGAACTTACGTATAACCTACTGCTCTTTATCATGGTTCTTACAGGAAATCGATACGCCAAATAGTTTTCGAGTAATTGGCCGACAGTGTGATATTATTCCTCTGAGCGCTTTTGACTTTTACCTCAAGCGAGTAAAAAAACATACTTTTTTCCCCCCGCCTTTTCCTAAAAAAAAAAAAAAATGCTCCCAAAGACTTATATTCTGGTAATGAACATACGTAGAATTTACTGCTCTTTATCTTGGTTCTTATAGGAAATCAATACGTCCAATATTTGTCGAGCAAATGGCCGACCAAGTGAGATTATTCCTCCAAGCACTTTCAACTTTTACCCCAAGCAATGAAAAAAAATATAGTCTGTTCCCCTGCCTTTTCCTACAAGATAATGCTCCCAAAGGCTTATATTCTGGTAATGAACATACGTAGAATTTACTGCTCTTTATCATGGTTCTTACAGGAAATTGATACATCCAATAATTTTTGAGTAATTGGCCGACCAAGTGAGATTATTCCTCGGAGCGCTTTCGACTTTTACTTCAAGCAAGATAAAAACAGTCTGTTTCCCTGCCTTTTCCTACAAAAAATAGGCTCCCAAAGGCTTATATTCTGATATTGAACATTTGTAGAATTTACTGCTCTTTATCATGGTTATTACGGAAAATCGATACGTCCAATAGTTTTGGAGTAATTGGATGACAAATGTAGAATACTCTTCCTCACTCACACGCGAGATAAAAAACATTCTTTCACTGCCTCACCCACACCTACATATTTTCGCTCGTTACGTTTTATTTTCTTTTTTTATTCAAAGTATATACGTAAAATTTCATACGTTTTTTTATAGTGCTCTCAGAAACTCGACATGACCACTAGTCTTTTTGTTAGGTACTGATACTGAACCTGAACTTTCTTCCATCTCATATGTGTGTATGTAAAAAACATTACTTATTTGTGAAAAAAATATTGAACTCTAGAAATAGGTCAATATACAAATCAACAAAATATGGATAACTCACTTCCTCCAGAGGTGTTGAGATGCTGGCAGTAGCTTGAAGATGAGGAGTTACGTAGTGTGTGAGCATGTGTGTGTGTGGGTGAGTGTGTTTGCGTGTGTGTGTGTGGGTGAGTGTATGTGTGTGTGTGTGTGTGTGTGTGTGTGTGTGTGTGAGTGAGTGTGTGTGTGTGTGTGGGGGGGGGGTTAATGTGTGTGTGTGTGTGTGTGTGTGTGTGTGTGTGTGTGTGTGTGGGTTAATGTGTGTGTGTGTGTGTGTGTGTGTGTGTGTGTGTGTGTCTGCGGCTTTGACGTATTTTCTTCTCTCCTTGCAATACATTTGCCTAAAACACATGCGATGCATACAATAGATTTCTCCATGAACATTCGCTGCACGACATACGTATGTATATGTGGCTGTGGCATATTTCTTGTCTCGGACACTTGCACTATGTTTTAGCTAAGTCAGTCAATGCATGAAGTATTTCTTTGTGAACACTCACTACACTATTTTATATGTATATTTCACACTAAACCATAAGCAATATAAAACACTATCACATGATTCCATCCCAACCTCCTCTATTATTCCCGACTCTATGGCGTACGTGACCGCCTGTTTCCTTAGCGACTGTTGCATATCTCTATGGCGTGCATAAAGCCTGCTATGGTAGGTCAGTTATTTCACCAATCCATGCATTATATGTTTCACAAACATAAGTATTGGCTTTACTATATAAAGGTAAAATACTCCTCATTTATGGGCAGGGTGAAGCAGAGTGGAAACCCCATTATAACAAACCAGACTCCTGCCTATAGGCTTTATGACTGATAACAGGCCCCAATGATTTACAGACAATACATCTATGTTCCATAGACACAATCACTTCAAATTATAGTCAAAAACACTGTACAATCACAATATTTCAATAATGGCTTCTGCCTCGGGTGGGAGGAGGAAAATGGCGGGTTTAAAGGGATGACTGACAGCTGCACTACTCTCCTGCCCAGCTGGTCATGAGATGCTGAGATATTTCTGCTATGCACTGTCTCATCAGAGCAGTCACAGTGTTGCCAAATGCTTGCCTCAGAAGAGAGTTGCACACACTAGAACGCACCAAAATTTGACGCAAATTTGCCAAAAACTTTTCTTTTGATAGTGTTTTTTCTGCTTAGGAACGCGATTCGCATGAGTGTGCTTTTTCCTACCAAACCACATGCAACGTGATTCATGTAACTGTGCCTGAGAGGGTTAATATTGCAATGATCCAGTAATATTACGTTTTAAACAAGTTGTATACATAATTGAACAAATGTAATATAGTTAAATTGGCTACAGAATATTGTATGACATATTGTAAGATTTGTATGTATAACAATCATATGCATTTATGCCAAAAAAAAAAAAGTTCAAAGTTAAGATTATAGTAAGAGCTACTAATAGTTTATATAGAGAGACTGATATTGGTATACTTCTATATTATGTCATTCATTTTTTTTTAAATTTATACTACTTACAAGATATGTACACTTCATTCAGGGTGGTTTACTTCAATTTGTACTTTACCCCCAATAAATACTAAGTTTGCAATTCTTGCATGCATTCTGTGCATTGTGAACAGCACTACTGCAAATACAATATAGAAGATCATAAAGACAGTAGGTGCTTGGCTATACCCACTGTATGGGTTGAACATACTCAAACTCAAATCTCAGCAGGGCTTCATTGTTTCATTCATTAGTTGCATAGTTTCAAACTTAGGTGAAGTCAACTTAATGCTTTTGCTCATGTCTAAGTCCATATTACGTAGTGGTTGGAAATGTTGTGTGTATGACTGAGGATGGCGTAGTGATTGATGGTGGATAAAGTGGACATGGATGGTGTAAGTAATGCACAGTAGTCTTGTACTATGTATAATCCTGATGCTGAAGTATGAGATGGTGGTATATCTGGACAGACTATGTAAACTGATGTGTTATGAGTGAAATAAAAAAAAAAAACTGTGAGTATACAATATGTTGATGGTGTACAAGCTTATCTGGAGCAAAAGAGAAGTTGCAGTGCTTATGAATGTCGTGATTTCTTATAATCACAAGTGACTGTGTCAGTAGGCTGAAACGTGAAAATGTACGCAGAACAAAGGTGAACAGTATGTAAGGATGTATGGCACTTTCGTTCAATTGTTGATTCACTTGTGAAAGTGACTGTTCCGTCTCTTGGAGACCATGATGAGTTCGGTGTCTGTGTTGGTGTTGATGATGACCAAAGTGTTATTAATCTTAGAAGGGAAGGGGTGTATTAGTATACTGTGAACAGGTGGTCAGTTATGAATGGTACATGAACCACTACAGATGTTAGTGTTGCTTCTAAATATGGATAATATTGCATAAAATCCCTACTTCTGAACAAAGGCTTCAATTTATGTTTACGTATGCCTTGACTAATTATCTTAGGTAGCTCATGAACTGGAAGTAAGTCAGATGTGATCTTGTCATTACCGGCATTCGAAATTCCTTGCATAAATGCCCTGTAACGAATTCTAGGGTTGTCTAATTGGAGTAGAATTGTGTCAATGTGTTCCATGATGATGGAGAAGTGTTGGAAAAGTGCTATGTTCCCTTCCATGGCATTTGTTTTATCTACACTTTGGAGAGCTATGTTTTCCATCTATTTTAGATTTTTCACGATGTTCTTCATTTCTGAGTTATGTCTGATGAATTTATCTTGGCGGCTAGCTTGAACCGCATGAAGCTGACCGACCGTAACACCGTTTGTGTGCTTGGTGAGACAGCTTGGTCCCTTGGCCACAACACTGATGAGTTGAGCATCAACCAGTCGTCCATACAGCGCCAGAGGATGACGCACCACCACCAAGCTGTCCCTCAGCCCAAGGAGCCCTTCCGTCGAGAACCTGTGCTCGTTGTTCACTGGGATGGGAAGCTGTTGGGTGATCTGACGTCCAAGGAACAGGTTGATCGACTCCCGATCCTGGTCTCTAGTGGTGGTGAGGTGTAGCTCCTCCAGGTTGCAAAGCTCGGTTCCAGTACAGGTGCAAATTGTGCCAAAGCTGTGATGGAAGCTTTGTGAGACTGGGGATTGTCTGACAAATTTGGCGCCCTCTTGTTCAACACTACGGCCTCAAACATGGGAAAGAACACAGGTGCATGTGTGCTGATCGAGCAGGAACTTGGCAGAAGCCTCCTTTATCTGGCATTTCATCACCATGTTCTGAACCTTTTTGTTGGTGTGGTTTTCAAGGAAGTCCTTGGACCGTCGTTGGCACCCAAGGTTCAGCTCTTCAAGCGATTCAAGATGCAGTGGAAGTTTGTGAACCAAGAAGATTACAACCACGCCATGAGTGATGCCAACGCCCATCAAATCGTCGAGGAGGATGCCGACTCAATCATTGATTCTGCAAGAATACCTTGCAGAAAGGTCACCCCCGGGATGATTATTTGGAGTTCTTGGAACTCACCATCATCTTCCTTGGCGAAGTGCCCCCCCAAAGGGATTTGATTCCGAACACCTGGTGCGATGCACCAGGCCTGCTGGATGTCAAGGGTGTTGTACACCCTGAAGGTATGAGATGTTCTGGCAGCAGTTATGGCTCACAGCTAAGGAATGAATGAATGAATAAATGAAAATGTGACATGGTGGCGCAACAGCAGAGGTCATATGCCACCGAACGCAAACATTAAAAGGAAGTAAAAAAATAATAATAAATAAATAAATAAATAAATAACATAAAATGATGCATAAAACAAAACGACAAAATCAAAGAAACAACCAAAACTAAAACGTGGTGGAAAGATTGGGGTTAAACGAGAATAGTGTAAAACAAAAACTTAAATATTGTAAAGTCCTACAGTTTGTGGAGAAGGCCGGAATTCAACACAATGGAGAAGGTGCCTCTTCCCCAAGCACCGAGGAGAAAAGATACGGTCCGTTGTCGGCTCGCCACCAGGAAAAGTACCACCGACGAAGGTCCTCAAGACTTGGGCATTCCAAAAGAAGATGCCGCACAGTCAAAGGAACCAGACAGTCATCACAACAGGGAGGGGGTGCCTTCTCCATTAAATAACCATGAGTCAGCCTAGTGTGGCCAATCCGGAGACGGGCCAAAGCTGTTTCCCACTGTCAGGATAATCCCACATACCCTCCATCGCCCAGGTTCTGACAAATGCTGCAGAGTTTGTTCGCCCCTACTGCATCCCACCTTCTCTGCCAACAGAGATGGACAGCTTCTATAGTGCTTGTACATAAATCATCAGATGGGACACGGTAATGGGGAGAGGAAGGGCGAGAGGCAATGGCTCTCGCCAAAGAGTCAGCACACTCATTGCCTACGACCCCCACATGAGTGGGGACCCAACATATCTGTGTAATAAGAAGTGCCTCTCCAAGACAGACAGGACAAAATCAAAGAAACAACCTAAACTAAAACGTGGTGGAAAGATTGAGGTTAAATGAGAACAGCATAAAACAAAAACTTAAATATCGTAAAGCCCTACAGTTTGTGGAGAAGGCCGGAACTCAACACAAAGGAGAAGGTGCCTCCTCCCATAGCACAAGCCTCTTCCCCAAGCACCGAGGAGAGAAGATACGGTCCGTTGTCAGCTCGGCATCCAGAAAGGTACCGCCGAATAAGGTCCTCAAGACTTAGGCATTCCAAAAGAAGATGCCGCACAGGCAAAAGAACCAGACAGTCATCACAATAGGGAGGGGGCACCTTCTCCATTAAAAAACCATGAGTCAGCCTAGTGTGGGCAATCTGGAGATGGGCCAAAGCTGTTTCCCACTGTCGGGATAATCCCACATACCCTCCATCGCCCAGTTTCTGACGAATGCTGCGGAGTTTGTTCGCCCCTACTGCATCCCACCTTCTCATCCAACAGAGATGGACAGCTTCTATAGTGCTTGTACATAAATTCTCAGGTGGGACACGTTAATGGGGAGAGGAAGGGCAAGAGGCAGTGGCTCTCGCCAACGAGTCAGCACACTCATTGCCTACGACCCCCACATGAGCGGGGACCCAACACATCTGTGTAATAAGAAGAGCCACTCCAAGACAGACAGGACTAGACGGTGTGATAAGAAGCCACAAGACAAAGCTTGCAAGGCACTGGCTGAGTCACTAAAAATGGTAAAAGAAGCAGGGGGGAAACTAAAAATCAACTCAACTGCAACTAAAATAGCTGTAAGTTCAGCAGTAAAAACTGAGGCAGAAGGAGGAAGACTCCCACCATGGATAAAATCACGGAAAACTACACCAAAGCCTGTCCCAATATGGGACTTGGAACCATCAGTATATACAGGGATCAAGCCACTGTGGGCAGTGGCATGTTCTAAAAAAATAAGACAGAGCTACCTGTGTGGAAAGAGAGGCCTTCCTCTCAGGGAAGTAATCACATGGCCGTACTTCTGGGAGAAGCCAGGGAGCCACTCGGGGAACGTGCACATGGCAAACAGGAGAAGACTGAACATCTAACTCTTTCATGGCAGCCCTCACTCTGTACCGAAATGGTTGTGGATAGCGAGGGTGGGTGTTATAAAAGGGGAAAAGAGCGACCTAGGAGACAGCCATACAACTTAGTGAGGAAGGTACATGGTGAAGGCGGTGCCAGCACTGCACCAGTAAGGATTGGCAACGGAGATCTAGTGGCAGTTCATTCGCGTCTACTAATAGATTAGGAATTCGGGAAGACTGGAAAGCTCCAATTGACAGATGGATTCCAGCATGATGGATTGAACTGAGAGGCTGCAGCCGTGTTTCAGTAGCAGAAGAGTATACCACACACCCATTGTCCAATTTGCTCTGTACCAAGGCTCGGTAAAGATAGAGCAGGGTGGATCTATCAGAGCCCCAAGACAGGTGAGATAGAGTCCATAGGAGAGACAGGGCACGGTGGCAGGATAAACGTAATGCACAGATATGAGGAACCCACGTCAGTCGTCTGTCGAAAACAAGACCGAGAAGCCTTGGTTCATCCACACATCGGACCCTGTGGCCATGTAACTTGAGATCGGGGTCGAGGTGGACACCTATCAAGTGGGAAAAATGCAAGGCCACTGTTTTTGTTGGGGAGAAACGGAAGCCATGCATTGTGGCCCAATGAGATACGCGGTCTAGGGTAAGCTGCATGTGACGTTCAGCCACGGGCATCCTGGAGGCGGCATACCGTATAGCTATATCATCGACATACAGTGAGGCAGACACCCCCTCTGGAATAGAGGACAGAATACCATCTAATGCTCTAGCAAAAAGGGTCGTGCTAAGGACACTTCCTTGAGGCACACCTTCTTCCTGAGGGTACGAAGGAGACAGAGTGTCACCAATTCGAACCCTGAATGAACGGTCATGCAGAAAGTCTAATATAAATAGGGGCAGCCTACCACGTAAACCTAAAGAGTGAAGCTGCTTAATGATACCAAACCTCCATGTAGTATCATATGCCTTTTTTAAGTCAAAGAAGACGCACACCAGATGCTGCTTCCTGAAAAAAGCATCACATGCTGCAGCTTCTAGGCGAACAAGTGCATCTGTCGTCGAACGATATTTGTGGAAACCAGACTGACATTGAGAGAGACAGTCATTTCTTTCAAGGAAATACATTAAGTATGAATTGACCATCTTTTCAAACAGTTTACACAAGCATGATGTAAGGACAATTGGTCGATATTCTAGAGGACTGGATCCTGTCTTCCCTGGCTTCTGGAATGGCAGGACAATAGCTTCACGCCAAGAGATAGGAAGAGAAAAGTCTCTCCAGATTCTATTATAAAGCTTGAGGAGAAAAGACAGTGCATCATCACCCAGGTGCCGAAGCATTGCATAGGGAATATCATCTGACCCTGGTGAGGTGTCATGACAAAGGGAAAGAGCAGATTGGAGTTCATGGGAAGAGAAAGGGAGGTTGTAAGACTCCCCCCTCCTGGAATGGAAGTTCAATACCCTAGCCTCTTCTACATCCCTGTGTCTGGTAAAAACTGGAGTGCTAGCATCTCTTTGGCTGACCACTGCAAAGGCAGAAGCAAAAATATCGCCCACAGCCGCAGGGTCACCAAAAGGCTCACCATTCGACAGCAGCACAGGGGACCTGCCTTGTGGGAATTTTCCTGAAATCTTTTGTACCCTCTTCCACACCTGAGACACTGGTGTCTTAGAGTTTATGGATGACACATAAGCCATCCAAGAGTCTCGCCGGGCTTGTTTGAGGACCCGGCGTGCCCTAGCATGTGCCCTCCTGAATTTGACAAGATAATGTTCTGTTTTGTATCAACGATAATGTGAAAATGCTGTCTTTTTGGCATGTACAGCAATACTACAATCCTCATTCCACCATGAGACAGGGAGATAGTTATATGTGCCAGAGGTTTTTGGAACGGCGTGGAGGGCAGCAGAATGGATAATAGATGTAAAGAACGAAACAGTTATATCTATATGTGGAAAGTCTTCTATGGAAACACCAATAGAAGTCAAGGAAGAAAAAAGGGACCAGTCCGCCTTATCTAACCTCCACCTTGGGAGACGGGAACAAGGACTAGATATTGCTGCAGTAAGGAGGATAGGAAAGTGATCACTCCCATGCAGATCCCTCAGAACCTCCCAGGTAAAATCCAGAAGGCAGTCAGGAGAACAGACAGAGAGGTCAATTGCGGTAAATGTATTCATCTAAGGATGAAAATATGTAAACTCGCCAGTATTCAGCAGGGAGAGATCCTCGTCCTTCAATGAGGATGCCAGCATGTGTCCACGTTGGTTAATTAGACAGTCACCCAACAAAGGGTGGTGACCATTAAAGTCCTCCAGGAGGAGAAAGGGCTTAGGTAACTGTCTGAGGAGGTCTTCAAGGTCTGCTTTACTAACTACTGCGCTGGGTGGTAAATAAATGCAACAGACAGTATACCAACGGTGGGCATACAACCGCATAGCAACACACTGGATATCAGACTGGAGGTGAAACTGTTGATGAGGGACATTAGCTCTCACCAAGACGGCAGTACCACCAACTGGGCCCTGGACCAGTGCAGTGTAAAACACACTGTACCCAGGAGGTGCATGGGGAGTGGCAAAGCCGACAAGGGTTTCTTGGAGACACACACACAATGGAGAGGCAATCAGGAGGTCTGCAACTCCTCCCAATTACTACGTAGCCCACGACAATTCCACTGTAGGATGGCGTTCGAGTATGCCATAGTACCCATGGTGAAGGAACAATTAAGATAAGGGGCAAGACAGCCCTCTTCCTGACAAGCCACTGGAGGCATGTCGCTGCTTAATATTGCTCTTTGAAGTGGGCTGTTTGGTACCATTGTGCCGGGCTTTGATGGAAGAAGGTGTCATTATACTCTTCTTTTGAGGTGGCACACCAGCCAGTCTGGAAGGTGGTCTGGATGGTGCCTTTGGTGGAGTAGGGTGGCTAGTAGAAACACCAGAAGTCCTAGATGTGGAAATGGATTGCACAAGGTCAGACCCCTGTGAAGGTGGCAGAGCGCGACTCTGATCTGAAGCACCAAGGGTCCGCTGGACATCCTTTCCAGGCAGGGACTGGTTCGCACGCGAACCATCAGTTTCAGCTTCCGTCTTGCCAGACCCCCCAGCAGCAAGTGACTGAGCTCTCTTAGGATCTAAGGACCCAGACCCTGTCGCAGCAGAGTGAGAGGGTAGTGTTGCACGCAGCTGAGGAGGTGCATCATGATCTGGTGGGGACAGGTCTCCAGAGGCCACCGGAAGTGAAATATCCGACACCTCTGGGTAGGAGGTGCCAGACTGGGCTGGCACCTCGGGTGCCCTCTCATACTCTGAACTGAGTCCAGAGGGCTCTTGTACTGCAAGACCGAGAGCAGAAGAGGATGATTCTACAACTGAAATTTTGCTTGGAGGATGATCAGTATTCAATGAGTCCGTTGAGTCACGATGACGTTTTGAGGAGGTCAGACTTGATTCAAGACAACAAGGTGAGGATTCAGCCATATTAGAAGTAGTTTCCTTATCAATGTTGACTTTAGCTGCAAGAAGTGGAGGTTGCACAACTTGAGATGGTGAGATAGATGATGGGACCACTGGAGATGGTGGCAAAGACTGGTTTTGTGACCGCGACAGGATGACGTGTACGTCTATGACGGGCCAATATTGATGCATATGATTCCCCATTCCTCACAACAGACGCTAGTGCTCTAGTTCGAGCTTCAGCAAAACTGATCTTATCCCTGTGTCGAAGAAGCAAAATTTCTTTTTCTAGCCGAAACCAGTCACAGACACCTGAAGACGCAGGGTGTGCCTCATGGCAGTGGACGCAACAAGCAGGCCCTGGGCATTCTTTGCCTGGATGAGTGGTATCGCCACAGTTAACACATACTGCTGGTAGGCGTTGTTGCATCCGACGACAGGTACGTCCAACATGCCCATACATTTGGCAGTGGCAACAGCATCTTGGATTTGGTACATAGAGCTTAACTTTAAGGGAGAGCCAGGCAACCTTAATGGAAGAAGGAAGAGCCGTACAATCAAATGTGAATAACAAGGATGGAGTCAGAGTAAGAATACCATAAACTTTCTTTCGGAACCTTTCTAGTTTAACAACACTGTGGATCCTTAGTTCATCAAGGAGCTTGTCCTCAGAGTACCGAAGCAAGTCCCGGGAAAACACAACTCCTCGACACTAATTGAATGTTGCATGTGGGACACAAGAGAATATACTGTACCAGGATCTTTACATTTTTCAACCAGACGAGAACCTTCTTCAGGGGATGTAACCTCCATCAGGAGGCCACCATCCCCCTGAGGTGACATCTTTGGCTCCCTCCCACAGATCGATATAATTTCTTGATGAACGGTGAAAATGTCGAGGGCACTAATGGGTTGACCACATACGGCACGGACTACATAATATCTTAGGAAATCGGTCCTTTGAAAAACACCCAGAAGGACTTCGCGGGTAGGCCACAAGATGGTGGTAATTGGTGACGGCATTTTGTCTTATCTTGTTTCCCTGAGCACAAACCATTGGAACCCGGCAGGTAGGGCTCCAGGGTGGCTATATGTGATGGCCCACCCGGTTGTACAGGTGTCGCACACAAAGGAGGCCATGAAGAATCGCCAAGGACAGAACCAGGGTCGTCAACAGAAGAAAAATTTATACATTCCATATTACAAAAAGAACCGCCTTCATTCCCCCTCCCCTCCACCCACCGCGGAGCCCAACAGGGGGAGGTCAGTTGCCAAGGATGACACCACTGACGACCCCAGAGGTAGCCGGAGAGTATACACAGGTAACCACTGGGGGACCTGGACAAGGGTGACTCCAGGATGATAGGAGCCACCATGCCCCCCAGTGCCTGCTGACCCTAGCCAATGCATGAGCAGCCAATTGACCTGGCCGGGCCCAACCAGGCCGCCCGTCTAGCCAGAATAAGGAACCAAAGAGGTGTATTGCTAGCTGCAGGGCGCACCGTGCAGCATCACTCAACCCCCAGGACTCCCGTCTCCCAGCATTATGGGACGCCACACACGGCAAACACGTGGGGAGGCAGCAGTCCCGCCCTAGATGGCAAGTAGGCAGGGACTAGCATCACCAGCAGGCCTCCTCCACCAGTGATGTAGGGGGTGCTTGGTCCACGAGACCGACAAATGCTGAACCCTGCAAAGGTAGGCATGCCTCCAAAGTAGGTGGCACTGCCAGCCCCGCTTCAAGCCCCACCACCACGTCAAGATGACCCCCCTCAGTGGGGCGCAGCTAAGGAAGAAGCTGGAGTTTGGTGCCAGAATGTGTTCGCCATGAAGTTCTACTCAAAGGCATGGACAGAGGCCCCGAACACGGCAAAGGACCCCCTGAGAGATCTCTGGCTTATCCGGGTTCTGGAAAAATACAAAGACAAGGAGGTGGCGAAAGCAGCCAAGTCGAAATTCGCCAATCACTTGTGGTACTTGTCTGAGGAGTTGGTGGCCCTGGCTCTCTTCGACGACAATGTTTCTCCACGGAAATGAAGAAGGCGATGACTGCTGTGATGTTGGAGGAGCCATCAGAGGAGGATGACCCGCCCAAGAAAGCGTTGGTCATGGCGTGCTCTTCCCTGTCATTAGAGACATTCGTGATAGGGAGGACTCACCAGTTCATTAACTGACTCCAATTCCAATGTTGATTCCTGGAACAGTATGTTTCGACATGGCTGGACAGTGAGGAATTGTAAGCAGCTGCCGAGGTGGTCCGGAACCTGTCCATGACCAACAACCATGCCAAGTGGGCTGTGGCGTTGGCACAAGAATACAAGAGGCACCACACGAAGAAGGAGGAAAAGCTGTAGTACATGCTCCAGGGCATTGCGAAGCACCAGAAGAAATTCCCATATGCTCAGAAGGTCATGCTGTGAACAGTGACAATGAGTGGTGTCAGCATCCATGAGACCCCCACCCGTGAGCGACTTACACACTTAAATGGGGGAGACCCGGAGGCTGGTATACCCTCTAAACTTCAACCTTCATGAGCACTGGGTAAATATTTTTATTTCTCAACGAAATTTGAACCACAGTGTTTTTATGGGTAACCTCACAGATATATATATATATATATATATATATATATATATATATATATATATATATATATATATATGTGTGTGTGTGTGTGTGTGTGTGTGTGTGTGTAGATCTAAGAATATTTGTATGTGATATATGTTTGTGTATGTATGTGAATATATGTTTAATATACCTAAATTTTATATGCAAAGGTTTCATAATTTATGTTCTCCTTTTAGTTTTTTCATCTTTTTATGTCTTATATTTTATTGAAACAAATTTTTAATTTTAGATTTTTTCCCTCTACTGTTTTATTTTATAAGAGCTTTTCAATTTTTTCATATCTGTTTCTATGAGGAAAGTTTGTCTTGGAGTTTCCTATTAAATGATTGTGTTCAAACAGCTACAGCCACTGCTACTGCATCTGCTCGCCAATCAACTATGGAGGCTTCGGCCAGGGCTAAAGTATCGTTACAACTACTGCAGAGTATATGATAAATGCCTGTGTGTACAGATTATCATATCACCATGTATTATATGTATATTATGTACTGATATAAGCAATGTAATGTATTGTACTACGTAAAAAAGGAATTGAACTAAATTGAAAAACTACTACTACTACTACTACTATTACTGTTTTTTTTTTTTTACCTCCATCCATCTGTGACTTATATCGTGAAGAACAAAACCAACCTTCACTAGACAATTCCACAAGCCGCTACATAATTAGCGCGGCTCGAAATATGACCTTGACCTTGATCTACTTTCACCAATTTCGAACGCATAGATTTTCATCCCTTCTACACACCTATAAATTTTGTGATGATATATTGAGCTGTTGCGAAGCTATCGTGCTAAACGACACACGTACCTTGACCTATTTTAACCAATTTCGAACTCATAGGAGTTCTTCATCCCTACTACACATCGGTAATACTTCATGGAGATATCTTGAGTGGTTGTGAAGTTATCGTGTTCAGACACACAGACCTTGACCTACTTTCACCAAATTTGAACTCGTAGGAGATTTTCTTCCTTGCCACACACATGTATAATTTGGTGAATGATATCTTGAACGGTTGCAAACTTGTGCTAACAGAGACACAGACAGACAGTCAAGCTGAAAACATTACCAGCTTCATTACTGCAGCTTGTAATAATACAGTTCACCATTTGGAGTTGTAACATGAAAGTAAACACTAACCCTCATAATACAATCCACTGGCCCCAAACATGCCAACGACTGTGGTTACCATCTACTGATATTATTGCTTTATTTTTCTTTTACTCTCCAACTGACAAAATCAGAGGAAGGTACTGTTATCAGTGGTGTCCGTCCGTAGAGTTAGGCGGGTCGTCATAGAGATTTTCGTTTCCGGGGCGAATCTCGGAAAGTATTAACAATTGAGTCATGAAATTTCACCTAGTTTTGCCTCTTATAGTGAACTGGTGCCTGTTGATAGGTAGAATGCTGTGTCTTAATTTTTTTTTCATTAATGAAAAAGTAAAGAAAAACAAATTTTCACAGATATCAATAAGTCCTGCTGTCTCTCTCTATTATACAGAGTGTGTGTGTGTGGGGGGGGAGGAGGGCCATTACGCACTTTGTTAGGTGTACAGGGAGGTGAGGGGATATGTGCTTGGACAAGTGGAGAGTTGCAACAATGTAGTGTTGATGATGATGATGGTGGTGGTAATGATGATGGTGATGGTGGTGGTTATGAAGATGATGATGATGGTGGTGGCAGTGATGGTGGTGGTGGTGATGATGATGACGATGATGATGATGGTTGTGGTGATGATGATGATGATGATGATGGTAGTGGTAGTGATAATGGTGGTGGTTTTTACCCTCCACCTGACAAAGTCAGAGTAGGGTATTCTTAACACTGGTGTCCATCCGTACAGCTGGGTTGCAGGGCATAGAGATTTTCTGGAGCAAATCTCAGAAAGTTTTCACTATAGAGTCATGAAATTTCATATAGTTATGTGTCTTATGGTGAACTGATTCCATTTGATGGGTAGAATGCTGTGTCTTAAGTAGTTTTTCTGAAAATATAATAAATAATGTTTACCTGTGAAATGATGCTTATGATGTTGACTGTGCTGCAAGACTACTTCTCAGGTTTGGGAATCATTTTTTTATCCTCCACCTGACAAAGTCTGAGGAGGGTATTTCTATCACTGGGGTCAATAGGCGTCCGCCCGTAGAGTTGGGCGGCAAGGCAGCTAGCCAGGGGTAGAGATTTCGTTTCTGGGCCAGAACTCAGAAAGTATTCACTATAGAGTCCTCAAACTTCACAGAGTTATGTATCCTGTAGTGAACTGATGTCATTTGATAGGTAGAATGATGTGTCTTAACCCACCGCGTCCTGATCGATTTCTCACCAGTGACACTCCCCCCCAAATCCTGACAGATTTTGGATTTTGGATTTTGGCTCAAACCTCTGCTTTTTGTGAGAAACAACGGCAAATCACAGAAAAAGTGCTCACCTGAGCTTAGAAATAGGCTATACAGTACAGGTGACCCTTTAAACACCTGGTACTGTTTTCTATGGAGCCGTGTTGTGGGTGTCGCATTCTCTATGTTAGCGGTAACTATTTCAAACCTCTCAGAATAGGTAGATATTTGTTCATTTGGTATGGACAAATATGTAGTACAAGAATATATTGGTTTTCACACAATAAAATAGGCGATATAAGCATTGTTTCACTCATTGAACACATCAACATACTGCACCTTCCTTGGCAACGTTACCTCCTCATCATTTCTGCTCATTTCTTCCTCTGGTGCTATGTAATCTATGTCCTCCACATCATCATTGATTGAGGAATCACTCTCGCCTTGAATTTTGTACCTGGCGCGACATGTCTTTACTGGCTAGGTCACTACTATCAGGTGAGTTGCCGAGACAATGGTGTGCGGGGGGGTCACATGGGGTAAAGCAGTGTCCCCGCCTGGTGGTGGGTAGACGAAGGTGTCCTGCGTATATGTACCAAAAATCATGAGCAAAATTTGAATAATGTGGAAATGATGGACCTCGCAATTGCAAAACTTATGGGTATGTTGTCGGGGACTGAGCATGAGAGAACTGTGCAACATACCCATATGTTACCGGTATGCAGCGGGTTAAGTATTTTTCTTTTTTAATAATGAAAAAGAAAAAAAAAATATTCCAGAGATTTCAATGCTACCTGCACAAGGAATCTGAAGGGTCTAGGTTATGTTTGCCATTCATTAACTGCATGCTGGATTACAACAGCATAGCTTTGTCTATGTTTTCCACAAACGTTACGGTGCTGATGGGAACATCATTCTACTCTTACCCACAGTAGATTCGTAAACCGTACCCACCTGAGAGACAGGCCTGATGGATGATGATCTTCTGCTCCTGAGGCATAGGAATGCAATCTTATGAGGGAGAATAACAGTTGACATCTCATCCAGGCCATAGCAAAACTCAGAGGTTGATGCCTCATCTCAGAAAGAACCTCTGCCAGTCTCAAGTAGAATCTCCCTGCTTCTGAAAACAGGGGGAGTGAATCGACCATGGTCCACATGTTGGGTCCTTTCTTGATAATTTCTGTTTTATTCTTATTCAATCCTCTTGTGTGCAGCCTCGAGAGACAGTTCAGGGTGACATGCTGCAATAGGATCAAATGTCCGAATGTCTAAGAAAGCCCTCTGCCTCTGTGCCCAGAAACATCGAGCACTTA
The DNA here is from genome assembly GCF_032717465.1 of Coenobita brevimanus. Classification (NCBI taxonomy): domain Eukaryota; kingdom Metazoa; phylum Arthropoda; class Malacostraca; order Decapoda; family Coenobitidae; genus Coenobita; species Coenobita brevimanus. Next base: position 13,817,728 of record NC_136993.1, on the reverse strand, counting down.
CGTCCAATCTTGTATCATTTGATGTGTGTGTTGTTCTGTGGATGAAGTGTTCACCATCCAGAGGATGCAAAGCTGGCTCTGTGGTGACTTCATGACATATTTCCTGTAGCATTTTCGCAGTGAGGTGGCTTACTTCATCATGTCGAATGCACACAAAGCCTCCCTTCTTGCAAACCATTGCATGCTTTGCATCAAAGACAGTGCCACAGGCACACTGTTGAGGTAGGTTCTCTATTGGTCACCCAAATATCAAGGCTATGGCGTCAGTCAATTCATGTTTGTTGAAGTAGAGGTCTTTTGCCTTGAGAGGCAGGGTTTTCAGCCAATTCAAAGCCCCGACCTCCAGTGCCATTTCAACTCTTCTGCACTGGTATGATGTAAGATGTTCAGTTACTTGCTGTCTATGGTCCTTTTGTCTTGCTTCTCGCTCTTTGCCTATCTGTGTCTTTATATCTTTCTGCCATCATTTATCGATTTCACTCGTCTCAACCTGGGCACAAACCTTCTGTAACAAAGACTCGGTGGGCCAAAGTGACTTTTCGTGTTCATAGCCTGCCATGTCAGCGAATATATAATGCCAAGGCCTTCTACTACTACTACTACTACTACAACTACAAAAAATAATAAAATTCTGCCAAAACTTCATTCCAATATTATATCTGAAAATATCATGTTTGTGTCCTCAAATTTCAGTTTTAAGAAACGAAAAGTTCATTGTACACTGTGGAAACAGAGAATCTGGTCCTTACAAAAGGGGTGTCTGAGTGGTGTGAAACTTTGAAATGGTTGTTGTTGCTGCTGAATATTGGTCATTTTGGCCAGACACGTACACCACAGGTGAGCAACTGCTTCAGTGGGACAGTCCTATACATAAAGAGAACTACATACACTTTGTAGAGAACCAGTACAACCTCGTGGTTGATAGCATCTCACCAGGATCAGACTAGGGTCCTTCCTATGCCAAGTTCAGGGAAACATAAGATTTGGGTCGTGGGTGTTTGCGGCACATGCATCACTTTACAGAAGGTACATAGGAACACCACAAGTAGGCTGATCCAGAGCTCCGAATATAAGTTTGGAATAAAGCGGAGGAATAAACTACAAAGGATGTGTTTATTACAGAATGAAGTTTGCCACAGTAGGAGATGTCATGGTTGAATAAAAATCAGAAGGGCTAGGTTTTTTGCAGTGACTGCTTAATATACAATGGTCCTTATTATATGAAATGATTTTTAATATATGATGCAAGGATTACATAATTTCAAGAAATATCATGCGTCACAACCATTCCTTCTCGTGGATTCCTGCCTTGCACTGAAGAGCAAGCTTGACTTTGTAGGGCAATTCTAGAAGGGACTATGAGCAGCAGCGAGACTAAAACATTCTCCTTACTTGAGGCATAAACCACTCAGGATAGACATATTGGCTGTTTTCTTCCCTTGCATCTCTTGAAACTCTCTTGAATCAGACTCTCAGTTGGAAAAGGTGGTGGCCTTTCAAGGGTAGGGACAAAGAGGGTGCAGAGGAGAATGGCAAGGCCACCTCATCAACCACCTCTCCCATGACTGTCTTGAGCTAAAGCCCCAACCAGAAAAGATGGTGGCGCTTTGTAAGTGAGGACAATGAGGACACAGAGGAGGATGAAGAGGCTTCCTCAACCTCCACCTCTCCCGAGATACTATTGAGTCAAAACCCCAGCTGGAAAAGATGGTAATGTCTTTTCAAGAGCAGGAACGTGGAGGGCACAGAGGAGTTCAGCCGGCAACATCATACCCCACCTTTCCTGAGACCCATTTAATCCACAACCCTAGCCAGAAAAGGGGCTGATGTTCCTTTAGGGGTGGACGTGAGCCTGCTCGTTGAATGCTACTTTATATTTGTTAGCTGGATTAAGTACCATCTCGACCTAGTAAGGCCAGACTAAATAGATGCAACCATACTAGAAGGGTCTGTTACCACCAGTCAAACTAAAAACATCAGTGATGGTCGTAATGCTGGCCTTAACCAAAATGACCAAGCTGTAAGGGAAATATTAGTCATTCTTCTAATAAGACGTCGACTCCCTATAACATTGGAAGGAGGTGGAAAACGAATATTGTGGTTCTCAGCTATTCTGTAGAATGACAAATGTTACGTCTGTGGGTTAAAAAAAAAAAAAAATCACAGCAGGCTTCCCCAGTGAAAATAAATAGTCGGAAATTCAATCCTGGTATTGGCCATACTGTTATCAGTTCAAGTGCAATTAAAGGACCTTTTTATCAGTGCCATTTTTTGTATAACAGATTTTACTAGTTTCTTGCTTCTTTTATGTTTTTATATATATATATATATATATATATATATATATATATATATATATATATATATATATATATATATATATTTATATATATCAAAACAGACCCCATAGATAATATACAAGAGTGTTGTGCTATGTATAAAATAACCTGATAAGTTGATGGTGCTAGTAACTCATGAAGATAAAGGCGTGTGTCTGTAGGATACGACACTGGCAAGGTGGTTCAAAATTTCTCATCTGATAAAGAAAAGACTGGTACAGTCAAGATCTAAATTTTCCTGTCATTTTCCTGTCAGATATGATGATGAGAGGTGTTGCACGCAATATTGTTTTACGATAGCAGTATAAAGCAAACATCAAAAGACCATGAGAAGGGAGGATCCTTGCTGATGGTCCAGGGAAAGAAAAGGCATTAAAAATGTGCACCATATCATTAGTAGCCTAAACAACTACATTATTTCATTACCTCACACATACACATTTAATCTACATTGTGCAATAATACAGTATACTGTTACACAACTAAAGAGTAAATTCATTGTGAAAAAATGCAGTGGGAGTAGTGATGGGAGGACGAATAAGCAAACATAAGGGGATGGGCGTTGATATCATTGCATACATGTCATGTGATACAACATGCCTTGAGGCCCAGTACTAGTCACCCTAAATTTCCTGTTAGTTAAAATTTCCTCCTAACAGTTCCTTAATGGGGGGAAAGTGAACAGTCCAAGTCTCCTCCAAACACAATAACATTGCGGAGGATTTTCTTTGCCACATTTTAAAAAATACTGTACTACACTGTACATACCTTAAGATGTGCAGATTGGCCTGGGAGGATGGTAGAGTCCCAGAGGATTAGAATCGAGGTTTAATTATTTCCCTGTACAAAGAGTAAGGGGAAAACGAAGTATGTGGTAATCATAGGGCTACTTTTCTTCTGAGTGCAACAGGAAAAGTATATGGCAGGGTACTTATTGACATAGAGAATTAACAGAGGAATTAGTTGGAGAAGAATAGGGAGGTTTTAGGGAGGGAAGAAGATGTGTAGATCAGATATTCATCCTTTGGTTCTTTGTGGAAAAGTTTCTAGAAAGGGGAAAGAAGTTGTATGCAGCCTTCATGGATTTGGAGAATGAATATGAGAGATTCTATAGACATGGAATGTGGAAAATATTAAGAATATATGGAGTAAATGGGAAGTTGTTGAATGCTGTGAAGATTATGAATGAAGGTGCTAAGGCTGCAGTGTCCGTGTGGATGACATTTTCTATCTGAATGTTAAATTGAAACAGGGTTGTGTCATGTCCTCATGATTGTTGTGCCTGTATATGGGTGGGGTTATAAAAGAGGTACAAGGTAGGCCAGTGGATGTTGAAGCAGACCTAAAAAGAGAGGGCAACGTTTGGAAAGTTCCTGTACTGTTGTTTACAGGTGATACTGTATTGTTAAGTGAGAACAAAGGGAAACTGCAACGATTGTGAATGACTTTGGGAGAGTGCGTAAGAAGCGGAAACTAAAGTTGAATGTAGGGAAAGTTAAAGTTATGGTCTTTGAGAGAAAATAAGTCACTGAATATACAGTAAAGTTGGAGAGTGAGGAAATGGAAAATCTGAGTGCATTTATGTATTTGGGTAGTGTGATAAGTACCAATGGAAGTCTGGAGGATGAAGTGCATGAAAGGGTACAACAAGGAAGAAAGGTTGCTTTTTTTTTTTTCTTTTTTTTTAAGCAGACCTAAATTATAGGGAAGTGAGTATGGAAGTAAAAAAGTCGCTGCATGATAGTATTGTGATACCAGCTCTAACGTATGGAAGTGAAGCTTGGACCTTGTTGGAAACACACAAGTCAAGAGTCAAAGCAGTGGAAATTAATTATTTGAAAGGAGCAAGTGGAGTTACGTGGAGAGACTGACTGACAAATGAGGAAGAGAAGGAGCGTTGTGGTGTGGATGTTTATGTGACAGAAAGCATTAGGATAAGTAGTACACTGAGGTGGTTTGGCCATGTGAAAAGGATGGATAGCGAGAGACTAACTAGGACAGTGTATGCGAGTGAGGTGGAGGTAGGGAGAGGGAGGGGGAGGCCAAGGATGAGATGGAGGGATGGAGTGGAGATGTATATGAGAGAGAAGGGTGTGAGCTGGTAGAAGGGCAGTGAAATGGCAGGGGGCAGGGTGCACTGGAGACTATTTGTTTGTGGCCACCCCTTACGGGATTGAGGCGTCTGGAAATTGATAGAAATAAAATCATTAACCCATATGTCAACAGACTTTAGCATGAGAAATTAAACTAAGCTTGCATTGTAATTATTTTTATTGGGGAACATTTTCTCAAGAGATGTATGGGAAGATTTTATTATTCTAAATGTGCACTTTTTCCATGCCATCGCCCTATAAAAAGCGGGGAGTAACGTTCAGCCTCAGGGCATAGTGTATCACGTGACACGTTCTCAGTGGTACCAGTGCCGACCCAGCATTTTTTTTTTCTTGGTCCCTAATCCCGCTGCGTTTTTTCAAAGTGTTTTTACTGTTGTTTGTGCTCCATTTCACATAGTTGTTTATTATATATATATATATATATATATATATATATATATATATATATATATATATATATATATATATATATATATATATATATATATATGAGAGAGAGACATTACAGGCGTGTGAACAAATGTTTTTTACTCTTCTGACCGGCAGTCAAACCCTACCCCTCTAGATACAAGCCAGGCACTAATGCCACTCAACCACTGTGTGATAAAAGCTGAGACAGCTGATTTTTTTTTTCCTTGACGAACCAGGTAAATCTATTATGGAAAGTTATATTCCCATCACAAGACATTAGGATTATTCTCAGCTCCACGCAACTCGGCAAGTGACAGCAGTTTTAATCTATCCCAGAGAAAACACGAGCGTCTTTATATGTTGAAGAGACACATTACACACGTGTGTACAAATGTTTTTTACGCTCCTGATCGGGAATCGAACCCTAGACCTCTAGACAGAAGTCAGGAGCGTAAAAAACATTTTTACACACGCGTGTAATGTGTGTCTCTCCAATATATATATATATATATATATATATATATATATATATATATATATATATATATATATAAATCTATTTATAGAGAGAGAGAGGGAGAGAGAGGGAGAGAGAGAGATTCAGCACAATGATCTGCGTAATGGCCACAACCTCACCAACCAAACATGAGTTCTTCTGTTAATGATATCACGGGGTTTCCTATTGGATCAGTGCCTATTTAAGGTCCAACCGCACTGCTTCCTGTGTTTACGGGCAGTGTGCCACTGAAAGTGTGTAAGCACTGTCTCGGCAGATCAGAAACTGGGATATTAAACAAACTGAAATCCATGAAGATCTACATGGATAATGAAAGAAGCCTTGCAGAAGATTACAAACTTTAAATCTAATGTCTAAATTAGAAAAGAAGAAAGCCTAATTCAGCTCAAAAACAGCAATCACCTATATTACTACAGAGGAAGGCAAAATGAAAGAGTTAGTGGTGTAGAGTTTCTAATAAACAGAAATCTGGCAAAGAACATTTTCAAATTTAGCAGTGTATCTGACAGAGCAGCACAGGTTGTAATTAGACTGTGGAAAAAATATACCCTGAAAGTATTACAAGTATATGCACTGACTTCTCAAAGCTCAGATGAAGAAATAAAAGCATTCTTGACAACATCTCCCCGATTGTGGAAGAAGCAAAGACAAGATATACTATGCTCATGGAAGACTTCAATAGAAAAGTTGGCAAGTCGAAAAATGGAGGAGCCTGTATAGGAAAATACAGAGAGGGAAAAGGAATGAGCAAAGTGAAATTGTGGTCAAATGGTGCTAAAATGTAAAACATGAGAATAATGAACACATTCTTTCACAAAAGAACAGGGAGAAATTTGACCCACAAAGGTGCAAATAGAAAAACAAAGAATGAAATCGACTTCATTACAACAGATAAGAATAACATGATCGTGTCACAGTTATCAACAAAGTAAATATGGGAAGTGACCATAAAATAGTGGGTTGCACAGCAAGATTCAGTTTCAGAAGTGAAAGATGATTAAAAAGATATACCCAATGAAAATAGGCGAAAACAAAGCAGCCCTTCAGTTAGAAATAACAAACAGATTTCAGGCTTTAAGTTATGCTGAGTGTGACACTAATGAGTTGAATGACTGACTAACAAAAGTGCTAAGAGAATCAGTGGAGGGTGTAGGGAAAGATAATACAACGAGAGCCAACAAGCATTACGAAAAGACCCTCGAGCTGATGACAGGAAGAAATATGAAAGTAAAAACAACAAAAAAAGATTATATGGAAAGAGCATAATTAAATACCCTTTTCAACAAGATATGGAAAGAAGTAAAATGAAATAGAAACATGGATGAAATCAAAGAAACCATCTAACAAGCAGGTAGGCGACGGTGGCCAGCTCTCTGGGGGTCTTTGCTAGACAACAAGTAATTGTCTAGCAACCACATCCTTGTCGACACATCTGGGACTTAGGGTGGTCACTATGTTCAGGTTTATTCAAAACCGGTTAACTCTCATGAGTAGAAGTGCCTACCACAAATAAACAAGACTCCTAGGGATGCTAATGCCAATCTTTGCAGGGTTGCCGCTCGAAAACTAGAGGTCCATCCATCCATCCATTGCCAGACGCCATGTATCCCAAACGGGGTGGTCAAGGGCTTAGAGTTAATTGTTTTACACTAGAGGTGAAAAGGGAAAAGATGGAAGGCACACTCCCGATAGGGAATGACCTCAAGATTACGCCCATAAAAGTCAGTGTTTTCTACGTCCATTAGTAAAACTTCTACAGTTCAAAACGTGAAAAGTACGAAGAAAGGGGTTTTTCGGCCATTGCAAGGCAACGAGTCGTTGGCAAGCAAAGAAAGCCTAGCGGAGACAACTAGGTCATAGGCTGGTCATTGTGTCCATGCTTCGTCAGGATCAGTCAATCCTGAAAGGTAGAAGTGTCTGCCACAATTAAATAAGAAAGAAAGAATACATGAATACAAGAGAGAAAGAATGAAAGCAAACAACTAACAACAACGGCAGCATGGAGCTGGCCAAAAAGGAAAACGTCTGAAACAGGTCCGAAGTAAAATGGCTCTAGGAAAGCAACAAATTCTGAAAGACAAAAACGGTGAAGCCATTAAATGCAGAGATCGGATGGTGAACAGAGTTGAAGTATTTTACAAAGAACTGTATGCATCACGGACAATTGTACCAATAGCTAACTTTTCAGTTGAGACAAGTGAAATACCTGAGGAAACACCAGACTAAGAAAGCATTTCTTTTAAAAGTACGTAAAGAAGGAAAGCCCCAGGAGAATGAGGAATAGTTGCAGATTTACTAACAGATGCCGGAATAGAAGTGTAAAACAAGCTCGCCCACTTATGTGCACGATGTATAAAAAGGAAGAAAATTTCCAAAACATGGTGTAATGCAGATGTTATTTTGCTTTACCAAAGATGCAGCTCAAAAGATGTTAGCAACTATCAACCATTAGCTTAATACCTGTTATTTACAAACTGTTCACTAAGGTCCTTACGAACAGAATAACAACAAATTTAGAAGAAAATCAACCTCATAAGCAGGCGGGAATCCAAAGTGGGTATTCCACTACTGATCACTTACACAATGAATTAGCTAATTGCAAAAACTACAGAATATAATAAACCACTGTGCTTAGGTTTTGTTGACTACGAAAATGCTTTTGACCCAGTGAAACAGAGGGCAGTGATAAATTCACTGTGGGAACAAGTGTAAAAGAACATTGTAAAACTGCTCGAAAACAATTATATAGAGGGATGTGTTAGAGTTAAATGACAAAAAGACTCGGACAATAATAATATTGAGAAAGACGAGCATCAGAGTGATTTACAATTTCACCAAACTTATAAAAGTGTTTTCAGAGAGCTAGACTGGGAAAACGAAGAAGTAAACATAGATGGGGAAATCTAAAGCATTTAAGATTTGCAGATGATATTGTCCTAATCTCAGAGACCGCAAAGACATTGCAAGAAATGTTAAATGGCCAAAACAGAAAAGTCTCGAAGTAGGGCTGAAGATGAAAGGGAGTAAAAGTAATGTTTGATCGAAATCCATCAAAGTGTGTCATCAGAATATGTGAAGATATTCCTGCAGAAGCTGAAGAGTACAATTACTTGGGACAAGTACTTAATCTAACGAAAGCCCATTGTAGCGAAGTACAAAGATGTATTACAATTGGTTGAAAAGCTTTCGGTAAACATAGAGACCTCATGAAAAGTAGCTTGCCAGTATGTGTTAAATGTAAAGTATATAATGAATGTATAATCCCAGCTATGACAAACGGTTATGAGACGTGGAAACTGACATAATCGATGGAGACTCAACTAATCAAATCTCTAAGAACAATGGAACGGACAATTTTATGAATATCCTTAAGAGATAGGAAATTATCAACTTGGGTGAAAGAGTAGACTAAAGTCAAAGACATTATAGAAAATATATAAGAACGGAAATAGAGGTGTGCTGGTCATGTAGCAAGGATAATGGATAACCGATGGATGAAGATGTTGGCTGATTGGGCTCCAAGATATTTTATGCATAGCAGAAAAAGGCCAGACAGGAGGTAGAGATAAAAAAGAGAATTTGCCGGCATAATGTGGCAGCAATTGGCTTAGCCAAGGAAACTGTGGAAAAGGTTATGGAAGGCCTATGTGGACTTGCAATGGCTGCTGCTGCTGCTGTTGATGATGATGATGATGATGACGACTTACTGTATAATTGCGACGACCCCTGCCACCCCGACCACTTTCGTCACCACCCTTTGGAAGGGCAGGGGGGGAGGGAGGGATATCTTCTTGGTGCTTCTTCTTCTGCACTAAATATTATAACTTTCCACACTCAACATTCGTAGCTGTCCATTACTTGAAAACAGAACTGTGCATGCGTATACCTACAAAAATGGCACTCTTGACTTTTGTACTTTTGGTAAAGGTAGCTGTGTGTTTGATGGCAAATTTGCTTATTTTGCAAAGTGCTTAGTCTCTGCACTACCCCCAGTGATGGCAAGTCTTATGGTGGGTTTCTTATAGGCTGTAAATACGTAGCTTCTCTGATTATTCTCTGGACGCCAGGCTAAAATCTGCTCGTGCCTCACCTCAGTATGAAAAAAAAAAAAAAAAAAACTTCTAACCTTAACATCTCAGAAAGTACAGCACGTTAGGGAAATGAATTAATGACCACATTACTCACCAACTGTTCCTCTTGCGAATGAAAGTATCTCCAGGTCTGTAGGTTGTTGCGTTGATAAGTAGTGACATGAGGAAGAGGACTCATTTTTGCCGCGAGAACAGAATGTATTCATGTGTCTGCCCATGGCCCCGACTATGGCTCTGTTCTCAGTGTAATAGCATCTCCATTACTAGATAAACTAGACACAGTGGTGTCCAAGGCACACCCTTTTGGCATTATCACTAGTCCTTTCCTAGTATCCCAGGAAAGAGGCTTGGCAGGGGTGGATGAGGCAAAAGTCCACACGAGGCGGGAATGAAATAGGACGAGAAAGGTATAAAAAGATCGTCCTACACCTAGCAACGTCACAGAGACAAACGAGGTATGGTTGGACAGGCTGGTGGGAGTCTTCCCCCAGCTTTTGGTTATGAGATAAAGTGGCGGCCACTTCAAAACGTACCAGAAAAAAAGTGCAGTTCCTATAGACACCCAGAGCCGCTGTGCCACCTATTTTTTTTACAATTCCGACCAACACCTAGTAGTTAGGAGATAAGTGGGTTAAGAAACTGAAAAGAAGATTGAAGTTAGCAACCTGCCACATATCGCATGTGCATGGCTCAGTTGACTTTATTTTTTGCATACAAACACAAAATCACATGGCCAGTATAACTATCAACTCAAAATTTGCTAATCTTCTTAGCTATAAGTTTGACTTGGTGGCTTAGCTGTTCCCTGCCCATCTCTACTAATAGCACCTCCATGCTGTTAATGCCTCTTCATTACTTCCTCGCATTGCTGCAGAATAATACTGCACCGCTGTAACACTGTGCACCCTCGATGGAGCGCCTCTGGTGTCCACACGCTAGCCAGGCCTACACATAATTCCTTGCACCTTGCCCTGGGAAGCACCCTGTTTCAACCCTAGTAAGGCACTGTCTTCGACAAGGACGTGCGGTTCCCTGCACAGTGTGTGTATAATACTCTACCATTAGGACGGCCCCATAGAAGCGGTTTTTACCTGCAGTTGACAGGTCTTTTCAGTGAGACAGACTGGAGTTAAACAACAACAACAGCTACTACACTCTTTCTGTGTGGGAGAAGGACGCCTTTAAGCAGCGATACCAATACTGGTTGGCAGGTCTGCTATCCAGTTCCAGATGTGTTCCTCAACTCCAAGTGAAAGTAGGAGTGTGTGCTACTGGAAAAGTGTAACTTCAACCAGCTTGCACCAGGTTTGCGTTTCAGGTGAACCTGGAGCTACAGCTACTGCTACACTCATATACACCCCTGTTCTAATCACTACAATCTTACATTGAGCGTGGCCCCCTGAAGGTCAGAGATTTTGTCTGGGAAGATGTTTGGCATACGTGTGAAGTGTGAGCGTCGCCAGGTAGACAAGAACGCCACCCTCTGCTTCGAATATAGTTTGTTCGTGTACACGCGCCACTCACCACCTGACCCAGCCTGCTGGAATAGTTACATCTCATTAATGCAGAACATACTAAAGGTGCAAAGGAGATTTCATTGTAACTCTTCCTTAGTGTTATATTTATTTATTTATTCATTAAGAACTTCACATTCTTTGGAGTTCTTATTGATATTGTTGATATTATTTTGTGTGATTGTGTGTGTGTGGGGGGGTGGGGGGATCTAGAAGGCTGGCATTCCAAGACCGTTGGAAACAGACATGAAACTTTTAGGAATGATGTATGTTGGTTGCAGGATTCTTTTGGCATAGAAAAAAAAATCCTAGCACTAGCACAGCAGTAGTGCCCTCAATGTTATTTCTTCAATTTTGCTCTCCTGCACTGCATAAACTACTGATTCAATTGCTTTGCACATGGTCCTGTATGTAGTCATCAACAAAATCTAATGCACTTGGGTACTGATTCTGACTCCAACAAATGCTTTTTGAGATATTGAGGAAAATCAAAATGGTCGTCTCATGTCTTAAAGTGCTAAAATCAAGAGTATTTGGCCGATTTTGACCAAATTTGGTGGAAAAGTAGTGAATCATGAGTGAACTTGATTTGCATAGTATAAACGACCTTGACCTGATCTCAAGGTCACAAATCAGAATCCGAAAATTTTTTGAGTCATACTAAAAGTCCCTCAATATTAGGTCTACAATGGTAACAAAAATATTTTCATTTGGAATGTGGGGTTCTTCGAGTATTGCTTCAGCAATTTCATAATTCTAGCTTATTACCATAACTACTTCTACTACTACTACTACTACTACTGCTGCTACTACTACTACTACTACTACTACTACTGCTGCTGCTACTGCTACTGCTACTCTACTACTGCTGCTACTACTGTTATTATTATTATTATTATTATTATTATTATTAAGAACTTCACATTCTAATGAGTTCTTATTAATATTGTGTATTTTTTTGGTGGTGGTGGGGGGAGGAGGGAGATCTAGAAGGCTGGCATTCCAAGACCATTCCAGATAGAGACCTGAAATTCTCACTAGTAGTGTATCTTACTTTCAGGCTTCTTTTGATACATTTCCTTTCCTGGCAGTAGCGCCCTCTATGCATTGTTTTTATTTTTGCTCTTCTCAACAGCAGAAACTACTGAATTGATTGCTTTGCCTATATTCCAGTATGAAATCGTCAACATACACTAGTGCACCTGGGTATTGATACTGATATCAAACAAATACTTTCTTGAGATACCGAGGAAAATCAAAATGGTCATCTCTTGCCTGAAAGTGCTAAATCGGAAACTATTCGGCCGATTTTGACCTGATTCGGTGGAAATGTAGGGGATCATGAGTGAACATGATCTGTATAGTATGAATGACCTCGACCATGATCTGAAGGTCACAGGTCGTCTGTAAAAAATTTGGAGTTATACCAAAAGTCCACCTTAGTATTAGGCCTGCAGTGATAACAAAACTATTTTCATCTGGAATGCAGAGTTCTTTAAAAATGGCTTCAGCAGTTTTAGAATTTTAGTTATCATCATCATCATCATCATCATCATTATTATTATTATTATTATTATTATTATTATTATTATGTGGTCCGTGGGGGAGCCCAATGTGGTCGGTGGGGGTGCCCATCATCCACCTATTCATTGTTGTAGTATCCTGTTTTGGGTAACTCTGCACCGAGTAACAAACCAAGTGATTTCCTGTAAACCAGGAAATCATTTAATACGCTGGATGGTAACCTTATAACCAATTATATATAGATAGATAGATAGATAGATAATATATACAGGATATATATATATATATATATATATATATATATATATATATATATATATATATATATATATATATATATATATATATATATATATATATATATATATATATATTGTACTGGGCTGCAGTTGATTTTTCTATAAGTTGATAATTTTGTATGGCCTGCGAATGATATTAAAAATATCTTAATGGCCCTTAATAGGAGATAGGTTTCCCACCCCTCCTGTAAAGATACAGTTAGGTAAGAACACACACACACACACACACACACACACACACACACACACACACACACACACACACAGACACAGATTCCTTCCCATTATATGATTACAGTATCAGTGCAATATTTTCTGTACAAGTGCATATGATAGTACTGTACTGTGCACAGTACAGTATGGTATGAGTGTATGTACAGTGCAATACTGTACAATACACTTCGATTCGGTATGGGTATTCAATACCACAATCAGCCACCTTTGCCGAGCAGCCCTGATTGGATAGGTTAGGTTTGGTATGGATGGGTAAAGATAACCCATGCAATTTTGCCTGCAAAACACGTTGAGCATATCTTCCAAAAAATTCTTGGATATTTTTTAATGGAGGAGGCAAAAGTTGTTCCTGGCTGAGGGGTACCAGTGGCCAACACGCGTGTAACACAGACCACAAGCTGTGTGTGAATGTTTGGTAAAACATCTGTCTAGCTCTACACCGAATGGCGGGAGTCCCCCGGCATCGAGGATTAGTGCAGAAACTCCCCGTCTCACACACCTGTCCACATCTCTCCTGAATAGTCTGAGTTACCTGGCAGGCCGCATTAGTCATACACTGCCTGAGGCAGTGATCTACTGGTCATCCACTGTTGCCATCATGTACTAACCCTTGCCTGGGCAAACGGAAGTGAACCTTATATGCAGATGTCAGTTTGCTGCATGTTACTTCCTCTGTCCTGTAAAGCAACCATTCGGTGCGGTATGGCAGCACTGTACTGCTTGCTGGCTATCAGAAGCCCGCACCTCAGTTCCTGCCTTTCTGTCCCTCATGAGTGGTAGCACTTGCAAAGATGGCTAAGATTACAGTTGCGTTTGTGATGGTTCCCTATCTTCTTCAGGTTGTGGCCCTGCTCTGCTGTATTCTCGTGTGTGTGGTGATGGCCCCACCACTAGCTGAGAAGCAGAAGAGGAAGGTTCTGAGTCGGAAGAAGAAACATGAGATATTTGGCAAGCTTGACGCAGGCCGGACCACAGGATGCATTCTTTGCAAACATGATCTAGCCTGTTCAACATTTTTGATATCAAGAAGTCATGCGACAAACTTACACAGTACAGACAGGACTTTGCCAAAAGCACACATTGCGGCAACTGGAAGGTAATGGTCCCAGGCCTGGCACGCAATTATCGGCCAGTCGACATTGATGTGGTTTCATCAGCAACATGGTGCCAGGGTGCTGGTGCATGGGACCAAGATGAAGGCTGCTTCTGAGAAGTTTACACGCCTGCACAACGTGCAGGACTTCAAGATGTCCGAGGAATGGCTCTTTCACTTCAAGCTTCGTCTTAGACTTACTGGCCATAAGGCACATGGTGAGGCCTTGGATGTGGTGGAGGAGGAAGTAGATTGGTTTCACCAGAAAGTGTAGCACCTGATCAAGGATGAGGGCCTTACCTTTGGTCAAGTCTATAACACTGATGAAACTGGTCAGTTCTACCACATATTGCCCACCAACAGCCTGACTGAGGAAAGGGAGAGGTCTGTGCCTGGTTGGAAGTTGTCCAAACAACGTGTCTCTGTTTTGTGCTGCACCAGTGCTAACGGGATGCACCGCCTCAAACCCGTTGTTGTTGGGTGTGCATTACAACCATGTTGTCTCCATAGGTTGGTGGATAGCCTGCCTGTTGTATGGTACCATTCTGTGAAGGCCTGGTTTGCCGCTAAGATCTTCAGAGATTAGTTCCACAGACATTTCGACTAGGAGGTTATCTGTTATCAAACGGAGGTCCTTGGAATTGCTCGCGACTGGGTGAAGGCACTCCTGCTCCTGGACAATGCCCCCACACATCTGTCTGAGAAGGATTTGGTTGCTTTTGTAGGACGGATTAGGTGCATGTTTCTACCACCTAATACAACTGCTCTGATTCAACCAATGGACCAGGGTGTTATCGTGGCTGCAAAGAAACTGCACCGAAGGAGGTTCCTCAATGAGATAAATGGTTGTGCTGGAGGACGAGGATGGTGATGGTGGTGCTGGAGGACGAGGACGGTGATGGTGGTGTTGGAGGATGAGGACGAGGTTGAGGACACACATGTGACAGACCTTGCAGAATCTTCGGCGTTATGACCTGACATCTGCAGTGTTCAACTAGGCAAATGTGTGGAAGGAAATCTCTGTCAAAACCCTCAAAAGCGGTTGGTCTCGTCTCCTGCGGGGAATCAGTGCTGAGTACAACTTTGAGGGGTTTGCCTTAGAACAGCAGGAAAGCAGGTCGATATTGATGACGTGGGAGTGGCTGGATGATGACGGCAGCGATGCTGGTTACCAGACCATGTCTGATGAGGAGATCGCTGCTGCTGCCTCTGTGGGCATGACCGATGAGGATGAGGACCCTGACTCGAAGCCCTCTGCAACTCCCTCAATCCCTCTTCTTAGTGTCCTCCGTGGTTAACTGGACGGGGTGCTGGAGTATGCCCAGCAACCACACTGTGACATGGAGTTGGTGCCGCCCTTCCTGGCGATGGAGCTGTGGGGAGTCCAGGACACTTTCATCCTGTCATCCTCTGGCAGAATCATCGGTCCTATCGTCAGACCAGGATCAACTCATTCTTCAAGCCTGTGACCCCCCACAAGTGCCAGCCCATTCTCACCATCACTACCACCAGCACATTTCTCGCCTTCACCTTCAGACCTGCAGCCGAACATGTCAGCAGCCACTGAGTTTCTGTTGGACGTAAGTTTGTGGCTGTCATCGGAGTTTCGTGATGTGGGTAGGCTACCATTACCGCACCGCACGTCACCAGTCATTGCCCAGTTCCAGCAGGTTGAGGATGACGAGGAGGAGCTCCTAGACCTTTGTTTGCCACTAGACCACACGAGACAACTCTACACCTGCTGGAGGTGGCAGGTTATGAAGCCTGGTGGCAGTGCACTGGGTGATAAGTACCCCAGCTGAATGTTTTTGGGCAGGTAACTTTAGGTTTCTTTCATAGCTTCCTCGGTGCTAAAATTTATTTAGGATATTCCTACGTGTGTTTTGAGGTCACAATATGACAGAATGACACGAAAACAGTGCCAAAAATAGGAGGGGTACTGTATATACAGTAGTGTTTATGTATTTTTTTCAATGTTTTTTTTTTCATGGTTTTCTT
Source organism: Coenobita brevimanus (assembly GCF_032717465.1). Taxonomy (NCBI): domain Eukaryota; kingdom Metazoa; phylum Arthropoda; class Malacostraca; order Decapoda; family Coenobitidae; genus Coenobita; species Coenobita brevimanus. Next base: position 13,801,594 of record NC_136993.1, on the reverse strand, counting down.
ATTGTTGAAAATTATTTTGGATAATCCTATGTATGTTTTGATGTTGAAATGTGCCAGAGTGACTGGTAAACAGCGCCAAAATAAGGCAGGGCACTGTACATACAGTAGTGTTTAGGTAGGGTGTTTTTGGTTTTCAGAGGTTTTCCTGCATGGTTTTCTTGGTGTTTACCATTACTTTTGATATGCCTATGTGTGTGTTGATGTATAGATATGCCTGAATGACCGGAAAATACTGTCAATTTAAGCATGGGTACTGTACAAATAGGTTAGGTATAGGTTGGAGGTGGGTATAGATAGGGTCTGGGTACAGTTGGGGAATAGTGTTCATTATCCGGATGTTGCCACTATCTGGACATGCCTTTGGCTCTATTATGTCCGAATAAATGAGGGATTACTGTATGTGTTTTACTTTTTCTGAGAGGCAATTAAAGTTTCATACTAAACGCAGCAAGTATTATTCTCATCTGTACAGATTATACTCAAAGGCGAATCTAATGCACATATTGAACTGTCTGTAATTATACACATAATAATGGATGGTTGTCTGTCTGCATAAGGGTTTATTCAGCTACTCCTACATGTAAGCACCAATTTTGATTAAACTTTGCAGGGACATTCCCTACGACACCAGATTTTGTATAAACTTTATAGAAATTTCTGAAAAATGTTATAGTTACGAAATTATTAGTGTTACTCATTACAAAAATTGTATTAAACCTCTCATGTTCCACTGAAGGATCGAACCTTTTTGTAGGGAAAGCGATAACTAAAACTAATCTTTACCTTGTTGGTCAAGCTCCAAGTAGAAAGATTTATCTGTATCGAGAGTTGTGTATATTAAAGTATGGTAATTTATTATATTTAAGAATGATAACGCCTTTTATTTGTGCCTGTTGACTACAAGAGAATAGATAGTCTTTGCTGAATCCATGTCTTCCCTATGAAATTGACTTGCAGTATTCGTTTCACATCCATCTCTCAAATAGTGATAAATGAACGGAATAAGGCAAACCAGTGAGTCCACCAGTACGATTGATCAGAGTATCGATATTGGGTTCTTCCAGTTGGGAGTCTGCTAACCATTGCACTGCCAGTTTACTGAAAAAGATTCATTTGTGTTGTTTGTAAATGTCATAAGGAACCTAAGTGGATCTCATATTATATACTTCGGGACACTGTCTGACTCGCTTCTTCATTTCTGCAACATTCGCGGCATTCCCTCTAACTTTCTCTCTGTTGAGAACCACCTCTCCTTCACCAAACCTCACCTTCTCTTCATAACTGAGACTCAGCTGTCTAAGGCAACTGATAGCAAATGCTTTTCTGTATCCTTCTATTCTATTTTTTTCTATACTTATTTCAAAGCCAAATGTGGCTGTTGTGTATATGTACACAACAACTTATCTTGCTGTCATTTTCCTGAACATGATTTTTCTGAATTCTCTGCTCTCTGGCTTCGGCTTTCCTGTCATTCTTTGACTGAATACATCTGCGCTGTTTACTTATCACATAATTCTACCATGAAAAATTTTTCGACTGTCTTACTTATACGATGAAACACATTACTTCCATTTCTCCTTTCCCTGAAATCTCCATTCTAGGAGATTTCATTGTTCACCACCACCTTTGGCAATCTTCTACTTTCACTGATCCACCTGGTGAACAAGCCTACATCTTTTCTATCCTTAATGCCCTGGAGCAGCTTGTACAGCACACTACCCTTATCCCTGACTGCCTTGGAGAAAGCTCCAACATACTTGACCTCTTCCTTACAACTAATCCTTCTGCTTACACTGTTAACCTTTCCTCTCCGTTGGTCTCCTCTGATCACAACCTTATTACCTTGGTCTATCCTATTGTTCCAGTACAGCCTGTGGACACTTCAAAGAAACGTCGTTTGTGGCACTTCGGAGCTGTGGATTGGGAGACCTTCAAGCAGTACTTCTTTGATTTTCTCTGGAATGATTATTTCTTCCATAGCCGACAGCCATCTGAGTGTGCCTTGCATATTACGGAGGTTATTTTCTTGGGCATGGAAGCATACTTTTCCTTCTCATATCCTTTGACTAATGCAAGAAAGCCTTGGTTTAATCAGTCTTGTTCTAATGCTGTCCTTAACAAGGAGAGGGCGTATAAAAGGTACCTGAGCCAAAGCACCCCTGAACCACATCATTTTTTATGTTTCTACCCTGAATCGTGCTAAATCTGTCCTTCATTTTGCTAAAAAAAAAAAAAAAAAAAATCATTTGTACTAAATGCTCTCAACTCTCTAACTCGATTTCTTCTCATTCCTTCTGACACTCTGCCAAAATCCTTTCTAATAACTTTACCTCATCATCCTTCCCTTCTATTTTCTGCTCTGATGGCTCTGTAGGTATTACTGCTATTGATAAAGCAGATCTCTTCACTCAGACTTTTTCATCCAATTCCACCTTAGACTATTCCAGTGCTGCTCCTCCATCACTTCCCCATTCTGACTTCCTCATGGCTGACATTAAAATTTCTTCAGCTGACGTATTTTCTGCCATCACTGGCCTCAGTACTAACATGACATATGGGCCTAATAGAGTCCCTCCGGTTGTCCTCTAGAAATGTGCTTCTGCGCTTACACCCTGCCTAAGTAAACACTTTCGTCTTTGTTTATCAACTTCTACCTTTGCTTCTTGCCGGAAGCTTGCTTCCATTCAGCCAGTCCCAGTGAAGGGTGACCATTCCCAACCCTGTAACTATTGTTCAATTGCTTTAACATCCTGTGTCTCAAAAGTTTTCAAGTCTATTCATAACAGAAAATTGGCATCTTTTCTATCACAAACTTCTTTCTGATCGTCAGTGTGGGTTCTGTCAGGGACGCTCCACTGGCTATCTCACCAACATTTCAGGCTCCTAGCCATCCTCCTATCGGGACTTTGGCAGCTTTGCCCTTGCACTTGACATCTCAAAGGCCTTCGATTGAGGCTGGCATAAATCTTTAATTTCCAAACTGCCCTCTTACGGTTTCTATCCTTCTATCTGTTCCTTCATCTATAGCTTCCTTTCTGGTCGTTCTATAGCTGATATTGTGGACGGCCATCGTTCTCCTAGATCTCTCAACAGTGGTGTTCCTCAGGGCTCTATCCTATCAGCAACTCTCTTTCTTTTATTCATCAGTGACCTTCTAAGCTGTACATCTAACTTATCGACTCATACACTGATGATTCCACCCTTCACCTTTCCATTCGGTTCCCGCAACATTCATCTCAACTTCAACAAACAAGAGATGAGGTTATGGCACACCTAATGTCTGACTTGGCTTGCATCTCTGACTGGGCAAAAACAATCTTATTGTTTTTAATGCATCAAAAACTCAGTTCTTGCACCTATCAACCTGACAAACTCTTCCACAGGAGAACCCACTAATTTTTAATAACATCCAGCTCAATCCTGCATCATTCTTGGACATGCTTGGGGTTTCATTCACTCGGGACTTATTTAGGAAAGATTACATTACATCTCTTGTAAAATCTGCTTCCAAGAAATTGGATGTGCTAAGCCGACTCCATACCTTTTTTTACCCCTGCACAGGTGTTGACTTTATATATGGGTTTTATTCGTCCCTGTGTAGGGTACAACTCCCATGTGTTGGGAGGCTCCCCACATACAGCTCTTCTCAATAACGTGGAGTCAAAGGCTTTTCGTCTCATTAACTCTCCTCCTATTACTGACTTCCTTCAACCTCTGTCTCTTCACCACACTGTTGCATCTTTATCTCTTTTCAATCGCTACTCCAATGGTCTCTGCTCCTCTGAAGTGTCTGCTTTCATCGCTGCGCCTCTATATCGGACGGGTAGCACCCGTCCAGCAACAAACTCTTCTGCCTTTTCTGTCCACCTCTCTAATGCAAGAGTTAACCTTTACTCCCAGTCCTTCATTTATGCAACAGGTCAGCTTTGGAACTATTTCCCTCTGTCTGTATTTCCTACTTCCTATGATCTCCAGTCTTTCAAATGCAGTGTGTTCAGGCATCTCGAAATGAACGGATCTTGAATTTGTCTGTCTTTTATATTGATTTTGTTTTTTCTTGGAAAGAATGGTTTGTGGGCTCCTTGCCTTTGGTTCCTTCTTTCTTGCATAAAAAAAATCCTGAAACAATTAAAAGATTAGGATCATGGTTTCTGCCATATATAGTTCAAAGCATTTGTATGTATAATTATTTGTAAAATATTTTAAGGTATCACAAATATATGTATCTTGCTGGATGTAGTACTATAAATGGATTTATGCAATGTTTAGCAATAACGTGATTGTTGATCACATTAGTATGTGACCATACACTGGATGAAGTTCTAAGTGAATCTTCTTTCTGTGTAAATATGACAAATGTAATAGGTCTAGATCACTTTGTTCTCTCTTGATGTGAGTGTACGAAAGTGCTCGAGCTATCTTGTGTTCCTATTTCCCCGTGAATACCAACATATCAACGATGAAACACACACACACACACACACACACACACACACACACACACACACACACACACACACACACACACACACACACACACACACAATGCATCTATCTATCGGTTTATTTATCTGTCTATATACTGTAGACAGATATACTGTAGATAGTGTGTCCCGGGAAGAAGGGGCATAACTTCGGGAAATGAGAGATGAGGGAATTCTAAGCAAAAATGTTATATGGACATTTTTCCAAATCTCAAAGTTTACAAATCCACATTTACTGATGACCTTATGGAAGCAAATGGTCTCCAAATTTTGCCCATAAGGTTATCAGTAACTGCAGTTCCCTAACGGCTGAGATTTAAACAAATATCCACATAACATTTTTTGCTTAGAATTCCATCATCTTTCGTTTCCCAATGTCATGTCCTTTCCTCCCGGGACTCTCTCTCTCTCTCTCTCTCTCCTCACTGCAGGGGGTTACCTTGATGTGGTGGTGGGGCTTGAAGTGTGGTTTGCTATACCACCTACGTTGGAGGCATGCCTGCCTTTGTAGGGTTCAGCATTTGTCGGCCACATGGACCAAGCACCTACTACATCACTGGTGGAGGCATGTTGGTGATATTAGTGCTTGCCCATTTCCCATCTAGGGCGGGACTTTTGCCTCCCCACGTGTTTGCCGTGCATGGCATCCCATAATGCTGGGAGATGGAAGTCCTGGGGTTTGAGTGATGCTGCAGAATGCATCCTGCAGCTAGCAGTACACCTCTTTGGTCCTTTATTTCGGTTAGGCGGGCGGCCTGGTTGGGCCTGACCACGTCAATCGGCTGGTCATGTGTTGGTTAAGGTCAAGTGGGCATGGGGGGCCTGGTGGCTCCTATTGTCCTGGAGTTATCTTTGCCCAGGTCCCTCAGTGGTTACCCCTGTATACTTCCCCATTACCTCTGGGGTTGCCATTGGTGCCATCCCTGGCATATAGCCTCCCGTTGTTGGGCTCCATGGTGGGTGGAGGGGTGGGGGAATGAAGGTTTTTCGTCCTCGTGTGGCAGGTGGCCGGGCCCATAAGTCCCCAACAACCAGCCACGTCTTTTCTCTTGCTGACCCTGTACCACATAAGGGCAAAAAGGGTAAGGAGTGCTTTCGAGGGAATGGCACACAGTCCTCCAGGAAAGCTCTCTCACTCTGCACTGAGACAATGCCTTGTGTCTTTGTGCCTGACCAATAGGCCTACATGAAATTTCTAGTTATGAAGTTGGCTGATTGTTCCTCCTTCATGGACCAGAATGTGTTTAAGGCTCACCGTGACCTGGTCAAGGCTTGTGGTTCATCCCCAAGGGTTTTTCCACAAGCAGATGGATCACTCCTTATAGAGGCCAGGGATGCTAACCAAAGTGCTCGCATCCATGCCATCAAATGTTTAGCCTCCTGTGATGTTAGTCACCAGTCATTCCACCCTGAACCAGACTCAGGATGTTGTCTTCTCTAAGAAGTTCCTTAGGTACTCAGAGGAGGACCTCCTGGACAGGCTGAAAGACAGGGAAGTAATGAAGGTGGAGAGGATAACGAAAAAGGTAGACAGGATATTTACAGGCACACAATCACTGATTGTCACCTTTAATCGGTTGACACTGCCTGATGTCTTAGAGGCGGCTTACTACCGCCTTTGGGTCAACACATATGTGCCAAGACGTAGACAGTGCTTCCATTGCCAGAGGTTTGGGCATTTCAGTAGGTCTTGTCGTAGGAATGTACAAGGTCTCCCACATGTGTCTGTTAATTGTGGTGGTAATTCACATGGTGAGATGGTCTGCCTGAATCCCCCCTCATGTATTATCTGCCATGTTGCTTACCAAGCTTCACCAACACAGTGTGACCAGTCTAAGTTTGAGAATGATGTCATGTCAGTAAGAACCCATGAGATGATTTCTTTGGCAGAGGCAAAGGAAAGGGTCAGAGAGATTTTTTTCCATCCTGGGGTCACCTTTGTTTCAGCTTTCTCACGTTGTAAGGAAGTTCCACAGTACAACAAGACAACACTTCATGCTGCCCCACCTACCTCTCGGGATAATCAGTCGTCACAGACATCCCAGCTGGGGGATGCTACTGTGGCGGCAACACATAGAGGAGGCAGTGCCTCCTGCGAGGGGGTCCCACCCATATGTGGTGGTGTCTTCCCTCTTCCACACATCCCTGTTCCTGGACAGAAGTCTGGACCCTTGGTCAGGGTATGGGCAACAAATGACAGATGCATGCCATCATCACGTGCATCTTCAGAGCCAGAAGAGATGAGTCGTAACCCACCCGCTTCAACTTATGCTTCTACCTTTATTTTAGTGACAGAGTCGACACCCTTCCATGGTGGTGGCAGATGTCCATGCTGATTCCTCTCCTTGTCCTGACACATAAAAAAAAAACGGTGTCTCTATTGTGCATAGCAAGCACCACCATGGCTCCTCAGAATGCTCAGAGACTGCTACCAAAGGTTATGGCTGGGGAGCCCACTACCGTTTCTCTTCAGTGTTCTTAGGAGTCCAGGCGAGTGCAAACTGGTGATGGTATTTTGCTGACAGTCCGGACCCTACCAGACAGTGGTGATGACCGGGTTGTTGATGTGACTCCTCAGTTGCATGAGGCCTTGCCTTCTCCTAGTACTGTGGGGTGTGCTGATTATCGTTCTTCTCTTTGTGATGGCACTGCCCACTCTGTTTTGGCTAAGGCAGCTTGCAGTCCCCCTACCAAACCATCTCTTGCTCCACCACAGAACACCGTTGCCCGGCCTTCTTCTTCCTCCCCTTTGCCATCTAGAAAACCAGGTATCTTGGCTTCCTCCTCCAGGGGGTTTGCTGTGGTTAGAAAACCTGTCACTAAATCTAACCCTCGTCCAGGTACTGGGAAGCCCATCAAGGTCGTCAGTGTCCAAAAACTCTGATACTGAAATTAACATATTATGCCACTCCATTATGGGATCTATAATTCAATGGAATTATCATGCTTTATGTGCTAGTTGGGAGGAATTGCATAGTCTTATTGCCCTCTGTTCCCCAATATGCATATGCATCCAGGAGACCATGGTTGAGGATGCTGCTCCTTCAAGTCCTCCTGGTTACCATGTATTTTATTCTGATCCTCTTCCTGGCCAGGGACATCATGGTGGTACTGCTATCCTAGTTCACTGTGATGTTCCATTCACTTGTCTGAGTCAACTCCACTGCAGGCTGTTGCTGTTCGGATTTACCTTCGCCATCAATATATGTTGTGTAGTCTTTATCTCTCTCCAAAGGCATCTGTTGAGAAGGTAGATCTTGTTTGCCTTATGATCGTAACCCACTGTGGTGTGAGAGTATGACCAACCCTAGAGGTGCTATGCTGGTTTCTTTGGTGGAGGATGAGGAGTTGGGGGTGTTGAATTCAAGTGAAATGACGTACTTTCATAGTCAGACTGGTGTTTTTGCAGCCACTGATTTGTCCCTGTGCTCAGCTACTGCTATTTTAGATTGTAGATGGGGTGTGTTGCCAGATTTGCATTGCAGTGATCACTCCCCAATTCTTCCAACTTCTGCTGAGCATCAGCCACAATGTCATCTTCCTTGCTGGTGCAAACTGCTCTTCATGGATCTATGAAGACATTTTTCATAGTGCTGATGAGGCAGTGGTGTATATAACTGATGTAATGCATTCAACAGTTATTTATCGATTCCCAAGACGTCTGGTCGATTTCCAAAACATCCAGTTCCCTGGTGGACCCATGAATGCACCTCTGCAGCAAGGGCCAAATGGGTCGCCTTCTCTCAGCTTTGCCGCCATTAAGGGGACACTCAGTATTTGGGGGCTTTTCAGAGGACGTGTTGAAGGAGGCCAGACATACTTCATGGCGAGAATACGTTTCCCCCCTTTCCTTGAGGACTTATCTCACCCAAGTGTGGAGCCAGGTCAGAATGGTTTCTGGCAAATTTCCTGTTCCTTCCACTCCTGTTTTATCTGATGCAGGTGGGGTTGTGACTGATCACTTTGCTGTTGCTGAATCATTTGTCAATCATTTTGTTGGTGTGTCTAAGAAAGACTCTGAACGGCCTTCGGCATGCCAACGTCGGCAACTGGAATCCTGTAGCCACAGCTCCACATCTTCTGGGGGTGAATTTTACAATGCCCCCTTTTCTGTTTCTGAGCTTGGGGCAGCTTTATCACAGTGCCGTGATTCATCTCCAGGCTGTGATGATATTCCATACGTCTTTTACATCATATATCTGACGAATCTCTTTCCTTTTTACTGGCACTATACAGTAAAATAGGGTTTGGTGTACTGGTGAGTTTCCGTCCTCTTCGTGTGTTGCTGTTGTTATCCCCATCCCTAAGCCCAGGAAGGATAATCTGCAGCCAACAAATTATCGTCCCACCTTTCTGACCTCATGTGTTTGCAAGGTGTTGGAGAAGATGGTAAATGGCCAGCACATGTTGTACTTAGAGAGGGGCAGTTACTTCTCATCAGTTCAGGATGGTTTTTGTAAAATACGATCTACCACGGAGGCTGTACTGTCCTTGAAATCTTCTGTCTGTGAGGCTTTCTCAACTAACCAACACCAAGTCACTGTTTCTTCAATCTGGAGAAGGCGTGCGACACTGCGTGGCATCATGGCATTTTACCTTCTCTTCATGAATTTGGTCTTCGTGGGTGCTTACCTATATTTGTTCAGCATTTTTTTTCCGATTGTTTTTTAATGGTCCGAGTGGGAGGAGTGCTTTTTAATTCTCGTGCACTTGAAGATGGGCTACCACAGGTAAGTATCTTTAGTGTTACTCTCTTTGCTGTGGCCATCAACAGTGTAATCAGTGTACTACTTGCCGGTGTGTCAGGCTCATATGTAGATGACCTCTCAATTTCCTTCACTGCATCTAGGATGTCTCTGATAGAGAGGAGGTTGCAGCTGACCCTAAATAGAATTGCAGAGTGGGCTGAGTCTCGTGGCTTCCATTTTCTTTACCAAAGACAGTGGCTATGCATTTCTGTTGTCTTCGGTGTGATAGTATGCTCTGCAATCCAGACTTTTGCATGGTCAAAATGGGCAAAAACCGTTACTGGTGATGACCACGGAGTGGTGGGATGGTCGGGAACTCAGATTGACGAAGACTCTCTCCCAATAGCGGCCTCTTTGGTTGCGTTTATTACTTTTCAGGTGGTCAGGTTAAGAGTGGTAGCACGCCAAAATGACGGGGTCAGTCTCCAACTCGGACAACCCAAGCCCGACTTACACAATTTCCCAAAATGCTCCTGGGTTACACATTAACAAATCGCTAGGTTAACTCTATAGGCTACCACCAGTTCTCAAGGGTTTTACAAACAATAAAGTTCAAGTGGGAGGTAATGTGTATTAACAATACCAAAAAAAGGGAGAAATCTTCCCATCCACTAGCCTTACAGAATAGTCCTGAATCAGTTGACACATTATTCAACAAGCATATGACCCTAATATCAAATTTCACAAAATTTAGCTCCTTTGTCCCAGGTTCAGTCCAATGTGGCTCTCCATAATCGACCCTCTGAGCTCATAGTTCACTGGTCTGATCTTCTAATTTGCTTGACCTTGACTTCTACACTGGGACCTTGACCTCCATGCTGGGACTTTGACTTATGCACTGGAACCTTGACTCACTCACTGGGACCTTGACTCACTCACTGAGACTTTGACTTCCTCACTGGAACCCGCTAGAAATTAATATGTACTAATGCAAGTAATCCCTTCACATGATCAACGAAGTCTCATGATAAACATGAGTTACAACACTCGGCATTTCAGTTAGAAACAGGATAACACATGGCACTACAGACACATAGGTCTGCTCAAAATAGTACTTATTGTAGGGATAGCATAGAAGAAAATTACTATAACAAATAAGCATGAATAACCCTAACCTAACATGAAAAACATAATTGCATCGATATCATTGTGCCTCACAAAGTAACTACGTGAACAGTAACTCACAGCTAACATAGCCCTAATAAGTACTGAACTGCAAAGTCATCCGAACACATTAATAAACAATTTACAGTCCTTGGGCACCTGATATTTGGCCCACAAAAATTACACATTTATCTGACGTTCAGACAGAACTCTGTAGCTAGCGTTCTCGTATTCCAGTTACTAAATAATAATACTATAAAGTACAGTACACAAATGTTTGGGAAATACCTCACTATCCAAGTCAAGGAATACAAGGGAGGTGAGCTGGAACACAGGACTCACTTTTCCAATGGCGTCACATTGCATGATCAAACACTTCCTGAGGAACGACAACACTTGATACTAACTCAAGTCTATTTCTGTATTTTCGCCACTATTATCACTCGTGGGTATCCCTTATTCGCCCTTGAACATATCAAACATCAATGTTATCAAAGTACTTACAGAATTCCTTGGAGGGGGGGGGAAAGGATGGTAACAGCACCAACCATTCACCTCATTTCATAGTCGGTGAGCGAGTAACGCGCCAGTCTTGCATGGCGGAAAAAGGGGGGTGTAGAGGAGGACGGCTCACACAATTCAAAATTTTCATCACTATTGTGGGAAATATTTTCCCCCAGAGCAGTTGCGCTCTCTATTTTATCATAGTTATCCCCGGTTAAAGGCAGAGGAAAAATTGAGACCGTTGTTAATTGTTCAAGCGGTTTTAATAACCCAGAAATTACGTTCTTTTTAATAATTCTTGTTATTGATAAATTAAATGCTACTGCATTTAACCCACGTGGACAACAATACATTGTAAATATATGTAATTATGTGGTATTTTCCACTGACCTAAACTGCGTCTGCGCGTTAGATGACGTGGCAAGTAGGGAAAGATTCTCTGGTTTAGCAGATGTGGAATTAAGATATTTATACAGTTAAAGGGAATATTTGGTCTAACTTTAGTTTAAGTAAAACTAAGATTAATTTGTTAGATTTACCCTGTACATATCATGATGTAATTTAACTGTATTTAGTACTGTAAATAATTAATAGTTGGCAACTACCATTCTATGAGGGAGGTGGGTCCTGCCGCACACCGCACTCTGTTCCTAGTCACTCTCAAGCTAAGACGGTTGTACATACGCACCATAAGGACGCTTGCTTGCTCAAGCAATTACACTAAGCAGCCTCATCGTCATCTGTTATTGATCACTCCCTCTTCACTAGCTAAGTAACCTTTACGAATTGGCCAATTCAAGGGGGGATTAGCTATGAGATAGAAGAGAAATAGTTATTGTAGGTGAGTTAAGGTTAAGTTACGTTTCACCTAACTCTATGAGACTTGTTGATTTACTTAAGAACAACTTTATAGACGAGTAACGACCTACGAGTTGTTTATTAGTAAATACCAGATATTTCATACATAGCGGTGCCCCGGCAGGGATACCGACTTGTATACATTAAATATTTTTCACATTCTGGTGCCCAGAAAGAGGGCCCCGATTTGTTTATTAGAACTATTAAACATTTTTCACATTTTTGGTGCCCCGACCGAGTGAGGAAAACCGATGTGTGCCGAAGCGCTGAATGTGTTTAAGGTTGCTTTTGTTGGGCACAGTTTACTACCACGTTCGGTTGAAGTGGAAGACGTGGACGTACGTGTCTATAGAGCTCCGGGAGGAACGGCAAGCGCTTTCTCTGAAGATGAAAGGCTGAATGCCATACTAGACTGGGAGCATGACCGTACGGTCCTGTTCCTTGGAGGAAATGATATCCATGAGGACGTGGAGGTCAATGAAGTAGTGGAGAATATATTAGCAGTGGTAGGAGCCATAGAGGGCTCTTGTAAATCCTCAGTAGCCATAACCCTCCTCGAGCCAAGGAACCTGCCATAAGGCTCTCCAGTTTGTTATGGAACATATAAATTAATTAGCAGAGCTGTAAACCGAAAGTTGCAACGGGCCAGGAAGGGAAGGGATTTCATACATTTTAATGCCAAGCCCTTCCAAGCAATGTTGAAAGCTGATGGTATTCATTGGAATCGTCATGGTAGGGAAGCGGTTCTACAGACATTTATAAATTATGTAGAACATAAGAAAGGAGAGTTCTATGCTGTACAAGCTATGGGTGGGCCTATGGAGTATTGAGGTAATTAATTCTGAGCTCGGGGAATATAGGTGTTTTGGCAATTGGGTGTAGGGACGAAGTAGAACCCTAGAGGTTTAATAACCCTGGGGGATAGGTTGAAATTATAGACTTAATCCCTACACTCCTCAAAATTAAATGAATAATTAGCTGAGCTGTAATGAATATTACGAAATTGGGTGAGGGGATAATTTGCACAATGAGGACTTAATCCCTACCCTCTTCAAAATTTAAAATAATCAAATCATTACTAAGTTGAGGTAAATTTGTGGTTGGAATTCATAATTAAATTATTAAATTAGAACTCCGTCAACATGTCTGTTTCTTTATTGCAAAGATCTTCTAGTAGTAAGGCAGAATGGGTAACTAGAGCCATAAATGATTGTTACCAGTCGTTGGATCAAATACCTCTGTCCAAGGAGAGAATAAATAGTCTCCTAAATATCCTGAAAGATCGATGGAATAAGTACGAAGAGAGTTACTTAACTTTAGAAGCAGCTATAGTAAAGGCTGAGAATAAGGAACTCTTAGAGTCAGAAACTAAGAAGTTTGAAAACAAATTAGAAGAATACTTAACTGTAGTAAAGACACTAGAGTCAGAATTAGCTGACACTGCCGCGGAAACACAAGTTGTGGCACAGCAGAGTAGAGCTGTGTTACCACAAATAACACTTCCAGAGTTTGATGGGGAGCAGAACTGGAAATCCTTCTGGGACCAGTTCAAATATTTGGTACACGATAGAACAGATCTCCCTAAAGTCACCAAACTTACGTATTTGTTAGGACAGGTCAAAGGAACACCATATCAACTGATAAAAGAATTACCAGTAGAAGAAAATAATTATGAGGTGGCTTTGAGCATCCTTAGACAAAATTACGAAGACAGGGAGCAAGTTATAAATCAATTGTTGAGGGCTGTAATAGAATTACCCACGCCTAGGCACGATTTTGAATCCTTGCAAAAATTTAGAATTGCAATAAGTTGTAAATTAAGGGCCTTAGGTACTTACGAAGATATTAAGACATCGGATTGGGTGCTTTCAAGAATTGTGTCCTTAAAGCTACCCCCGAAAACCAAGGATGCTTTGTATGGTAGGTACCAGAAGGATAATTTCTCCTGTGAAGAGATTGAGGAAGGCTTGATGCAACTCTGTAAACATTTGCAAGGAACATTAAACACTACTGGCGCCAAACAGAAGACTGAAGTAAAGAAAAAACCCACTAACGAACTGGTTGGGAAAGTTAGATCATAGGAGACTAAGTATGTGCCTAAAGAAGAGATAGGTACTTTCCGTAGCTCCTTAAAAGCTGAGGATAAAGTATTAAAGCCAAGGAATAGACATGCTGAGGATATTAAGGAAGTAAAACCTTCCATGGTAAAAGACAGGAAAGTTTGTGTCTTTTGTGGTGAGCAACATTCCAGTGCATCTTGTCAACAGTACCCTGATTATGCTTCTAGAGTAGGGAAGCTTCAGGAACTGGGGTGTTGTGTAATCTGTATGAACTCCGAACATACTGTCGCGGACTGTAAGACTAAATTAAATCTTTGCTTTAAATGCAAAAAAGATCATCATCATAGTGCTTTATGCCCTAGGATGAAAATTGAGGTTCCTAAACCTGCAAGCGTCAATATGACAATTGCAAAAGGGAATGCTCCATTAGTAATGGCAGCTGCAGTACCAATAGCAGATGTGAAAGTATTGTTTGAGAATGGAAACCAATTAGTATGTACCCTGTTTGATACGGGTGCTCAGAAAACTTTCATTTCTGCAGACATTGTGGAGAAATTAAAGTTACCAGTTATCGGCAAGGTAAATCTAGCCATTACAGGATTCTTAACAACTAGGAAGGCTCAGTCTTTTGATTTAGTTAGACCTGTAGTACAATTAGGCAGATATAAATGCCGTATAACAGCAGCTGTGCTTGATACTATGGAGACAAGTATATACATAAAAGGATTGAAGGAAACCTCTGATCATCTACAAAGCTCAGGGATAAAGTTGGCTAAACAGAATGTGGAATCAGATACTGTGGGTCCCATAAAAATGATAATTGGTTTTGATTATTGTGGAAGATTCCTACATAGGACTTTGAAAAGGAATAAGGTACAGTTGTTCAAGAGTCCAGGAGGTAACCTTATTATGGGTCAGTTGCCTTTTCCAAAACAAGTTAAAGGAGAGGCCAAACTAGTAGACTCAGTCTTTGTTACCCCCACACAGTCATTGATGGTAGCTAGAATAGGTTGCAGAATTAGAACCTACTCAGATAAATGACTTGTTGTATGAAAATATTGAACCTGTACACAAACTGTGGGACCTAGACAGTGTAGGTATACACTCTGAGGAACCAACCCCTGAAGATAAGATAACTTTGGATCTGTATAATCAGTCTGTGGAATTTAAGGATGGACAGTATTGGGTAGGATTACCATGGAAACTAAATCACTCAGTTACCAACAAATTACCAAGCAGCTAAAGCTCAGTTAAATTCTCTTCTAAGAAAGTTGAGAGATAAACCAGAACATCTGACCCTATATGATAATATTATAAAGGATCAATTGAAGAATAAATTTATAGAAGAGGTAGAATACCCTGTTAACCACAAAGAAGGACACTACTTACCACATCATGCTGTAAACAAGGATTCAGTAACTACTCCCATAAGGATAGTATTCAACTGTAGTAGTAAAGCGTCCAGGGGATCAGCTAGCTCGAACGATTGCTTATACTCTGGACCTACACTAACAGAGAAGTTAGGGAATGTGTTACTAAGATTTAGAGAGAAACCTTACGCTTACACAGCAGACATTAGTAAGGCTTTTCTCAGAATAGGACTGAGAGAGGAGGATAGGAAATTTACAAAATTCCTCTGGCCTCATGATCCTCAAAATGAGGATAGTCCATTGAAAACTTACTGTTTCCGATCGGTGCTCTTTGGCTCTTGTGCTAGTTCTTTCCTGCTTTGCAACACTTTAAAGCATCATTTTGAAAATGCCAAATGTCCAGAAATAGGGCAGGCTTTTTATATAGATAATTTGCAAGGTGTTGCTGATACAGAGTCGGAAGCTTTGAAGGCTTATAAAGTAGCCAATTCCGAATGTGGGAAGGCAAATTTGCCGTTACAGAGCTGGAATATAAATTCACCGCTTTTGAGGAATAAAATACGAGAGGACTATCCAGATTCTGACATTCCTAAAATTCTAAATGTGTTAGGTCTTAACTGGGATACAACAGCTGATGTAATAAGTTTGAAACCAATTAAGTTCTCTGATGTCACTCTCACCAAGAGGTCCTTGTTAAGTCAGGTTTCCAAGCTATTTGACCCATTAGGATTTGTCAGTCCTATAGTTATTAGGGGCTGTTTAGTACAGGAGGCTTGGCGAGAAAAGTTAGACTGGGACACTGAATTAGGTGAGACATATGTGGAACAATGGGAACAGATTAGGAAGGAGTTTGAAACTACATCAAGCATATGTATTCCCAGGAAAATAGACAGTAATGAGAAGTCGCACCTACACATATTTTGTGATGCTTCTCAAAGGGCCTATGGAGCAGTAGCTTATTGTGCAACAGGAGAGGATAGTAAGATTATAATGTCCAAAGCCAGAGTTGCGCCAATTAAAGGAAGAACCCTACCTCAAATGGAATTGGCTACCATAGAAGTAGGAACTAAATTGGCCAGGTATATAACCACAACTCTTGATACTCAGTTTGAGGATATTTACATATGGACTGACAGTGAGATTTGTCTTTACTGGATAGGGAAGGAAGACAGTAAAATTCCTTTCGTCCGTCATAGATTGAAGACTATTAAAGAGCTGTCTTCCAAATTTAATTTCATGCATGTGTCCTCCAAACAAAATCCAGCTGATCTGCTCTCGAGAAGTTCGACCGTAACGAGACTGATCAAAGATAACTTGTGGTTTAAAGGTCCTAAATGGTTACTCACTAAGGATTGGCCTGAACAGAAACAGTACAGAATTGCTGAGATTAGTGTAGTGAACTTGGATCCTATTGTACCTGAGCCAGAAGTAATTGACATCAGCCGATTCTCGTCAATAAGACAACTTCTAAATACTATTAAATTGGTTGTTGAATTTTTGAATAAGAAGGTGGGGTTTCAGAAATTAGATCCCCTAGAATACTGGGTGAAAAGAGTACAAAGAAATTCTTATGGGGAAATATATAAAGTTTTAGGCCAAGACACTGGATAAGGGAATAAGCTGATGAAGAATATAGGCTTGTTCTTAGACGGAAAAGGTCTGATACGATGTCGAGGCCGATTGGTAAAGGCTGACTTGCCCATCCAAACCAAACATCCCATTTTATTACCTAAGAGTGGATGCTTTGTACAACTTATTATAAAGGAAGCCCATGATTCGACTCTCCATGGAGGTGTACCGCAGACCTTAGCCCAAATTTGGGAAAGGTACTGGATTCCTAAGGGTAGACAGGTTATTAACCCGCGCCGTCCCGAGGACGTACTTCCACGTCCTCACGTTTTGTCACAGCTAATCCCGAGGACGTACTTCAACATCCTGCAATTGCAAGGTTCATAATTTCCACAATTTTCAATTTTCGCGAGTCATTTTTGGTACGTATACACGGGACACCTGCCTCAACAAGATGCCAGGCAGAGACAATGTCTTACCCAGCATGACCTCCTCCCCCCCCTACATGCCCTTTTTTCAGCAACTCACCTGTTATCAGTGACCTGGCCAGTATAGCCATGTCATGCCACGGTACGAAATTCAGGGCCAGAGTGATTCTCCAATCAATGACAATGTGGAGGACAAACTTTACATAGCATTAGAGGAAGAAACAGTTAGAAATGATGATCAGGTAATGTGGCAAAAAAAGGTCAGGTATTAGTGAGTGAAACAATGCTTATAATGCCTATATTGCTGCTTGAAAACCAATATACTCTTGTACTACATATAAATTCGTAACAGTAAATAAATAAATACCGTTTATGAGTGGTGTGAAATAGTTATCCTCCCATAGAACTCGTTTTCTTTGGTGCTAGCCTGATAGAAAACCCAGTAAGGTAAGGAGGCTCTCCTACCTGTAATGAGTATTTTAAACCTCAGGTGAGCGATTTCTCTATGAATTTTCGATGTTTCTCATCAAAAGCGAAAGTTTTAGCAAAAAAAAAAAAGAGTCGAAAAATGGCCGGGATTGGGGGGTACCAGTGGTCAAAAAGTGGTCGGGACGGGGCGGGTTAAAGAATATCGCAAAAACTGCATCATTTGTAGGAGGTATGAGCAGCGACCTTATATCTACCCAGGACCACCAGCCCTACCGAAGGATAGGATGAACATATGTCGGCCCTTCCATATAACAGGAGTGGACTACACAGGGGCTATAACTGTTACGGGTGAAGAAACTCCCCATAAAGTTTACATTTGTTTATTTACTTGTGCCTACACAAGGGCAGTCCATCTATAACTAGCGGAGGACCTAAGCTCTGAGACATTCCTCAATGTCTTTCGCAGATTTGCTGCTAGAAGGTCTTGTCCTGGCAAGTTAATAAGCGACAACGGAGCTAATTTCGTTGGAGCAGCACCCTTACTGTTGAACCTAATGAACGACCCAAAGGTTAAGTCGGTGCTGGGAATCCGAAATTGTATTTGGCAGTTCACAGCTCCAAGAGCTCCATGGCAAAATGGATTTACCAAAAGAATGATTGGTATTGTCAAGAACTGTCTGAGGAAAACATTACATAGAACTAAGATCACGAGAGAAGATTTAAGAACAGTAATAACTGAAATTGAAACCAGGATTAATAATAGACCCTTGACTTATCAAGATGACACTAGCGACTTGCTAGAGGCCTTAACACCGGCTCACATGTTATATGGCAGGAAGCTCCATCCGATGCCTTGTGTGGATATCCAGGAAGAAGTTGATGATCCTAACATAGAAAATAATGATTTAGGACAACATCTGTGGGAGGGATATCAACGTCTAAAACGGGTGCTGGATACTTGGAATAGACATTGGAGCGAAGAGTATCTTTTGAGCCTAAGCGAGAGGTTTTATGGAGCTCAATCTGCCAGCAACAAATCAATTATTAACATAGGAGATGTGGTCTTAGTGAAGACTGAGCAGCCAAGATCCCAGTGGCCATTAGCTAAAGTGATCTCCACACACCCAGATTCTGAAGGGGTGCTGAGACTCGTAAAAGTAAAATGCAGGGGACATACCAGTATAAAAACTATTGATAAACTGGTACCCCTTGAGTTAGCAGCCACTCCGGATCCAGAGGATGGTGAAGATCAAACGGGTCAAGAGGCGCGACCTAGTAGGGCCGCAGCACAGGGTTCTCGAGAACTATGGAGGGAACTCTTGGCTAAGGGTCATATTACATGATACAACGTATCATTTTCCGCCGGCCCCAAAACTGTGGGAAATATTTTCCCCCAGAGCAGTTGCGCTCTCTATTTTATCATAGTTATCCCTGGTTAAAGGCAGAGGAAAAATGGAGCCCGTTGTTAATTGTTCAAGCGGTTTTAATAACCCAGAAATTACGTTCTCTTTAATAATTCTTGCTATTGATAAATTAAATGCTACTGCATTTAACCCCCGTGGACAACTATACATTGTAAATACATGTAATTATGTGGTATTTTCCACTGACCTAAACTGCGTCTGCGCGTTAGATGACGTGGCAAGTAGGGAAAGATTCTCCGGTTTAGCAGATGTGGAATTAAGATATTTATACAGTTAAAGGGAATATTTGGTCTAACTGTAGTTTAAGTAAAACTAAGATTAATTTGTTAGATTTACTCTGTACATATCATGATGTAATTTAACTGTATTTAGTACTGTAAATAATTAATAGTTGGCAACCTACCATTCTATGAGGGAGGTGGGTCCTGCCGCACACCGCACTCTGTTCCTAGTCACTCTCAAGCTAAGACGGTTGTACATACGCACCATAAGGACGCTTGCTTGCTCAAGCAATTACACTAAGCAGCCTCATCGTCATCTGTTATTGATCACTCCCTCTTCACTAGCTAAGTAACCTTTACGAATTGGCCAATTCAAAGGGGGATTAGCTATGAGATAGAAGAGAAATAGTTATTGTAGGTGAGTTAAGGTTAAGTTACGTTTCACCTAACTCTATGAGACTTGTTGATTTACTTAAGAACAACTTTATAGACGAGTAACGACCTACGAGTTGTTTATTAGTAAATACCAGATATTTCATACATAGCGGTGCCCCGGCAGGGATACTGACTTGTATTCATTAAATATTTTTCACATTTTGGTGCCCAGAAAGAGGGCCCCGATTTGTTTATTAGAACTATTAAACATTTTTCACAACTATAGACTCATGATAGACTCGGTGTGATGCCTTTCCCCTTACAATTGATTACTCAAAAAATTCCATTCCCTAGTTACAATAATTACTCTACAACATTCTTTCTCAACAGACTTGCATCGAAAAAACAATGAAAAATCATCGTGCCTTACATCCCTTTGTGCATGCGTACAATGTGTTGGACTACGTGACCATAGGCGCATATTCCTACCACTTCGAATCTTACATAAAGAGACTTAATACTAATAAATTATGGTAGAAAAAAATGACTTAGCAACTAGGTAACTTAATCTACATTCTGATCACGTTTGCATGGAAACACCTATACCCTGGCCACATTCTCACACTTAACCGAACTTTTGGTCATTTAAAATGAGCTAGATACAACTCATTACCGCTTCCGGGCACTACATCAGGAGGTTCACCCAGACCCTGACTTATATCTTTATGGTTGGAGGATATCCTGTGTGGAAAGACTCGGTCTTCGGGTCTTTCATTTGATAGACACCTATCCTGGGTTCCTTATATTCATTCTGTGATGGCAACTTCTATTAAGTGTCACGGGGTTTTTGAGAGTATGCAATATTATAGAATAATATTCAATAATACTTGAGAACAGGACAAAGAACTGACTTGTGAAAATCAAGCAATGATTACTTTATACCGTCTTACTTCGCCGATTCTCTATGGAACGAGAATTTATAATTTTTCTCAACAGTACACAGCAGAGACTAATTACCCACACGTGCTGTTTATTGGTACTGGTAGCCTCTGGAGAAAGTGACTCCACCCCTGACAATGAATATCTAATGCTATTGATGATAAACAGGTTCTTGCCGGTGCATTAACTCCTGGTTGCACAACGGATTTAAGTTAATAAAAAGGACTGGCCTAAGTACCAGTTATGAATAATGCAAAGCGTTTATGAAAACTAGGAGCTATAACTAAAATAAGCTTAATGTGGAGAAATAAAACACGAGTTTACATTACATTAAGCTCAAGAGATAAGAACTGTAAATTTATTGATTACAATGAGATAAATTTACATTACATGTTTCAAAATGAATTCAAAATAAGGAGAACACATTCACTCGCTCACCCAAAAGCTAACTCTTAAGCCTAGGAAAAACGAAAGAAAAATACTGGTCAGAAAAGGGGCTAGGCGGGATGAACTGGGTGTCGTTGCTGAGGAAGGACGCTGCCACACACGCTAAACCTCTCGCTGGCTCACACTCGGTGGAGATTCAGGAACTCGCTGTACAACGATGGCACTGCTTCACGCTGGAGCACAACAGTCCTTATCTCACGACGATCCACGACTGACTGAATTCAAATTGTGAGAGAGACGAGAGCGGGCCACACTTACTAACGGCTAACGAATTTAGTGTGAGCGATACACACCCAAAATAAATCACTCAGCGGAGGTGCTAATGTCGTGCACAAAGACGATCACTTATGAAATAATGAAAAATGGTTCTGAAAACACTCCAGATCGGGTGAATACATGGCGGTTGACTGAGTGATACATACTGGGATTCCACTAGAATTCGCGGTTTCCCACCAAAGTTCAGTGTCACGAGTTTATTTAGATATAGGATTGTGGCAACTCGTGACATTACGCTCCATCAAAATCAAATTTTTTTTTCCCTCAGGAAAAAAAAAAAATTCAATATATGTACACATATATCCTAACTCAGTCACACAAGATTCACACTGTGGTGTATGTGTGTGTGCTATCCTGCTACAGGAGAAAGTCACAGTCACCAGTGAGCGAAAAAACCTCGTATTTAAGTTAATAGAAGCAAGCTTGAGGAAAAAACTCCGTGACGATGGTGAAAAATCCTGTACTCAGGTCAAACTGAGCGAAAAGTTTGCTACATTTACATTAACGACTAACTGTTATGTAGTGTGATGTATGTAATACACGGTGTAGGTGTGACAGTTGTGGTGTAACTGTGCCTACATGTAAAGTCATGTAATACAAGTTAATAGTAAAAAGACAACGAGGCAAAAGAGAAGAGGCGGCAGCATGCGACAGGGACAACCAGCTGATATGCATGACAATGCTGCACCTGCCACCTGCACCTGTGAAAGGAATCAAAGTGGAGCATCAAAAGTGTAATTTCTGTCTCTCTCTCTGCCTAGCAATCAGTACTTATGTTATTATTAACCAGGAAACGTAGTCTTTGGATTTACAAATCTCTCAGAACCCTTGTAGTTTACTGGTTAACGCTTATTAACCAGGAAACGTGCCAGTTCTTGAATTTACAAATCTCTGAGAAAGGGCAGTTTACTAGTTAACCTAACATTATTAACCAGGAAATGTGCCAGTTCTTGAATTTACAAATTTCTTAGAACAAGCAGTTTACTGGTTAACCTAACACTACACTTACGTTTAATGACAATCTCAGGCAGGTCACATTTTAACACCCACCATGGGTGTGAACACTCATGTGGATAATGTGCATTCTCCGGGAATCCTCAGTGAGGCCCACGGCTCAAGACGTTCTGCAAGGTAATTCATACACAGCCTCAGACTGTCTCTGCGGGGTTCTCAAACTTCCCCCTTAACTTATGGTATACATGTATATACAGGTCCTGGACGTAACGTGTCCTGTGAGACCAACGGGCAAGACGTCAGCAAATTACTGGTACACTTTTATCTGGGAACCAGGCTGGTCCTCGGATTACTCATATCTCTGAGGACACCTGTCTTACGGAACCCAGCATACAACAGTTGCCCGTGTTAGTCAGCAGTTACTAGGCGAGACATCAGGTTTGCATCTACATTATCACTTCCCTTGATGTATCTCACAACAAGGTTAAACTGCTGTAAATACAGTGTCCAATGTGTCAATCTTGCATTAGTTGTCTTAGTCGTGCTGAGACTAGTGAGTGGCATATGATCAGTTTCCAGAGTGAATGGTGCTCCATATGAATAATAGTAATATTTCTTAACACCATCAACCACGGCCAAGAGTTCATTCTCAAAAGTACTGTAATTCCTCTCGGCGGGTTTTAGCTTACGGCTGTGGTATGCCACTGGGAAGATTCCACCTTCCGATTCCTGCATCAATACGGCACCTACTCCATCTTGTGAAGCATCAGTGCACAGTATGAAAGGTTTGTTGGAATCAGGCAACTGCAAGATAGGCTCCTTGCACAACATGTTCTTAAGAGCGGCAAAAGATATCTCTTGCGCTTCTCCCCATTCAATGGTGTTTGGAGCATATTTCCATAGCACCTCGTACAACGGTTGGACAATGAGAACAAAGTTGGGGATAAAACTCCTATAATACCCCACTAGGCCAAGGAATGCCCTAACCTGTTTCTTGGTCACGGGTCTCGGGGCTTCTCTAACCTTCCTGATCTTGTCACCCTGACATCTGCAGCGATTGTTACCAACAATATTTCTGAGGAACTCTACCTCACTGTGAGCAATTTTACATTTGCTAGGCTTCACAGTCATGTTGAAACTCTGGAGTCTACTGAAGACAATTTCCAAGAGTCTGAGGTGCTCCTCCAACGTGGCGGAATGAACGAGGACATCATCAACGAACATCTCTACTCCTACAATACCATGGAGCACTTGTCTCATGGCACGATTGAATACTGCTGGGGAATTGGTAAGTCCAAATGGGAGGACTTTATACTGATACAACCCCCTAGGAGTAGTAAAGGCAGTAAACTGACGGCTCTCGGGGTGAAGGGGAATCTGAAAGAATCCCTTCGCCAAATTGAGCTTTGTGAAATATTGTGACCCTGCCAGCTTGTAGAAGATGGCAATGTGGTCACCCATCGGCTCAGCATCCACTTTGGTGATTGCATTTAGTCTCCGATAGTCGCCACAAATGCTGACTCCACCATCCTTCTGGCGGACTACTACCATTGGACTGCAGTAAGATGTGGACTTTTCAATAATACCTGCAATCTCCATGTCAGCAATTTCGTTGTCTACTGTGCCCAGTAGTCGCATGGGAATCGGATATGGCTTAACCTTTACAGGAGTATCGCTGGTCAACTCAGTCTTGTGACAATCAACCTTTGCAAGTCTAGGTTGGTCAGAGAAGACATCAGCATACCGACAGAGCAGTGACCTTATGGCATTCTGATCACCCAAAGCTAAGTCAGTGTTAAGTAAAACATCTCCGATAGTCTCTTCCTGATGGGACTGAGCGGTTAAGGGCTCATCATCATGGTCATCAGCTGGGATTACCGCGGCTGCCCCGGTTCCTTCCAGTGGCTGGTCACTATCATCAGGCACTCGTAGGCCAGTCTCCTCGGGGTTTGACTCGTGATAAGCCTTCAACATGTTAATGTGGAACCTTTTGCGAAGATTCCCCATCTGAAATATGTAGCTGAGGTCTGAAATGCGCTCTTCTACATCAAATGGACCCTTCCACTGCACCAACAACTTGTTTTGGGCAGTGGGGAATAACACCAAGCACTTATCGCCTGGCTTAAACTTTTGAAGTTTTGCCTTCTTATCATAATAGGCTTTCTGAACTTCGCGCACCTTGATCAGTTCTTCCTTAGCTAATTCGCAGGTCAACTGGAGGCGGTCATCTAGATCAAGGACGTAGGTGTAGGTGGTCTTGACTTCAGGTTCGGGTTCTTCATCGTCCCATAACTCGCGAAGGACTTGAAGTGGTCCACGGACCGACCTTCCATACACCAGTTCAAAGGGTGAGAACTTCAATGAGTGCTGTGGGGCTTCTCGATAAGCAAACAGAAGAGGAGCAATGAACCGTGGCCATTCCTTTGGCTGTTCGGCAGCCATGTGCTTTAACATTTTCTTGAGAGTCCCATTGAACCTCTCACACAGCCCGTTACATATGGGATGACAAGGCGTAGTTCGCAGGCCTCGGATGGACAACAACCTGAATGCTTCGTTCATCATTTATGAGGTGAACTGCGAACCCTGGTCGCTTAAGACCTCTTTGGGGATACCTATGCGACAGAACACTTCAATCAATGCCTCAGCAACAGTGACGGCCCCTATATTCTTAAGGGCCACGGCTTCAGACCACTGTGTGCTGAAATCAACAATAATGAGGATATACCTTGATCTATCACTTGCCCTCGGAGAGATTGGCCCAACAATGTCAACTGCTACTCTCTCGAACGGTTCAGAGATTACAGGCATTGGTTTCAGTGGCGCAGGACGGACACGTCCCCGGTCAGTGGTACGCTGACACACATCACAGGAACGCACAAGCCTTTTTATTTCCTGTCCCATTCCTGGCCAGAAAAAATGAGCATGGATGCGGTCAGAGGTTTTCTTTTGGCCCATGTGGCCTCCCATGACTGAACAATGACCTAATTCGAACACTGGCCGGCGATACTTCGCGGGAACGACGAACTGCAGTCGAACCTTGCTCTGGGGTGTTTGTGACTCACATTATAGCCGTCCTCGCTTGTAAAGGAACCTGGCTTGACCTCCCCATGAATACTTAATCACTTTACCCTCCAGCTTCTTACGCACTGAGGCAAGTGTTGGGTCAGACTGTTGTTCTTGGTCAACATCTTGACTACGAATCAAATCTTGTGGCGTTGCGACGGTCAACGGGGTGACACGATTCGGAGCCTTGGCCTTTGCTCGTGTTACTGCAACAGCCAAAGTCTGAGTAGCAACATCTACGGCGCAACTGTTTTTGACGCCTGGTATGTTGCCAATAATGAGGTCAAACAAGGGTTCTGGCATGACAACAGTAGCTGTTAAGCCAGTGTAGAAAGGAGATGCCACCTGGATACGTGCCTCAGGGAACAATCTCACTGACCCATCAATAAGTTTAACTTGGATCTGCTTACCCGTGTGCTCGTTGGGCTGAACTAAACTTTGCTTGACAGAGCAACCTGAGGAACCATTATCTCTCAGGACATTTACAGAAACACTGCCCACAAACTCTGGCTGAACAAGAAAGGCAGTGTTACTGGTGGAAGGATCTGAGGAGGTAGCAGCCAGTCATTGGTAAGACTGCAGAACAAACGATGCAGCAAATGTGGCACCCTGAGAACTTGATGCCTGAGGGGTCGTGCTCACCATCTGAGGAGCTGGAGCATTGACCACCTGAGATGGAGGGTTCACTGTCACTGGGGAGCTAGTGAACTGCGGGGAAGTACCTGTACTGATGGGGTTGGCACCACGGTACGCTTGTTGTGACATGAGGGCTGCATTTGCATCCTGCCTCCGATACACTAAAGTCGATTGTCCTGACTGAGGGTTACGTGGTTTGTCCTTGCCATGCTGCTGCTTGAAATACCGGTACTGTTGCTGGTTAGGGTTCTGCTTATTGTACCGCTTCCACTCAGGTTTCTGAGTGTTTTGCCCCTGGTCCTTCTTCTGCAGTTTTGGACCTTGGTCATTATTCTGAGAACGGCCTTGTTGCTGAGGTTCAGTCTGAGACGGTTTCCCAGATTTATCAGCTTTCCTGTTCCAGGTATGCTGCTTGTGAGTTTGATACCCATAGGCAGTGAAGAATGCATCTGCCTTCTCCACCATTTGGTTGGCATCCTTTACCTGGCAGATCTTAAGCTGAGCCATAAGTTCAGTAGGCCACGACTTTTCTAGCTGCGTGCACAGCATAAGGTCAATTATCCCCTCACGCGTGGAAGGAGTTTCATCTTTCTCCATCCACTCATCTAAGTAAGCAGTAAGCCGGTCAAGAAACTGAACAGCAGTCTCTTTTTCCCGTAAACGTGCCCTCATGAACTGACTCTTGGCGTTGTCAACAAACTGTGAGACTGTACGCTTTGACGAGTGCAGCCTTCATCATCTCGTACGTGAGATTGTCTCCACGAATTCTGTGGAGAATATCGAGGGCAGGGCCCTCAAACAGGCTAAGAAACTGAAGCCGCTTAGCTGCCTCATTCAGCTGGTAAAGCTGAGCCATGTCTTTATTCTCGCGTTGCTGTTCGTAAGTAAACCGAGAGAGGACATAGTCTTTTATTTTCTTGGGGTCAGTAAGCCCCATATCTTTAGCTTCCTGTACATAGACGTTGGTAGTCATGATGCTAACTCAGTCTGAGTGAACTAAGGACTAAGTACTGACTGCTATTTTGCAAAGAAAGATGCCAATAATCAAGAATAAAGAATATAGGCACAGGTTAGTGGTGACCAGTTTTATAAAGTTAAACTGGTAAAAAAAAAAAGAAAATTAAACAAACAAGTGACTATGAAAACTATTATGTAAAATTAATAGAACTGAATAAATAACCACCAGTAAGTTAGTGCCTATAGACTTTAAAGTTAAATACCTAATTATGAGTGAGTGAGTAATATCTCGTAAATAACTTTAGAGCTAGGAATTAATATCCCGGAATGAGGTCGCCAGATGTCACAGGGTTTTTGAGAGTATGCAATATTATAGAATAATATTCAATAGTACTTGAGAACAGGACCAAGAATTGACTTGTGAAAATCAAGCAATGATTACTTTATGCTGGCTTACTTTGCTAATTCTCTAAGGACGAGAATTTATAAACTTTCTCAACAGTACACAGCAGAGACTAATTACTCACACGTGCTGTTTATTGGTACTGGTAGCCTCTGGAGAAAGTGACTCCACCCCTGACAATGAATATCTAATGCTATTGATGATAAACAGGTTCTTGCCGGTGCATTAACTCCTGGTTGCACAACGGACTTAAGTTAATAAAAAGGACTGGCCTAAGTACCAGTTATGAATAATGCAAAGCGTTTATGCAAACTAGGAGCTATGACTAAAATAAGCTTAATGTGGAGAAATAAAACACGAGTTTACATTACATTAAGCTCAAGAGAAAAGAACTGTAAATTTATTGATTACAATGCGATAAATTTACGTTACATGTTTCAAAATGAATTCAAAATAAGGAGAACACACTCACTTGCTCACTCAAAAGCTAACTCTTAAGCCTAGGAAAAACGAAAGAAAAATACTGGTCAGAAAAGAGGCTAGGCGGGATGAACTGGGCGTAGTTGCTGAGGAAGGACGTTTCCACACACGCTAAACCTCTCACCAGCTCACAGTAGGTGGAGACTCAGGAACTCGCTGTAAAACGATGGCACTGCTTCACGCTGGAGCACAACAGTCCTTATCTCACGACAATCCACAACTGACTGAATTCAAATTGTGAGAGAGAGACGAGAGCGGGCCGCACTTACTAACGGCTAACGAATTTAGTGTGAGCGATACACACCCATAATAAATCACTCAGCGGAGGTGCTAATGTCGCACACAAAGACGATCACTTATGAAACAGTGAAAAATTGTTCTGAAAACTCTCCCGATCGGGTGAATACATGGCTGTTGACTGAGTGATACATACTGGGATTCCACTAGAATTCGCGGTTTCCCACCAAAGTTTAATGTCATGAGTTTATTTAGATATAGGATCGCGCCAACTCATGACATTAAGGCTTTGAATTTTCTGAAGATTTTGGGACATACTTCTTGAGATGCTGATCGTCTGACCCTGCTACTCTTGCATAGATCTCTTTTCCTTTCTAGACCTGAATATGGATGTGAGGTCTACTCTGCAACAGTTGCCCATCTCCAGATATTAGATTCTGTACTTCATGCTGCTGTACGATTGGCAGCAGGAGCGTTTAGGTCATCCCAGTTTCCAGTTTGTTGGTGGATGCTGATGCCCTCCCTCTGGCTTTGCGTCACCAATCATTGATGATGAGATGTTGCTGTCGTCTTCACGTTTTCCAGACACTTGTTTCTTTTGCCATTGTCTTCCAGGATTCATGATCATCTATTTATTCCTCCCGTCCTAGTTTCCCGAAGCCCTTTGGTTACAGGGTCTGGTCTGCTATGTTAGCCCACTCAGTTCCAAGGCTGGCAGTCTGTCCACATCGGATCCCAAGGGTGGGTTTCTGGCTACTCCCGTGGGTGACATTCTGTAGGTCCATTGTTGGTAAAAATGGCTTACATCCCTCTCAGGTGTCTCTCTCACACTTTTTAGAACATGCCTTCACTCATAAGTTTTCTGTCCCTGTCTATACTGATGCTCTAAAATTGACATTAGAGTGGGCTTTGGTGTTGTCTTCCCTTGCATTATTAGGAGGGGTAGCCTTCTTGGTATTACTTCAGAGCATAGAGCGGAACTGACTGCAATTATATTTGCTCTCCAAATAACTTTTACTCTCCCCCAGTCTGCTTTTGTGATGTTCAGTGACTCCCGTAGTGCTCTGTCTGAACTGGAGTCTTTTAATATCATCCCACCCACTGGTTTTATCAATTTTACAGTGGCTTTTTCTTCTTGGTCATTGTGGACTTCCATTGGGTTCCTGCACATGTTGGTGTGGTGGGTAATGAGAGGACAGATACTTTAGCGAAAGCTGCTTCATCTCAACGGCCACCTACCGACTACCCGGTTCCTGCTTCTGATGCAACACCCTACTTGCGATACGCGATTCCTTTGTGCTGGCAGAGACATTGGGATGATGTTGCTCATAACAAACTAAAGGAAATTTTTCAGAGTGCCTGTACCAAGGGTTCTCCCCTCCATGCCTCGGCGATTGGAGGTGGCCATTACCAGGCTTTGCACTGGGCACTCCCATCATACACATGCTTTCTTGATGAGTGGTGGGACTTAACCGTACTGTGACGATTGCCTTGTTCCCCTTACTGCCCGTCACTTGCTGATCGAGGGCCCAAGTCTGGGGGACCTACCTCAGAGATTCCTCCATAGGCAAAAGGGGGCAAATGGTGCCTAATGTCTGTCCTCGATGCTTGTTGGAGCCTCTAGCGATTTTAATGACGTTTTTAGTTTTCTTCAGGAGGCGGGCCTTCTTCCACTTTTATAAGTATTTAGTATATTTTAAACTATTCTTTTAGTTTCGCTGTTTTATATCTAATAATGGACCTTATTTGAATATGCACATTTTATTTGCAGCATCCATTACCTTGTCCAGCGACAAATGACCCTGGAAGTTGCGCTGCCAGATTTTAACTGTTTTCTCTCTCTCTCTCTCTCTCTCTCTCTCTCTCTCTCTCTATATATATATATATATATATATATATATGTATATATATAGAGAGAGAGGGAGAGAGAGAGATGGATAGATATAGATATGGTGTTTGTAAAGTCCTTGAGTGGTTTTTAATATTTATTTAACCAAAACCATTAGGGATAGAATGATGCTGATTCTGCATATAATAAACAATAGAGTTTTCTTATATAAGTTACAAAAGTTTAATGGCAGCTTCTTTTGTGGCCCTTAGCACATGCAACCGACCATCAGTTTCATGCCGTGTGACCCCCAGCATATCACTGGTGACCATAAGTTTGGCTTTCGTTATCAGTTCATGAAGGATGCCTTTGTTTCGAACAGGTGTTTTGTAGACTTCATCTTTTATGTAGTCCCAAAGGAAGAAATCTAAGAGGGTAACATCAGGAGACCGAGGTGGCCACGATATCGGCCCATCATGCCCAATCCATCTGCCTGGAAACTTCTCGTTGCACAATGGACGCACAGCAAAACTCCATTGAACTCCGGTGAACTAAACTCCACAATGAACTTTTGTAATTCCTATAGGAAAACTCCATTTTGTACTCCATATTTTTGTACCCCCTCCACAATATGTCTACCCCCGATGTATATATGTCCCCCCCCAATGCATACATGCCCCCACTAAATTTGCTAGGTCAGCATGCTTTCCCACGCCTGAAGACGGCGTTATTGCATCAGTTGATACCAGACAGCGGAGAAGAGCAGACTGTTTTACTGTGAGCTTGTAATAAACTCCTTATCTAGCTGTTTGTACACGGAGTTTCTATCACCAAAGTATTGCAAGTTACATTTGGTAGCAGCGGTGTTTCGAACCATCACATTCTGACCGCCTCCTTGGATTTTTGGTGGTACAACAAGATACACGACGACTCACATCTGCCAGCCTCGCCTCTCCTCCGTGCCTCTATACCTTGGCTATGCTTTTCGAGTGTACCATTTTTCTCACCAGTGCTCACCTCTCAAAGAACCGCGCCCATACGCCTTGTTCCTGACCGCATGTGTCGCCGTCGCCGACCTACGCACCTGTTGCACCTGTTCCCAGCACCTGTTCCGAACTCATCATAGCTCCTGCCCCCACGGTGCCACTTATCACTGTCTGCCCACTGCCTGCCCACCACCATTCTCTGCATTTGCCCCTCACCAGCTCTACACCTGCCTTGCGCCGACATCTGTCCTCACCACCCACCACCGGCCTCCGCCATCACCCGCATCTGGTCTGCATTACGGAGCCTCCCACGACCGCCACTCCCTGCTGGTGATTCATCGCGGCGTCTCTTCTCCTCTCCGCCCAGCTGTCTCTCCACCGCCGCCCCAGCCCAGCTACACCCAGCCACCCTGCACGTCATCCATCTCGACACTCCCGTTTCTACTGTGTAACTATAGTATCTCTTTCCTTTCTATAGAGATTATCCTCGATTTTCTCTACAGATTGGTTATTGTAAATATTCCATCTCATTTCCATTACCCCGTTTTCATCTTCACCTACGTTATTCATACTCCATCTCATCCTTCGCATTTTATTTAAACCATCCATGCCCGCACCTTCATTCATTTTCACACCTAGTGTATTCCATTCTCCCATTGTTATTTATACATTTCCACCTACGTATCCATCTTCATCCTTTCATCTTCCATTGCCGCATTAAATGTCATACTTTCCACGTCAACCGCTTATCACCAGCCCTCTCGACCCGGAAACATCACCTGCTCATACCCCGTCTGCCGACTCTAACACAATCACTCATTTACGAAGTGGCAAAGAGTACCACCGCCCTGTACCTGAGACTCCCGTTTCACTTCCCGCAGAATCACTTACTACCCATCCTACCCTCGTAAATCCAGATACCTCCTCCTCTACTGCTGCCTCTACACTCCCTTCTTCTTCCTCTACTCCTTCCCCAGTCGTTCCCTCTCCTAGCCTCCCTTCATACCCCGTCTTGCTCGCCCTTAACTGCCACTACCTTCTCTCTCTCCCACACCTCTCCTGCCACCACTTCTACACTTCCAGCCATGGCCAACCCTCCACAGTCTATCTATCTCGACGATGCCAATCGTCCCAAATTTACCGGCCAGGACCCAACTTGGTCTGTCTATGATTTCCTCAGAGAAGTTGAAACAGAAATAAACAATAGACAAATTACCGAGGAATCGCTCAAAGTAGCTTACCTCCTCGGTCGCTTGCACCATGGTAAATCAGACATCGGATCCGCGATCCGTGCAGGACATTTCGATAGCATTCGTACCTTTGCTGATTTTCGTACGGAACTCATCAGCCTTTGTTGCCAGCATTCAAATACCGCGTCTCTCATGGGATTCATTAATCTCCTAAACCAACTAGATGAGGACTTGCGCGTCCCAGCGCAATATGCCAAGCTCCGCGAAGCTGCCGCCGCCATGAAAGCAACTAGTAGCGAGATGCTCCAATTACTGGTAGGCACGAAATGGTTAGAAGACAAGAATGGCGTTCCAATGCTTTCACTCACCAACTTTGCTGACTTAATCGGTTACCTCAGATTCCTTCACTGGCTTACTCCTAAACAGAGAGAGCTAGCCTTGGAAATCGGTTTCAATCCAGGAGATAAAATTATTCAGGTCACTAAAGCCATTCATGAAAGAACAGGTTCGAACTACACGCGTCAGGGCACCACCCAACCCTTGGCCTCCTCAGTCTGTCACACCTCCACTACCCCAAACCAATCTCGCTCCCGTCCCACCACACGCGGTAGACCTGCCACACATCGCTCTCCTACCGCAGGCCGTGATCAATCTAGCGCCCGACGAAACAGACAATCTTCGATTATTTGCTGGTACTGTGGTCATCCTGGACATCGAGCATCCAGTTGCGACCGTACATACAGACGTCCTCACTCCCGAACCAGACAGCGGACGCCTTCCCGCTCACGTTGTCCACACTGCAAATACCACAAATCAAGCACGACTCACACCACTGAGGAATGTTGTTACCTCAACCGCCAACAGTCGGGGGAAGCGCCGCACCCGTATCGGACCAATATCACGTAGAACCAGAAACCCAACTCCCCATCCGCCATGTATGTCCCATAACATCCTCGGGTTTAGTCATTCTCGGAAGCAGTCATGACATACCAACGTCATTCTTCTTGGACACAGGATCTATAGTAAATCTCATCTCCGAAAATTCCTTACAAATTATTCATTGCCATCACAGCCACGTCAGTTTCCTAGAACCACCAGACATTCGCCTATGTGGTGTTAACGGCTCAGAGTTTAAGGTTAAGGGAAGAGTCACCCTTGAAGTCAAACTCCACAGAGATTTACCCCCTATCCTCATTGAATTTCATGTCACTAATGACTTGTAGTATCCCGCAGATGCCCTTATTGGTTTCTCCACCATGGCACAACATTCCATTGCATTATTACCTGTTTGTGGTAGTATAGACATTTCTGGATTCCCGGTTTACACTATGGAATGTCCCCGTCCTGTTCTTACGATCAAATCAGTCCTTCAATTACCTCTGTCCCTATCACTACCAGAGTCCAGCCCAGCCCAAACCACCACTATCATCATCTGAGAATACGGAGATCATTCCTTTACTGACTGCGAGCAAGGACATAAATTCCTCAATGTCTCCTGATACATCATCTCAGCCTTCGAACATGGCTCTTACCTCCTCTCCCGACAACACTCTCGCTGACTCAGACATGTCTCAGTTACCTACCTCACACAGTCTGAATGATCTTCTCCAACACGCAGAGACGAAACGTGCAGTAACGAATATGTGCACAATTTTGTTACCGCATGAGTTCACCAAAGGCTCTGTTTGTGTTGCCGGTGCGAAAGAAGGAGTGGATGTACTAACCCTACCTGAGACGTGTTGTGTGAATGGCTTGACTTATGAGTCAGCGTGGTGTACAGTCTTAGAGGACAGTTTATGCTACCTGTACTTGCTCAATGTTACAAATGCTCCACTAAAACTTAAAAGTGGTGTAAAGATTGGAGACTTCCCAGTATACCCAGCGGCCGTAAAGGTGTGCCAGGATTCCTCAATTCCTACTATTCAGACTGATGATACGCCAATCGGTGTATGTACTATTAACTCTACGGGATCGGCGCCGACGCATTCACCCAATATGCTCTCACATCTCACTTGCACAGATTTCCCAGAAAATACGCCTCAACTCCTCGACCTTCTACCTCGTACAGAAACGTGGTTGCCTTACCCGGTGAACCGATGGGTAGAACAGACCTTGTCAAACATACGATTGAACTACTCCCAGGAACTCAGCCGATTTACATACCAGCGTATCGATTGCCTCACAGCCAGAGAAAGCAAACAGATCAAATGGTACAGAACATGTTAGACCAGGACATTATTGAACCCTCCGTCAGTCCATGGAATAGCCCACTTTTCTTAGTACCAAAGAAGGACGGCAACTTTAGACCAGTAGTCGACTATCGTAAGGTCAATTCTGTCACCGTTCCAGACCGTTTCCCGTTACCTGTCCTCACTGATTTGCTAGAATCCCTTGGTGACAATAACGTAGTCTTTTCATCTTTAGACCTCCTCAGCGGATACTGGCAGGTCGAAATGGAAGAGTCCTCTCGCCCAGTTACAGCCTTTAGCACCCCTTCCGGACATTTTCAGTTTAAGAGACTCCCTTTTGGTCTGAGAAATGCTCCTTCCGTGTTCATGCGACTTATCCATTCAGTCTTCAGCGGTATGATGAGACACTCTCTTTTTGCTTACCTAGATGATATCATTGTTGAGAGTAAATCCATCCCTGATCATTTTACCAAACTCCAGCAAGTCTTTGAACGCCTCCAGCTCGCAGGCCTGAAAATCAATCTCAGTAAATGTGACTTCCTGCGAAAGAAAATCAAATTCCTAGTCCATGTCGTAGATGCACAAGGCATTCATACTAATGAGGATAAAACTAAGGCGATCATTAACTTCCCAGAACCTACCACTACCGACGCTGTACAAAGTTTCCTGGGCCTCAGTGGCTATTATCGTCGCTACATCCGGAATTATGCACAGATCGCCGCTCCTCTGACCCACTTACTCAAGCAGAATGTGCCCTTTGTTTGGACTAACGACCAGTCACAGGCTTTCCAAAAGCTAAAGACAGCTCTTGTACATGCCCCTGTTCTAGCGTTCCCTGATTATACCACACCCTTCCTTCTCTGCACAGACGCCTCAGGCACTGGCCTTGGTGCCGTTTTGATGCAACTCGATGAAGCATCAAGGAAGCGCGTAATAGCGTATGCTAGTCGCACCCTTACAACCGCTGAACGTAACTACAGTGTCACAGATCTCGAAGCGCTAGCAGTAATCTGGTCCTTGAAACACTTCAGAGATATAGTCTATGGTTATCCAGTGCATATCCAAACAGACCACCTTCCACTATGTGATTTGTTCAAGAATCGCAACCTAACTGGTAGGTTAGCTAGATGGTCTGTCATCATCCAGGACTTTAATCCCACTTTTCAATATGTACCAAGCAAGTTGAATGTAGTCGCAGACGTCACGTAGCAGCAGCTATAACATCACTGCAGCCTGAAGTAACTGACAATACTACACTAACGTCAGAAGTTGTTCAAAACTTTCAGCGCCAAGACCCCATGTGGTCCAAAGTCATTTATTTCCTAGAATCTGGCGATGCCTCGACCTTACCTACTCTGCCAGTATCACTAGATGAGTTCATGCTAGATGATGATCTCTTGTACAGGAAAACACTGCTAACAGGCAAAGATATGCCCAATCGCGAAGTACGCCAACTTGTTGTCCCCACTGCCCTGATACCAAAGGTTCTTCATATTGTTCATAATACTCCTCAAGCTTCCCATCCAGGTAAAGACCGATGCTTGCGCCAAGCACGTCTCAAATACTATTGGCCAACCATGCGCCGCGATATCAATGCCCACTGTGACTCTTGCCTCTCCTGCCACCGCCACAAAGGATCAACCGGCTTACCAGCACCTCTCTTACAATACCCAATCCCATCACGACCATGGGAAACTGTCTCAATCGATCTCTTAAAACTACCTCTCACAGAATCTGGCGCTGAGTACTTGTTCGTAGCAGTCGACCACTTCTCCCGCTACTGTGTCCTCGTACCCCTCTCCGACAAGACCGCGAAGAGCGTTGCACGTGCCCTTGTAGATCACGTAATTTGCCCGTTCAGTACCCCTCATACCATTCTTACTGACAACGGTACAGAGTTCAACAATAGCCTTCTCGATGAGATCTGTCGCCACTTTCGTATCAGTAAGTGCAATGTCGTGCCTAACCATCCGGCTTCCAATGGCCTTGTAGAACGCCACAACCGAAAAATCTTAGAGTGCCTCAGACATCTAGGCTCCCATAGTTCGTCCTGGGATAACTGGATTCCCCAAGTGGCCTCCTCCATCAATAGTTCCATCAATGCATCCATTGCTGAATCTCCCTTCTTCGTCCTCTTTGGTTTTGACAAGGACCTCCCATACTCTCTCTTATCCTCAAAGCCAGAACCCATCTACAACACGGATGATTATGTTAAACTAAAATTGGCCAACTTCCAGACAATCCACCAGTATGTCCAATCCACTTTGGCTTCCTCTCAGGAGGACATGCTGCAGCGCCAACATAAGTCCGCCTCTCCTATCACTATCAATGTAGGCGATCTTGTCTTTGCTCATTCCCATACGCGTTCCTCCAAGTTGGATGACAAATTTACAGGGCCCCACCGAGTCCTCACTCAGCAAGGCAACAAATTTCACCTCCAGGACCTGTCCACTAAGGACACCAGATGGGTCCACGTCAATGACTTAAAGCGAGCACCCCGTGGCCTCGTGTTGGAAGAGTCACTTCCACAACCTCCTGCCCCCTCTTCCCCTCCTCCCATCCCTCAGTCTGCCTTGTCTCCACCTATCCCTCAGTCTCCTTCCTCTCCATCTCCACCTGCTCATTCATCAATCAATCAATATCGGTCCCTCTGCCCATCAACCTCTTCACGACCTCCCCCATTAACTCTACCCTGATTTTCTAGGTACGATGTTAGCGATCTCCCTGCTGGCAGTGCTGACCCTCTTGGGGTCTGGGTCAGGTCAGGACGATGGTGGAGTACGTCCCGGGGCCTTGGTCGGCTCGGGAGGCGAGGTAATGCTTATCGACGACATCGCCTCTTTGCGCTACGATCTTGCGCCCCTGGCCGACGTAGCCATTGCCCTACCTGCCTACGCGCACCAGCTCCACGGAATCAGGAACCATCTCACGGCCCTCATGGGGACACACAACCCGAATGAGTATCTCTATAACCTTTTCCTCCCACTCTCCTGGCAATTGCAATACATAAGTAACAGATTCCCTGAGCTCAATGACGCATTTTCCCTTCAGACACCCGTGGGTCGTTCTCGTGTGAAACGAGGTCTCTTCGACTTCGGCGGTGAGATTCTGAGTGGCTTGTTTGGCGTTGCTACAGCCCGTGACATTTCTGGCTTCAAATCTGATCTCACTCATTTAACTTCAGCCCTAGAATCACAATGCCAAGTCATTAAAATCCAACACACTATGTTACAGAAGCTCACAACCCAACTCAGTGAAGTCACGTCCACTCTAAACAATTTCACCGATATCTTACAACGCCACCTTTCAGATCTCAACGTTATCTCTCAGTTCTTCTACCTCAAACTCAACATGGATAATCTCCAACTGGCCGTTGACTCTCTCCTGTCTCAAGTCTCTACCTTGGTTCGTATCCTGGTCGATGCTATCAATGGACGTGTCACTGCCAACTTAGTCCCTGTCTCAGCTCTCCGTTCTGTCCTGGAATGGGCTCACTCCACCTTCGGTCTCTCCCCAGTCCTCCCTTACTCCTCCGTTGAATATTATTATCCTGTTCTTGAAGCCACTCTTCTCACTACATACGTCGTCGTCCATATTCCTCTCCGTTCTGCCATAACCTTTAACCTTTTCCACATCATTCCCTTCCCTTTCCGCCTCAACAACTCCTTGTTACAGGTATCTGTTCCTTCAGAATATTTCCTCCTCTCCCATGATCATCTTTCCGTTGCCTTCCTTTCTTCCACAGACCTCCAGCAATGTTCCTCCCATACTCCGACCTCTCGTCTCTGTGCTGCCCACCTTTTCGCTATCTTCCCTAGCAGTGCTACACCCTGTGAGTCTGCTTTAGCTCGCAACCATTCCATCTACTCGGCCTGTTCTTTTGTCCCAGCTCCTGACCTCCCGGTCCACCATGCTCACCTCAACCATGTCCAGTACTTCTTTGCTGTTCCCATCTCTGTCACAATCATGTGTCCTGGTTCTTCCGTTCGCTCCGTCCCCGCTAGTGGTCTCTACAAACCACCTGACTATTGTACCGTCATATCAGAGTCCGTCATCACTTACGCCACTCGCTATCACCAACCTGTTCGTAAACACTGCTATGACATCCTTCAACCAATCGACATGCCTTCAACCCTACCATCTGCCAACATTACCATCACCTCCCCTCACTTGCGCATGCTCACCTTCCTCAATGACAGTGATTTCATTATGGATCAATTTTCTCTGGCCTTCACCCGTTCATGGGTTCATCCAACAGTTGTGTTTCCCCCTGTGGTTATCGCTTTCATAGGTTTTCTACTCATCATCTGTGCAGTGCATTGTGTCAGAAAAATGGAACGTCGACTCCAGGAAATCAGAGTCGCTACCGGCATAGTACGCCCTACACACGACGTAGAAACTCCCCGTACTTAGTGCCCTCACATTCCGTGACTACCATTGCCATCTAACATTTAACCAAACTGTGAACAGCACTCTGCCTACTAGAAAAAGATGGTATTTCTTTCATGCATTACTGAGTGACAGTGTATCCTACAGAAAATACAAATGAACAAAAACAAACAGAAAGAAAAAAAATGAAGGAAGAACAACAATAGAACTCTCATATCTACTCCTTGTTTATCATGTATCAAACTATTATTGTGTAATTCCCATTATGTTTATATATACCTTCGACCCTTACTGGATTTGTACCTATTAATCCTTGTATATCTCATCTGTATATATCGTTCTAATTCCCTCCCCTCAACATGGCCATGTCTCCCCTCCTGCCCCTGTATCATACTTATCCCTTGTACAAACCTCCCTGGTCCTGCCTTACTACTATCATCAAACACCATTTAACTCCCGGTGTCAGGAGACACCGTCTCAGCTACCCGGGAGAGTAGTGTACCCCCTCCACAATATGTCTACCCCCGATGTATATATGTCCCACCCCCCAATGCATACATGCCCCCACTAAATTTGCTAGGTCAGCATGCTTTCCCACGCCTGAAGACGGCGTTATTGCATCAGTTGATACCAGACAGCGGAGAAGGGCAGACTGTTTTACTGTGAGCTTGTAATAAACTCCTTATCTAGCTGTTTGTACACGGAGTTTCTATCACCAAAGTATTGCAAGTTACATTTTGAAAAAAAAAAAAAAAAAATTCTTTTATGGTTTGATTAAATAAACATTTAAAACCACTCAAGGACTTTTCGAACACCCTGTGCTGTATATATATATATATATATATATATATATATATATATATATATATATATATATATATATATATATAATACTGAGAGTTCTTATATCTTACACTGAATTTCTCTCAGGAATATTTATACGTCACCTGCAAAATGCCCACAATGTGCTGAGTTTTCCTCCCTTTCTTCGTTTGAGTAAAATAATCAAATTCTTCAAGGCTGAACCCAACAACGACATATCTGCAGGAGTACAAGATAATCATGACTAGAGAGGTCACTGGGTGACTGATTTTAATTCTTTCAGCGTAATGATGCCTTTTTAGTTTCGATCTCACCATGGGCGTCATCAGCGGGGGGGACATATCCCCCCACTATTGATTCAGGGGGGAGACAAAATACTGATTGTTCCCCCCACTTTTCTCATTGAGTTTTATATATTAGATGCTGGAATGAAGTAACTGATACTTACAGTACTATAGAACAGTGGTGCCTAGACTTCCTCAGTTAATGTAGGTGGGATATATTTTGCATAAAGATATTTAGAACCACTATGATTGAGTCTGCCATTCACATTTACAATTTTCTGTAGAGCATGACTGCCCATCAGCTGAATCAGTGTTTACAAAGTGTAGTGCGTGAGCCTAAGTTCTTTTTACAGTTCATTGTTACATTTCTATCTATCTATCTATCCATTGCCAGACGCCTCAATCCCGTTTGGTGTGGCCACAAACAAATCGCCTCCAAGTCGCCCTGTCCCCCGCCATTTCACTGCCCTGCTCCCAACTCACACCCCCCTCTCTCATATACCTCTCCACCCCATCCCTCCATCTCATCCTCGGCAACCACCTCACTCACATACACTCTCTACGTCAGTCTTTCACCCTCCATCCTCTCCACATGGCCAAACCACCTCAGTGTGTTCCTCATATCGCTTCCTATCACATCCACATCCACACCACAACGCTCCTTTATATCCTCATTCGTCAGCCTGTCTCTCCATGTGACTCCACAGGCTCCTCTTAAATAACTCATTTCCACTGCTCTCACTCTTGACTTGTGTCCTTCCAACAACGTCCAAGCTGCACTTCCATACGTTAGAGTTGGTATCACAATACTGTCATGTAGTAACTTTTTCACTTCCATGCTCACTTCCCTGTTTCTTATCACTGCTTTCAAGGAACCAGCAACCTTTCTTCCCTTATGTACGCTTTCAAGCACTTCACCCTCCAAACCTCCATCCTTACTCATCACACTACCCAAGTACTTAAACGTACTCACATTTTCCAGTTCCTCACCATCCAACCTCGCTGTCCATTCACTGACTTCACCTCTCTCAAAGACCATCACTTTACTCTTCCCTGCATTCACCTTTAGATTCCGTTTCTTACACACTCTCCCAAACTCATCCACCAAGCCTTGCAGCTCCCCTTCGTCTTCACTCAACAACACAGTATCATCTGCAAACAACAGTACAGGGAGTTTCCAAACACTATCCTCTCTCACCAGGGCCACTCCAGCATCCACTACCCTACCTTGTATCTCTTT
This sequence comes from Coenobita brevimanus, assembly GCF_032717465.1. Lineage (NCBI taxonomy): Eukaryota > Metazoa > Arthropoda > Malacostraca > Decapoda > Coenobitidae > Coenobita > Coenobita brevimanus. Next base: position 13,760,700 of record NC_136993.1, on the reverse strand, counting down.
TATTACCCCATCCATGTACAGATTGAACAACCATGGAGACATGACACATCCCTGTTTCAACCCAACCTTCAAAGAGAAAAATTCACTTAGTTCACCATCCACACGCACTGCAGTCTTTGCACCATCGTACATACTCTTCACAGCATTCAACAACTTCCCATCTGTGTGTTACATTTAATTTAGGTAAGTTATATCATTACAGACGTGTAGTAATCCTGTATAAAAATTTTAAATGAACAGCTATGCATTGTGGTAGGCATACGAAAATATGGTGAAATGATTATCTGAGGTAAGGAAAAAATTATAGAGTGTGGTTACTGACAAACTAGGCATCAGCCAAGCCACAGTGTGAGTTTTGTAACCTCCATTATTCAGCACGAATGGGACGTTAAGGATGTTGAATAAGCGTTTTTTTCTGGCAGCACAGATGTTAGGGCTAGACTAATCTAAATTATGAATGACACTGGATGACGAAAGACAATGGTTAAAAGTAAATAATAGGTGCTCCCTACTGTGGGAAATAGAATGACATGGGGAATGTCTTTCTCATATACCTCTCCACTCCATTCCTCCATCTTATACATACATTTAATATTCCCTGGGCTGCTGCACTCCTGACTGGGCGGAAGGAGATTGGATGATGGACAGATGACAAGTTGCAATCACATTAATATTAAACAAGAGAGAAGTAATGCGCCACATGCAGGAGTATACACCATTAGAGAAGTGCTTAGGAGCTTCGTAAGCATCTTTGTATCTGTCTATAGCCAGGCGCCAATAGCCCGTTAGGGGGGGGCCGTTTGTCTTTGGGTTAGATGTTTTACGTGGAGGGGCACTAACCCTCCACCAACCTACTTGTTGACACACAGAGAACACGTATGGGTTGGTTATATGGTTACCACCCAGCATTGTAAATGGTTTCCTGGCTTACAGGAAACCATTAGGCTTGTCACTCAATGTAAAGCCACCTGAAAAGGAAAGAGGAGTAATAAAAGGTGACAGGAAAGATGGGAGAAATAGGAAGAGAGGGAACAGACACAGAAAGAGAACAATAAAGGTGAAGGAATATCATTTCATAATTCATCTGCTATTTAGTTCTGTGCCATAGTGCAAAATGACCAACAACTCATTTAATATACAGTATGTTACGGATTAGACTAATTTCCCAGGCTTAGTTTCCATTGGCTTATATTCGTTACTTTTCCATTGCTGATTTTGTGAAGGGTTACTGAAGAAAGGGAGCATTATCAGGACAAAATTGAGAGTATTTGTAACCAGACTGTGGTGAAGGAAGTACAGTAGGCTCGCCCAGTGCGCGACATCACGGTGCGCGAATCGCATTGTGCGCGAGTGACCAAAAATCATAACGAAAAACCTTGAGTGAGCGAGTTTACCCCACAAAACACGAGGTAAAGGCAAGAAGTGGCTTAAAAACGCCATTTTCCATCAGTACGCGACCCCACCACCACCACCACGGGCCAAGAGTGACCTAGAGGCTCATGGGGAAGGTGCTCAAGAGGAGTCTACAATAAGATATCGCCAATACCATTCATTTCATTCATTGCCAGACGCCATGTATCCCAAACGGGGTGGTCAAGGGCTTAGAGTTAATTGTTTTACAGGGAGGGGCACTAATCCTCCACAAACCCCACTTGACACGTAGGGATGCCAACAGCACCTGGTGTTCCCAGGCGGTCACCCATCCAAGTACTAACCAGACCCAACGTTGCTTAACGTCGCTGATCGGACGGGAAACGGTGTACTCAACGTGGTATAACCAGCTTCAATAATAACGGTTTCGGCAATAACAGTAAGTTAGAATAGATACCCAGTTTCTATAATAATGATGTTTATTTCGTGAATACCAAGTTGTTATACTGCCAATACGTCCATAACAAGATGAGGAATGAAACAAACAAGCAAGAAGAGATGAAGGAAATTGCCGAAAATGTGAGCAGTAGCGAGGAGGAGAGGGAGGATCCTCCCCTCACCACCTCCCCTGACTCGCCCACCGCCGTCCTCCACTGCCCCACCTGACTCACCAGTTGCCTCCCTCTCCACCTTCACAGCCCCACTGACTCATCTGCTTCACCTGGCATACCTGCAACCCCCACCATAATGACTGTTGCTGCATTCTGGAAGAAATGTAACATTCAACAGGCCGTAAATTTCTTCATCAAAGCCTGGAATCATACAACATTGGCAACCGTTAAACAAGCGTGGTGCGGCCGGGGTGGTGGCGGGGGCACTGTAAGTGCGTTGCCGCGCCTCAGAACTCTTGTTGTTTAAATCCATCAGGCCTGTTGTCTACTGTTGTTAAGGTGACTACCCATATTTTTGTTATTGTAGCTATATCTGTAGTACAATGTCTGAAAAATATGACCTTTATTATGTCTCTAAGGGCCAAAAAATGTCCAGGTATGAGGGGGTACCACCCATATGTAATTATTCCCATAAGATTATGTATTCCCAGTATGCGAATTCCCAGTGCGCGAGGTTGTGGACTGCCCAATCTCTCGCGAACTGCGCGAGGTTGTGGACTGCCCAATCTCTCGCGAACTGTGCGAGCCTACTGTACTCTGCTGAAGGGAGTACTATGTTGAAGGAAGTACAGTACTGTGTTGAAGGAAGTACTGTACCATGTTGTCTTAGTGATTTGTGGGTGCTGTACTAGTTTTACTCTAACTTAGCCCAATCTTGCCATCTCCTCATCTTGAATTCTGAATTGTAACAATATTTTAACACCAGAAAATGATAATAATCAACAAGAAGTGCTGTAGAATGGCTGCAGAGCCATAGCAGTGTCTTCTTTTATCGTCTGTGTGAAATAAACTGCAAAAGAATGGAAATCTAGGCCAAGTTAGTGTAAAAGAATTATAGTTAGGATGATGGTCTTGTCTTGAATGCAGGTTTGAATCTCCAAGAGGTGACTGGAGGTTATTCTATTGTAATTCTGTTAGAGGTGTAGGCTGGTCACTTTTTTTTTTAGTTCAAGGAAGAAGGAACCCAAGGCCAATCTGTTATAGGGGATAATATACTTGATACAAATGTTTTATAGGGATAATATAGTTGACACAAATGTTATAGGGGATAATATACTTGATACAAATGTTTTAATAAGTCCAAATTTTAAGTTAGTAGAAAATTGCAAAGAAAAGAGAGAAATTTGTACATACAGTGGAACCTCGGTCCTCGAACGTCTCACATGTCGAACAAATCGAACCTCGACCAAAAAATTCAAGAAATTTTTGCTCCAGAGGTCGACCAAAATATCGGACCTCGACCAACCCGAACGTAGCCGAACGAAGGGAAGCTGGCTGACCCACAGTCATGCGTCCACCTTTGTTGTTCGTCAACGTGGTCGTCCTGCTGTGCTTCACATTTTTCTTGATTCAGTGCAGTATTAGCTCCTAATAATGGCTCCAAAGAAAGCAAGTTCATCCAGTACCGCTACTGGCAGTGAAAAGAGGAAAGTAGTGTGGAAAATAATTGAAGAAGTGGAAAAATTATTGCTTATCTTCATCAATGAGAAACAGTTAGCAGGAGACAGTGAGGATTTAATTTGTGAAAAGGCAAGAGAAATATACAGTCGCCTCGTAAAGGAAAGCACTGGTACCAGTGCTGAAACTTAAATAGGTAAGCATCTGGGGTCTTGGAACGGATTAAAATGATTTACATTATTTCTTATGGGGAAAATTAGTTCGGTCCTCGACCAATTCGGTCCTGGAACAGCCTTCCAGAACGGATTGTGTTCGAGGACCGAGGTTCTACTGTATACTGTACGTTGTTCACTTGAACTAGGTACGGAAATCCCATTTCCATCTTAAATATATGTATTGAGCTTAATGCTAGAATATGGTGCTAGTCACAAAGAAATGCTATGGACTACATGTTGAGTCTTGGTATTCTGGTATAAATTAAAAATCCTAGATTAGTCATTAAAGCAAGGAAAACTATTTATTAGTGATTCTCTTTTGTGTAAAGAGTGTATGTACTGTGCTATATTGCCTGCTTGGTCTAGTTAATAAATGATAAATGAAGCAAAATATACGGTACCTACTCTTAGAGGATCCTCCAGACAGCTTGTTTATGATCTTAGATGATTTTTTTTTCCCTTAATGTCATATAGGGCCTATTCATTTTAATATAGCCTTAATATGCACCAAATATTGCTGTATAGGCTCGCTTAGCTTGCCAAAATTAGCAACCCCTGTCCCCCCAACTTTTAGTGAACAGATGACGCCCTTGATTCTCATTAACTTCATACAAAATTCTGAAGCTTGAATGATATATATATATATATATATATATATATATATATATATATATATATATATATATATATATATATAATGGGGAGGTCTGCTCCTTTCTTCACAAGCTGAGCAATATTGTCAGTCAATTGGCGAACAATAAAAATAAAAAGAGGGAAGATGTAGCTTTTAGTAGACCATTTGATATTACATTGGTAAACTGGATATCAGAAACTGAAAAGTGAGTTTTCCACTCACTTGCCGTAGTAGTCCCAGGCTCTGAGGTGGCAGTCACCGAAGTCCAGCAGAGGTTGAGGGTTGTGGAGAAGAAAGAGATAGGCTCGACAAAGCTCACCACTCCACAGTGCTTTCAATAGGTCATCTGCTTCTTTCACCAGCAACAACTTGGAAATAAAGTAACACACACCAACTGTTAAATGAATGGATGAGAAAGCAGGATACTGAAATTAGTGTGGCTAGGGAACTAACAGGGAATCTAGTTGATTGGGTCAATATGCATGGAACACACACAGGTGTCTGAAGACTTCTTTCTTGTTTTTTTTCTTCATTAAAGGAGATAATCAGCGAATTCACTAACTGGCAGTTGTATGAAAAAAATAAAACATGAGATATGTGTAGGTTAAACATGAGACATAGCAAGGATTTTGGAGGTGATTTATATGTGAATGACTGACTTTTCTAGTCCAGTGCTTTGTTTTCTGTTGTTTCTGGATCCTACAAACATCATCCCATCTTTGGGAGGGAAGGAGGGTCATCTTGGTGATGAATCATGATGGCACTCACTAGTGATAAGGATAGCAGTTAATCAGAGAAGACAACTGATGGTTTTACACACACACACACACACACACACACACACACACACACACACACAGTTTTATAACAGAGGAGGGTTCATGTGCACTCATTAGTGATAAGGAGAGCAGTACACACAGACACACACACAGTTTTATAACAGAGGTGGGTTCATGTGCATAATTCTTCATTTAATAAAGGTTAGCAGAGAAGAAAATGAACATTTCTGCCCTGTAGAGCACTGTTCATCTCTTAGTAATTTCCTTTTGGCTACGAGAGACGATATTACTCACCATACTGGGTTCTAAAAAGGTTAAATCCTACCTGATGAGTTGCATGAGTGACAAGAGTTACTATATATTACTACCGCTACTGAAATATAGCCGAACATAGCTAAAGGCAGCCCGCCCTACCTAAATAGTTAAATAATGTGTTGATATCAGTCAAACTCTTCAAGCTTGCCTGTCTTGGATGAGGTAAAGAATCAAGCATTTTTATGAGTGAAGACGTCAGGTACAGAGAATCCACAGCAAACACCAGTGAGCACTGAGCGACGTCACCGCGAAGCACCCACTCTAGCAATGCACCCAGCCACACCCACTCGTTCTCTGCCACGCCCGCCATACCATCCATTTTCACCGTCGCCGGCAATTTGCTCCTTGTGTCAAGAAAAATGGAATCATTATATTATCTTCATCAAAACAAATATTCCAATCTCCCTGCGTTGGTGTCACTAGAGTTGTGGTTCACTGTATCTTTGGAAAGAAGAGTTAATGAGAAGAGACTAAATAAATATTCAGTTCCCTCCCCATCTGGCCAACTGTTTTGTGAGTGAGACAGAAAGAAAACCAATAGACAAGGTATAATTTTATTATCCCAGTGATAATGCTAAATATATCAACTATATGGCTGATACTTTATTGCAGAAGATGGTGATGGAATGATACTTACTTATCCGTTCACACCTTGATTCAACTTTAATCACTTCTCATTGTCGCAGAAAGACGGTAGTATGTTTTCTTCACCAAGCCATCATCTCCTTCCTACAACTTCCTACCTGTCCCATATCTTAACCCACTAATGCCTAGCGTTCCTGTGCGAGGGATATTGCTGGAAGAGCACTAAGCGTATTGCCTTCCGCCTACCGGCTCATAGTCGCGAAACGCATAGGTCCCTACCCCGGGGTTCCCTTCTTTATTAAATTTTGAAAATGCCCAGTTCCATCCTTTATAGAGGACACTGGGCGCCAATGGGTTAAAAAAGAACATTTATCCCCAAGGTCCTCTTCATACTCCCCACATGTCGTTGAGCACCTGAATGTCACGACTTACCACTTTAACCTTTCCATTACACCATCACGTATAAATCACCACTCCATGCTGGCTGCAACAGCTCTACAATCACTTCCGTAATGATATATAGGTGAAGATTGATTTCAATATTCTCCTTCGTTTTTCAAAAGATAAATTATCAGTTGGAGTAGTTTGTTTAAACTGTATATTAATTTACTCATTTAAAGAAAAAAAAAATAGAAAAAGAAAAAACGTCTGATCCCTTCTGCAGAATGGCGATCCCTGTAAGAAAATTATATCCTTTGTATCTAACCTATGGATTTTTTGGATTTAACTTTGGCAAACATTGAGCCTAAGTTGGGTATCCTTAAAAAACGAACATAATCTACAGTGAAAATTTTTTCTTTTGGACATACTTTAGCATCCTTAGGAAACTTTATTAATTTCAGTTTTCATTATTTAAAGAGGTAAGTAAATAAATAATAATTTAAAACAGCAGTTATCCAACAATGATGAATGATAGTTTAATCCGTAACAAAAGTGAACATTCCAGAAAGCGATCTCTATTTACGGAAAGCTAAAGAGACGTTATAACGATTTTTAACCTCAATTTACATTCTCTTCCATATTGCGCCTCCCTCCCCTTCTCCATACCATTAGCCTTTTCACCAGTGCATGCTAAATTTTATTTTCCCAGGATAATTATTCTTACTGTATTAACAGTCATCTAACCTAACCTAACCTACTTTTAATCGGGAAACTAATAGGAATAACAACAGACTACACTAACCTACCTCGAACAGATCAACCTTACATAACCTGGACCTTCTTGTGAAACAAAAAAAAAGTGATGTTTTGGGGTATAATTCAGAAATCTGTTTCCTCATATCAGGTTATGTATGGGTTATTCAGCAAACTGGACATACATTGCCCATGACATTCCTTCACTGACGGGGTATTCTTAGTCCTTCTCTTTTCACGAGTCTCTCCCTCATCCCGAAAATACATCACCACTAGTGAAACCTCTTCCCAACCATACCTTCTTTCTTTCAACATACTCTTTTGTGCTTTTTTTAACCATACATCTGAACCTAATCCTCCAATCCTACCTCACAGCAAACGTATCACCGACCCCTATCTTACCTCAGTCTTATCACCAGCCCTACTGAAACTTACCGGCATCATCAACTCTTCCTCAACTCTCCCTTATAACCGTTCCAACCACAACTCATCCTTATCGCCATCCCAGCCTAAAATCAATCTTCTGATCCTTCCTCAACTCACCCTTATCAGCGACGCTACCTCAAACCAACCTCATCACCGACCCAGCTCCAAATCATCCTTATCACTGACCCTAATTCAATCATATCACCAACTTTACCACAACTCAGCCTCAGCATTGCCTTGCTGTCAAGCTGCGCCTTCCATTACGGTGGGAAGGAATTGATCAGTATTTTTTAAAAGCAAAAAAGGAGAATTCAAAAACCAGAAGCCCTAAATATTATTCCCTCAGTAATTAAGTAAATGAATATAAAATAAATATTTGAAACAAAAGCATTCGGGGGCCGAATGCTAATCGCCCGCCAAAATACGTTGTTGGCTAAGGTATAAGTTACCTACAAACCAAATTTAAAGACAATTCGCAAAACCCTAAGGGATTCAGCCGCTGTGTTTCACCAAAAGCCAATCCATATTAAGAAATATATAGCATCTGGCATTCAGTCGTTTTTTATCAAATCCTCACCAAAAGTAATAGGTTTCTGCACATCCACTTTGTTGCTGTTTTCTGAAGGTTTGGTGAAAATTCATCCACAACATTTCGAAATATTTTGGCAACAGATACAGACACACACTGACAAAAACTACATTGCTTCGCCTTCCTTAAGGAGCACGATAATAAATAAAAGAGCACTTCATCAGGATCATAACTGAGAAAGACGAAGTCCTCCACGATGATGCTACCCAAACAGTTTCCACAATCGATGAGATACATTTCAGGAAGGTTTAGAGTGAAGAGAACGAATGAATAACTATAATCCTAGGAGGCCCACAGAAGTATGATTCATTTTTTTTAATGCAAGAAAGAAGGAACCAAAGGCCAGGAGCCAGCAATGCCGTTCCTTCAAAGAAAAAACAAAAACAATACAAAAGAGACCCAAATTCAAGATCCGTTCATTTCGAGATGCCTGGGCACACTGCGTTTGAAAGACTGGAGATCATAGGAAGTAGGAAATACAGACAGAGGGAGACAGTTCCAGAGTTGACCTGTCGCATAAATGAAGGACTGGGAGTAACGGTTAACTCTTGCATTAGAGAGTTGGATAGAAAAGGGATGAGAGTTTGTTGCTAGACAGGTGCTTAGTAGACGTTAAGGGATGCAAGCAGACAATTCAGAGGAGCAGTGACCATTGAAGTATCGAAGGAAAAGAGAAAAAGATGAAACAGTGTGGCTAAGAGATAGAGGTTGAAGGGAGCCAGTAAGAGGAGGAGAGTTAATGAGACGAAAAGCCTTTGACTCCACTCTATTGAGAAGAGCTGTATGTGGGGAGCCTCCCCACACATGAGAGTTGTACTCTACACAGGGGTGAATAAAACCAGTGTATATAGTCAACAACAGTGCAGGGGTAAAGAAGGTATGGAGTTGGCTTAGCACACCTAATCTCATGGAAGCAGATTTTAAAAGAGATGTAACATGATCTTTGCAAGATAAGTCCCGAGTGAATGAAACCCCAAGCATGTTCAAGGATGATGCAGGACTGAGCTGGATATTATTAAACATTAGTGGGTACTCCTGTGGAAGGTTGTGCTGAGTTGATAGGTGTAAAAACTGAGTCTTTGAAGCATTAAAAACAGCAAGATTATTATTATCACAGCCAGAGATACGAGCCAGGTCAGACATTAGGTGTGCCATAGCTTCAGCCTTTCCTTATAGAAGTCTCTGCTGAGATAGACGTTGCGGGAACCAAATGGAAAGGTGAAGGGTGGAATCATCACCGTACGAGTGGATAGGATCAGATGTACAGCTAAGAAGGTCATTGAAGAATAAAAGGAGGAGAGTTGGTGATAGGACGGAGCCCGGAGGAACACCACTGTTGACAGATCTCGAAGAACGATGGCAGTCTACAACAGCGGCTATAGAACGACCAGAAAGGAAGCTATCGATGAAGGAACAGATAGAATGACAGAAACTGTTAGAGGGCAGTTTGGAAACTAAAGACCTATGCCAGGCTCGATCGAAAGCCTTTGAGATGTCAAATGCAATGGCAGAGCTTTCAACAAAGTCCTCAAAGGAAGATGACCAGGAGTCTGAAAGGTAAGTGAGAAGATCGCCAGTGAAGCATCCTTGACGGAACCCATATGGACGATCAGAAAGAAGGTTGTGATGGGAAAGATGCTTAAAAATTTTTCTGTTAAGAATTGACTCAAAAACTTTTGAGACACAGGATGTTAAAGCAATTGAACGATAATTACAGGATTGGGAATGGTCATCTTTCTTTGGAACTGGCTGAATCAGAGCTAACTTCCAGCAAGAAGGAAAGGGACAGGTTGATAGACAAAGTTGAGAGTTTACCTAGGCACAGTGTAAGCACAGAAGCACATTTCTTGAGGACAACAGAAGGACTCCATCAGGCCCATATGCCTTGTTATTATTGAGGCCAATGATGGCAGAAAATACATCAGCTGAAGAAATTTAATGTCAGCCATGAGGATGTCAGAGGGGGGAAGTGATGGAGGAACAGCACCGGAATCGTCTAAGGTGGAATTGGAGGAGAAAGTCTGAGCAAAGAGATCTGCTTCATCAGGAGAAGAAATAGTAAAGAACCATCAGAGTATAAAAGAGGAGGGAAGGATGATGAGGTAAAGTTGTAAGAAAGGTTTTTGGCAAGGTGCAGGAAGGAGCGGGAAGAATTTGAGTTGGAGAGTTGAGTGCATTTAGTACAGATGAATTTTTTTCTTTTTAGCAGTGCGAATAACAAACTTAGCATGATTCCGCGCAGAAACATAAACAAGATATGATTCAGGGATGGGTTGGCTCTGGTACCTTTTATGGGCCCTCTCCTTGTTGCGGACAGCATTAGAACAAGCGTGATTAAACCAAGGTTTTCTTGCATTAGTGAAAGAATATGAGAAGGGAGTGTATGCTTCCATGCCAAAGAGAATAATCTCTGTAATGTGCAAGGCACACTCAGATGGCTGTCGGCCATGGAAGGAATAACCATTCCAGGGAAAATCAAAGAAGTACTGCCAGAGGGCCTCCCAATCTGCAGCTCCAAAGTGCCATAGTCGATGTTTCTTTGGAGGGTCCAAGAGCCATACTGGAGCGATAGGACAGGTCAAGGAAATAAGTTTGTGATCGGAGGAGCCCAACGGAGAGGAAAGATTAACAATGTAAGCAGAAGGATTAGTTGTAAGGAAGAGGCCAAGTATGTTGGAGATCTCTCCAAATCGGTCAGGGATACGGGTAGGGTGCTGTACAAGCTGCTGTATGTCATTAAGGATACAAAAGATGTAGGCTTGTTCACCAGGTGAATCAGTGAAAGGAGAGGAGAGCCAAAGGTGGTGGTGAACGTTGAAATCTCCTAGAATGGAGATTTCAGAGAAAGGAGAAATGGATAGAATGTGTTCCATCGTAGAAGTAAGATAGTCAAAAAAATTTTCATTGTAGAATTAGGGGATAAGCAAACAGTGCAGATACATTTAGTCATAGAATGACAGGAAAGCTGAAGCCAGAGAGTAGAGAATTCAGAAGAATCAAGTTCAGGAACACCAGAGCAAGAGAAGTCGTTGCATACATATACACAGCAGCCACCTTTGGCTTTCATATGAGTATAGAGAAAGTAGGAGGAAACAGAAAGAGGTTTGCTGTCAGTTGCCTCAGACAGCTGAGTCTCAGTCAGGAAGAGAAGGTGAGGTTTAGAGGAGGAAATGTAGTGCTCGACAGGAAGAAAGATAGAGAAAAGGCCACGAATGTTGCAGAAATGAAGAAGTGAGTCGGACAGTGGATCCAGGCATCTCGTTGAGTCATCACCGGGAGAGGGGCAGATGGGGGCACTTATCGTCCTCCCCCTGGGGACTGCGAGGCCTGGTTATTGTGTACCATTTTTTTTTTTTTTTGAAAAGGAAGTGTAGTGTGTACTGTGCATGTAGATTAGTGTTGACAGTTAGAGGAACTTGTATTGGAGAGCATGCTGGCCTACTCTCTGTGTTACTGAAACACTGAAAAGTTCAACAAAGGGGGATGGTCAGGAACTAGTCACGAGGGCTGATGAAACAGGAGCTCCAGCTCTCCCTGTCTTCAGGTTTTCAACCACCTTGGGAGTACTGTCTTGCTCGACTTGTGCTACAGTCTACTCAAGTTTGAAAGGCACTCCTTACAATTGGAATTTGACTGGACCTAGTTCCTGAACACTACTCAATCTGCTCAGAAATAGTGAAAGAGATCCTGAAATTCACCGCAACCTGACCAAGAAGGAAAATTGCAAGCTGTATGAATCGCTTGAACAAACTGGTCTAGCATATATTCCCAGACTTCAAAGAACGTGAAAATCAAGATCTCCTGACTTCACAAACCACCAGAATTAAGATTCTATGCATGTACCAGAATAAGGCACGAAAGATATGACGAAAGTGGATCACCCCTGAGAGAAAGTGGATCCACCTGGAACAATGCTTGAACCGATATGAGTAAGACCAAACAACCATGGCTGCACTCTCACCAGCCAAGTCTGTTCTAACTGTACTGAAGCAAGGCACTTCTACATCAGCTGTACCGCCTCCTCCTTGTCCTGTACAATCTGCCTCAAGGCAAGACACTTAGTCGTTAGCAGGGAATGTAAAATATAAAACTCTGTTATTGAAGTAACAAGATCCCACCAGGAAACACCCACTGAACATCCATCCACTGCACTCCCACGAATTGCTACCAGCAAGACACGACCCAGATACCACACAGTCTACCCCGAAGCCGCTGCTAAACGTACGTCAGCTGAGTTAGGAATGACTCGAAACCAACAAGGAATACTGATTTGACTGAAACAGATACACAAACATGCGACAACACATACCACTTGCTGAAACATTCTGGAGAGGAGACAGGAAGCTGATGACGTGATACATCGATCATCTTTTCCAAGAAAATGGTCTCTTAACCATCAAAATCAAAATCTCACTATTCCCAGGACCATCACGGTAATGTAAGCCCCATATACAATAAAATCGTTGTCAAGCAATCCATCAACAGAGACCAGACTCCCGGAAACCTCAAGTGAGTAGATTTCAACAGACGACCTGTCACGAGGATCAGATCCCAGAGTCCGTCAACACCATCATCCTAGGAAGGCCGAAAACGACCCGCAGTTCAATAGGCTCCAGACGGGAACCAGTTACAATATGCACCAGAAATTACCTAAGACATCAGAGAAGACCAAAACAAAGACTTAACCCAAAAGAAGATGCCACAGAGGACTATGCAAAAGAAGATGGCAAGCTGTAAACATCATTTAAGTAGAATCCAAGCTCTCACAAGACGACTCCCATTCCACAATATGAATCATCCAAGTTGTCAAACAGTGATTAAAATAGAGGGCAAACGTTCTAGAAGTCAAAATTAACAACCACGTCTAAAGAAGAATATCTGCATACTACCCTGAGCACGCCAGCAACAGCAGCAGATCCCTCATGCCAATAATTAGGATAAACAAGGACTTGCTCTTCCCCTTCTCAGTGGAGGAAAATTCATTCTAAAATATATGTGCTAGTGCATAATGCTAGTCGCCAATTCGAGAGGCCAACCCCGAGGGAATACTACTTAATCTGATTTTCTGTTTAAGCAATGAATAATCCTATCTTCTATGATCCAGTTCGTTATAATGATATCGCCAAGGGTGATTTTTATTCGCAGTCCTCAGTTCATAACAATTTCAAGAGATTGCCAAACTGTTGTCCATATTGTTGTAGGAGTTATTGAGACTAATGTTATCTGTCTATCTATATATCTGTCTATCTATCTATTTATCTATATATAAATATGAGTGTGTGTGTGTGTGTGTGTGTGTGTGTGTGTGTGTGTGTTCTTACCTAATTGTTCTTACCTAATTGTATCTTTACAGGAATGAGTCAAGCTCGTACTGTCCCGTGTCTTAAACCATATTCATCGTACATATATTTGTGAATTGTTTTGGCACACACTATTTCATTCGGTAGTGCATTCCATTGATCAATTGCTCTGTTTGGGAAACTAAATTTCCTTACGTCTTTATCACCTCTCTTCTTATGCAGTTTTTTGCAGTGTCCTCTTGCTGATGCTTCTCCATATGTTAAGTAATCATTTATGTCTATTTTCTCCTTTCCTGATATGCACTTATATAGCATTATCATGTCACCTCTTTTCCTTCTCTCCTGTAGTGTTGGTAGATTCAGTTTATTTAGTCTTTCTTCGTAGCTTACGTCCCTTAACCCGTGGCGTCCCGGGGACGTACTTCCACGTCCTCACGTTTTGTCACAGCTAATCCCGGGGACGTACTTCAACGTCCTGCAATTGCAAGGTTCATAATTTCCACAATTTTCAATTTTCGCGAGTCATTTTTGGTATGTATACACGTGACACCTTCCTCAACAAGATGCCAGGCAGAGACAATGCCTTACCCAGCATGACCTTCTCCCCCCCCCCTGCATGCCATTGTCTCAGCAATTCACCTGTTATCAGTGACCTGGCCAGTATAGCCATGTCATGCCACGGTACGAAATTCAGGGCCAGAGTGATTCTCCAATCAATGACAATGTGGAGGACAAACTTTACATATCATTAGAGGAAGAAACAGTTAGAAATGATGATCAGGTAATGTGGCAAAAAAAAGTCAGGTATTAGTGAGTGAAACAATGCTTATAATGCCTATATTACTGCTTGAAAACCAATATACTCTTGTACTACATATAAATTCGTAACAGTAAATAAATAAATACCGTTTATGAGTGGTGTGAAATAGTTATCCTCCCATAGAACTCGTTTTCTTTGGTGCCAGCCTGATAGAAAACCCAGTAAGGCAAGGAGGCTCTCCTACCTGTAATGAGTATTTTAAACCTCAGGTGAGCGATTTCTCTATGAATTTTCGATGTTTCTCACCAAAATCGAAAGTTTTAGCAAAAAAAAAAAGAGTCGAAAAATGGTCGGGATTGGGGGGTACCAGTGGTCAAAAAGTGGTCGGGACGGGGCGGGTTAAGCTTGGTATCCATCTTGTAGCGGGCCTTTGAACTTTTTCAATCTTGTCTATATGCTTTTTGAGATGAGGACTCCAGACTACTGATGCATATTCCAGGGTTGGTCTAATGAATGATGTTATTATCCTTCTTAGCATGTCTTCATTTATGTATGTGAATGCTATTCTCATATTTGCAAGCAGTGTATACATGTTCTGTACCTTCTCGCTGATGTGGTCAGCCGGAGATAGTCTGTTATTGATAATCACACCTAGGTCTTTCTCTCTTTCTGATGTGTATAGGGTTTTATTTCCTAACTTATAATCCCAATCAGGTCTTTTTCCACTTTTACCAAACTTGATTACATGACACTTGTCCACATTGAATTCCATTTGCCATGTACTACTCCATTCATGAAGTTTATTTAATTCTTCTTGTAGCTCCCTACAAGAGTCTGTGTTAGTAATTCTCCTTTGTATTTTTGCATCATCTGCAAACATATTCAGAGAGCTCTCATTTCCAGTGTTACTGTTTATATCATTTATATACACTAAAAACATGATTGGTGCCAGCACTGAACCCTGTGGTACTCCACAGGTCACTTCTTTCCATGATGAGTAGTTTCCTCTTAGTACTGTCCTCATTTCTCTTTTTATGAGAAAGTCTTGCATCCAACAAAAAAGTTTGCCTCGAATTCTTCCTTGATGGTACAGTTTCCATAAAAGTCTTTGGTGTGGTACTGTGTCAAAAGTTTTCTTGAAATCTAAATAGATACTGTCCACCCATCCTTTCCCTTTCCTGTATTGTGTTTGTTACTCTGTCATAGTACCTCAACAGATTAGTAACACATGATTTTCCTTTTCTGAAACCAAACTGTCTTTCCGTTATCATACTGTGTTCTTCTAGATGATTTACCCAAGCTTTTCTTATAAGCTTTTCTAATACCTTGCTTACAACACTGGTCAGTGATACTGGTCGGTAGTTGAGTGGATTTTGTCTATTTCCTTTCTTGAATAAGGGGACAATATTTGCTTTTTTCCAAATATCAGGTAGTTTACCTTGACTCAAGGATTTCTTGAAAATTAAAAATAATGGTTTACTTAACTCCTTTCCACATTCTCGTAATACCCAACATGAAATTTCATCAGGACCACTTGCTTTTCCTCTGTCTAATCTACTCAACTCCTGTATTACTTTTTCTGCTATTTGTATATCTGGTAGTATGTGTGGACATGCGTGTTCCACATAGTCCCTCTCAAAATTTTTTTCTTCTGTAAAAACTAATTTGAAATTCTTATTTAGTGCTTCACAAATATCTTTCTCTTGTGTATAAGTGATTCCCTCGTCCGTAATGGATTGTATTATATCTTTTACTTTCGTTTTGCTTCTGATATAGCTGTAAAACAGCTTTGGTTGATCACTACTTTTATTTATTATATCCTTCTCAAACTGTTTTTGGGCTTCCCTCCTTATTCTTGTATAGTCGTTTCTTCCCTGTTTGTAATTATTATACGCCCTTTCACTATTGTGTCTTCTGTATCTATTCCACAACAAATCTCTTCTTTCTTTTGATTTTTTACATTCTGTATTGAACCATTTCTGTATTTTCTTATCTGCTTCTTTGTGCTGTGGGATGTACTTCTGGACTCCTATTTCATAAAATTCACAAAAATTTTTATATACAGCATTTAAATCTTGTCCTCTAAGCTCATTTTCCCAATCAACTTCTAAGAAATACTTCTTTAGGTCTTGATAATTTCCCTTTTTATAGTTTAGGCTCTTTTTGTAACTGTCATTGCTGTTTACTATGTCATATGCTATCCTGAAGTTATAATTTAGTACTGCATGATCGCTTTTGCCGAGTGGAGGGTGATATATTAAACTGTCAATATCATTTTCTTGCCTAGTAAATATTAGATCTAGCACTGAAGGTACATCAAGTCCTCTTTTTCTGGTGGTTTCCCTCACATGTTGCGTTAAGAAAACCTCTTGTACGAGATCCAGGAGCTTTTGGTCCCAACAGCTTTCTTGGCTATTTATATCTAGAGTATTCCAATTTATATTTGTATTGAAGTCCCCAGTTAGTATTTTTCTTTCCGATTTCTCTTCCATTTTATGTAGCAATGATCTTAAACTCTGAATTGTACTCTCTGCCAGGTCCTCATATTCGTCTCTTTCCCATGTGTTTGATCTGGGTGGCATGTACAAATTGGCTACAATTACTTTACCTTCAGATGTATCGATCTCTACTACAATCAGTTCTACTTGTGATGGTATATCTAGGTTTATTTCCTTGACTTTTAGATTTTTCTTAGTTAATATTATAATTCCTCCTCCTTTTTTTAAATTTCTGTCTCTTCTCCATATATTGTATTCCTCTAAGTTTAGTATGTCATTGGATATCCTTGGTGTTAATTTTGTTTCAGTTAGGCATATTATTTGTGGTTCATTTTCTCTGACATAATCATTCATCTCTAGTAATTTAGATACCATTCCATCCACATTTGAGTACATCAACTGTATCATCATGTTTATATACTTGTCATGACATGGTTCTACTACCTTCATCCTTTTTCTTCCATCCTGTTTGTGTACCACTTTCGTACCTGGAATCCTATTACTTTGTAAAAAAAATTCTTCTTCTCCTCTTCTGATCTTCCCTCATTTTTTGTTTTTGCTTCCTCCCTTTTCTCTTTCAGTAATTCCAGTTCCTCTTGTGTTAGGCATCTTTTTATCCATACATTTTTGAACTCCTCTTTTTTCATAAGATTCTTTGCATTTTTTAGTATCTCTTCCACAGTGTTTACACTCTGGAAAGTCACCTTTAGAGGTCTTGTCTTGCTTTTCTCGTATTTCCCTAACCTTTTGTGTTCCTCTATGTCTTTACTACAGATTTCCTCTGATACTTCTTTCAGTAAGTTCATTACATTTGTCATCTCCTTTTTGTCTCTTGTGATCTTGTTTTTAACTTCTTCCTCTTCTATACCAGTGATTACTATTGATTTGTTTATCTCTACTGAATCTCTAACTAAATTTGGATTGTTTTGGATTATTCTTTTCACCTCCTTTTTAATGCTTTTTTCCTCCACCCTTGTTTCTAAGTCTTTCTTTACTTTCACCATTTCAGCATACGTGGTTTCTACATCATTTTTGTAGCTTTGCACAGCTTCATTCACTTGTGTTATCTTCTCCTCAATATCACTGCTCTGGTCAATAAGACTGCTAACTTGCCTAATTGTCTCTGTGTCATTTTTGAACTCTTCCATAACACTCTCGTGATTGACTATTGTACTTGCCATTTCTCTCGTTTTCTTCCTAAGTGTACTCAGTTCCACTGTTAGTTCACTGATGGTTGTGTCTTTCTTATTGGCCTCCCTTCCTAGTTTTTCTATTTCTTCCTTTTGCAAGTGCATCTGCTTCTTTATTTCATCAATTTCATTTTTGAAAGCCATTTCTAGTTTGTTTACACGTTCAACCAGTCTACAGTATTGTGAGTCTCTACTTCAACCAGTTCTGGGTAGAAATCATCATTTTGCTTTTTACCTTTATCCCTTTTCTTTTCCAAATTTGCTTTACTAAAGTATGTATCTATTTTTCAATACTTAAAGTGCAGATCATGTACTTACAATCTCCGTGTTGTTGTAGTCTAAACAAACCTCAGAGATGACTCAGCGTATTCTTTTGTCTTGGTTCTATTTCCTGTTTGAACAAGTCTTTGTTTAATCTTATTATTTTTTTCCTTTTAATAATGAACAGTCATTTAGTCTAACCTGGTACTGAGCTTGACTCATACAAAGATACAAATTTAGGTAATGCCACTGGCCGTGATGATTCGGCACGGAGCGCCGGCGTCGAATGTCCGTCCAGATTGAATCCCTGTGTGTGTGTGTGTGTGTGTGTGTGTGTGTGTGTGTGTGTGTGATCCCCTTCCTTCCTATACATTTCCTATCCTTTGTATTAGTTAGTCCCTTGCTGTAAGGTTAACTGTCGTCAGAAATTGTGCAGCGCACAGCATGTAGGGAGTTCTGAATGTATTCGAGAAGAGCCCCTGTTTACTCACTTTGTTCTTGCCTGTCAAGAAGAACAGTGCACTACACTGTCACAGATACAGTACATAATCGTGTTTCATATTCTCTCTGATGGGTTTTGGTTTCTTAAAATTAACCATCCATTCTGCTTTCCTTGTGTTATGCCTGGCACAGATAGCGAGGCATTCTTCGGTCCAATTGTTAGGAGCGAGCGACTGAAGCGAGCCAGCGACGTTTACTCTCAGCTATATATGGAAATGAGTGGCCTGGTCCAAACCGACCGTCACACTAGGCAGAAGATAATATCTTTACTCCTATGTGAAGTAGAATTGAAATTCTTTCAAGATGTGATATACTCATTCAGTAATATTGTTATATAGAAGTCTACAAACTCATGCATAATTGTGTAGGAACCCTTTGGAATCTTGAGATTTTGAAGAGAGTGTTTGGCTTTAATCGGTGAATGCCCCTGTTATGAAATCGAAATTAAACATAGATAACACTATGCTGTTACAACCCTCCATTTGACCAAGCACATACCCTCCACCTCGCTGCACACGTAACTAATCGTATAACGGCCCTCACCTCGCCGCCCCTTGTTTAACACTGAGCCAACAGGTCACACTGAAATCTCAGATTTTTTTTTTTTTCATTATTTAAAAAAAAAAAAACTACTAAAGGCACAGTATTCTACCCATCACAAGGCACCACATCACTATAAGACACATAACTATTTGAAATTTCATGACTCTATTGTGAATACATTCTGGTTCTGGCTTCAGATTCCCAATGCAGATTGCATTGAAATCTCTGAGAAAAACTTTTTTTTTTTTAACAACTTAGACACAGTATTCTACCTGTCAAAAGGCACTAATTCACTATAAGACACATAACTGAAGTTTTTTTACTCTGTAGTTAATACTTTCTGACACTTCCTCCGGATATAATATCTCTACATCCAGCCGCCCTACTCTATGGACGGACACTAGTGATAACAATACCTTCCCCTAACTTTGTGAGGTGGAGGGTATAATGATTTTTCGATGTAACATTGAATTTTTTTGCATCATTTATAGCAATTAAATATCGGAAATTCCGCCTATGTTTTATATAATAGGGAGATTGTGATAACATAGCACTCGCTTTCTCGTCACGCGCTCACAAAGCGCACTTTACTGGTTAGTTTTATTAAGTTTCATAATTATGTAATAGTCAGACTTCAATCCATAATAAGATCCGCCCCTTTCCACGCTTTTCAGCTGTCTTTCCCATCATCCTTACCTTCACAATTTTCTCCATCTCCACGACAAATTTACCTATTTTTTCTTCCTTTTTTGACCGTCCTCCCCCAAACACACACTCCTCTCATCGTCTGTTTAGCCCTTGCTTTTAGTTTTAGTGCTTTCTCTCCACTCCCAGATGATATTCCTTTCCATTCTCGCTTTAAATTTCACTCTCCCATTGTCCTTGTAGCTGTCCAACGAATCCAATCTTTCTCTTTCTCACTGCATATTCTCAAAACTTATCCTACAAAATCCATCAAAACAACATTTCTTCTACTTCTCATTGTATTAATCCATGTGCACAAGTTCCATTTACTTTTGTTTGCTATTGCATCCATGTCCTTGTATTTGCAATTGCTGTAAGTTTGTCACTTCCTGTACTTGTGCTGTTGTGAGTACCTGTGCATGTACTGTACTGTAACTATGATGTCTAGTGGTTGTCTTAATCTCAGAGTGACCCGTACGGAAATTACTTCGGTTATCAGAGAAGAGTTGTGATGACTGGCAGACCTAATAAAGATACATCAACATTATATTATTATTTAAATATTCATATTTATTACTGACAAGTACAAATATCTTTTCATGGCTGATTAATCTTACTACTTACCTTCGTAAAAGGGAGCCTTGAAGCCCTGAACCAGTTATTACAGTTGTTGTGGTTACTAATTTATCCGAGATGTTATTGTAGGTTTGGATAATTCCTGGATGTGAAGTGTTGCGGACAAGCATTGGATGTTGAGAATGGGAAAGTGTCCTTCCCTTCGAGGCTGATTCAGGTGATGAATGGGCGTGATATGTCATTCCAGCACACAGCAGCAGCAACATACTCGACCAGAAGTAACAGTGCCACTTCATTGTGCAGTTCACTCCACCTGTACCCAGTACTCTGATAACATTGATAATCTTCGATAGGGTGAGGTCTTTCTAGTTACTTCTGCTACTACTAATATCTTTCGATAAGAAGGTGCTCCTCTAGTGAAAACTCTACCCAGTCCAAAATCTTTCTCTCAAGCTCAACATAATATTCTATAGATAATATGAATATCAGCTATTAAAGCTTCTGTGTGTGTGTGTGTGTGTGTGTGTGTGTGTGTGTGTGTGTGTGTGTGTGTGTGGAAACTTGCTGAGTCATCCTATTGGCAAAAATTGTGAAATACAAAACATAATTCGTTAGAAAATGTTGACATATAATCATCCAAATGATTTTGCCTCACTCATAGTTGTGGCCAGATCAAGCGTGTCCCAAACTGTGTCACTAAATCACTGAGTCACTGGATTTTATTTTTTATATATAGTGTGTTAAGGATGCGGGATATTGGTATGTTTTCTGTGCAACTGGAGCGTGTTTGGGATGTATCTGAGGTGCGTGCTGTGTACATCTGTGCTGTGTCTGTGGCGTATCTGAGTCTTGGAAGGGTGTATCGAAAGACAGGACAGCTTTTGAGATGTCTTGAGGTGATGTACAAGGCTGATTGGGTGCTGGTGTGAAACTTGTTTTTCTGTTTGGTTTTCCATTATCCACTCAATGCCGGAATGCCACAAGGATCAGTTCTGGCTCCAACCCTATTCCTAATTCATATTAATGATCTCATATATGTTACCAATAATCCCATCCATTCATATGCAGATGACTCAACACTTCACAGTTCATTCATACTTAAACATCCATTCTCAAACTTTAATATCTCTAACTCACAACTAGGTGCAGCCATCTTCATAAATCAAGACCCATCTAGGATCAGTGAATGGAGAGAAAATAACCTTGTTGCATTTAATGCTGGTAAAACCAAGAATATACACTTTACTAATAGACAGATATTCCCAGACTTCTATATAACCTTCAGTGCTATTAATATTCCAGTCTCCAAAAGTATTGAAATTCTCGATTTCACTTAACAGTGCCTTCAGCTGGACGTCTCATGTCAGAACACTCGCTAAAACTGCCTCAAAGAAACTTGAATTATTGCACAGAGTTCATAGCTTCATCATTGACGAGCAGTTGGCTAGAGTTTATAAGAGTCATGTGCACTCTCAGGTGGAATATTGCTTACCCTTGTGGAGTGGATGTGGAGGGGTAGCACTAAAGCAAATAAAAAAATCAGAACAAAGTTGTTAGAATTATTAATAACTCTTCTATTATAAATGAACTACCTCCTCCACAGGTAAGAAGGAATGTTGCTTACCTTGCATTATTTTACAACTATTTTCATGGCAAATGCTCAGACGAAGTTGCATCCATTGTGCCACCTCTCCATTCCTTCCCTTGTGCTACATGGGAATATGGTAGCTTTCATGACTGGAATGTCACACTGTCATATTGCAGAATTTCCGCCTATCAGAAATCTTTTATTCCCCGAACTGCATCTCTTTGGAACTCGCTACCACAGAGTTGTTTCCCCCTAAACTTCAACCTACAGCTGTTCAAGGCCAACTGCTGCAGATTTTTTGTGACATGGAGAACACCATTAATCTGGTGTATGGATTTTTTTTTTTTTTTTTTACATTTGTTTTTCCTTCCTCTGTTCTGTTATCTAAAAATAGTGATTATTTTCTACCATCTCCCCCATCCACCTATTACTATGAGATATAAGCTTTTTAAACACATACTTATAACAGGGTACTGAAATGACAAGCTTCAGGATGTGTATATTATTGACAAAATGTAGGCACTAAGTAGATTCAAACATTGCATAATACCAATAACACTGTGAACAACTCAACTTTAATGTTTAAAAAGTCATTAAGTCGAATGTTCGTGTAACTAATGATATAAGGGTGGGACTCTCAAGTACAGTATATTATTTTAAGATCAGTTCCCTGTTGTAACTTTTTTTTCATTAAGAACAAGGGCAAGGGACTGCACTGTTTTCATATATACTCTGCTCCTCCTACAAATATCTTAGTAGAGGAAAATTGTCGTAAGTTATTTTAAGGGCAGCGAGGAAAGGGGAAGTGCAAAATTTTCCTGTATGTGTCTAGTTCTTCCAGCACAAAAACAAGTCTGAGTTATGACAAGGAAGCGATCGTAAGTATGTTTGAAAATCCCACCCCAGTATATCAAAATGGCTCAATCTTTGACTGAAAAGATGCCGAGTACTATGGCGCATTTTTTTTTTTTTTCTGTTCGTGCTACTTCCAGACGATATTATTGAAGCTGAATAAGACCTCTACCTGAAGAGGTTAATGAAATGGATATATATTTAATTCCTTCACTTCGAAAGTCCTTCCTCAGTTGAATGAAGAAGTATCGAGATGGAAAATAAATTAATCCATTCTCAGAGAGCAATGGAAACGTAAATATTGGAAATATCTTTAAGAGACAGGAAAGCATCAACTTGGGTGAGAGAACGCAGACTGAAGTCAAAGATATTATAGAAGTAATAAAAGAAGAGAAATGGGGGTGGTCAGGCCATATAGCAAGAATAAGGGATAACCGATGGAGCAAGAATAAGGGATAACCGATGGAGCAAGAGGCTGACTGACTCGACAACGAGAGATTGTAAGCGTAGCAGATAAAGGCCAGACAGGAGATGGAGAGATGAGATAGAGAAATTTGCAGGGAAAACGTGGCAAAGATTGGCTCAATCAAGGAATTCGTGGAAAAGGAGGCCTTTGTTCAGCGGTGGACTAGTTATGGCTGATATATATATATATATATATATATATATATATATATATATATATATATATATATATATACCTTCATAATAGAACAAAATTAATATCTGCTTCCATGATTAAATTAATAAATGATTTTTCTTATTGAATATACATATCAATCAATTGGAAAAAATGGAGGAGGCTTGCTTCCTTCAGTTAATTTTAAAAAGTAAGCCGAATAGACATGTTCCTCCAAGCATGGAAGACAGACAGTAAGCAACATCTGCCCTGGTACCTCTGGACGATCTGACTCAGCCTGGGAGAGACTTGGAATTGGAGGGGTTAGAAAATAGACTACACTTAATCCTGCAGTATGAGAAGGCCGTCCTTAGCTGAATACCATCTCCTGGTGGGATTAAAAATAAAACAAAAAGTTCATCATCCACTTCAAGGGATTAACAACGTGAAAAATTGTCTCTGTGCAATGAATTTATGTTTAGCATCAGGGTACACTAGCTGTGCGGTGGCAATGACATCTGTTGTTGAGCTTCCATGTTCTTTATAATGTAAACAATCAGTGTGGATACAGTGTTTTCATTTGAACAACTCACTACATAAAGATCTTCAGAAACATTGAAAATTTTTGCTTAGTACTTTCATGCATCCCAAATTCGTGCTCCACCGTGCTCTAAGTACTGCCCCTCCATCCTCGAGAATCCGTCAGTCCTCATAAATACTCTAAACAGTACGGGTATAACGAAGAGTACGTCGGATTGTGGCCTCCAAACATATCATCTGCATAAGTGCCGTCCCAGTAATGTCTCTCTAGGTCTTGGTAAGTTAACCCTGCATCCGAGTGTATAAAACTGCCCCTGTCCGGAAGGGGATAGGGATTGTAACAAAGCTTGTTCTTCGATTTGCTTGAAGGGTCACTGCCTTTCTTCACTGATCTTCCACTTATAGATTTCCTGTTAACATTTCCTTCCAGCATCCATCGCCTGATCCACCTGCACACTGTGGTGACACTCGTACCACAGTCTTGAGCAATAGCGCGGGCTGGCAGTCCACTGCGCCACATCCACACAAACTTCGTCCTCTCTGACAACGTTGTGGGTCTATAGTTGTGCAGCTTTTCCATCATAGATGCTTCTGTGTAAAAGCCAAATACAAACTATTAATATTGCTGAGGGAAAAATTAGGTGAGTAACTGAAGTGATGCATTGCCTGTTTTTCTTAACTTGTGAGTACGTTTGGCATTTCTCGAACAAAAAAAAGTTTTTATCTCCTTCGCATTGAGGTGGTTAAGATATTATTAAGGTTATTATCCGGTGCCATATGGAGAAAGGGAAGTGAATACATAGACACAGTATATAATCATGGTATTATGAAATTTTCGAAAATGCTTTGAATTATTTTACTTGCACTCACTGAAGTACTGACTTCTGCAATATTTCAATTTCAATTACTTTTACCACTGGAGCACCAGTCAAGCAGGGCTGTACTCCCAAGGTGGTTGGAAAGCTGATGACAGGGAGAGCTAGAGCGCCCATTTCATCGTCCTCAGGACTAGTTCTTGAGCATCCCCCTTTGTTGAACTTTTTCAGTGTCTCAGTAACACAGAGGGTAGGGCAGCATGCTCTCCAGTACAAGTTTCTCTGTCAGCACCAATCTACATGCACAGTACACACGACACTTGCTTTTCAAAATTAAAAAAAGGAAAATGACGGACATGAACCATGCCTCGGAGTCCCGGGAGGGGAGGACCATAAATGCCCCTACCATCCACCCCTCTCCCGGTGACGACTCCTCGACTTGCCTGGAACCACTGTCTGACTCACTTCATTTCTGCAACATTCGTGGCCTTTCCTCCAACTTTCTCTCTGTTGAACGCCACCTCTCCTCCTCTAAACCTCACTTTCCCTTTTTAACTGAGACTCATTTGTCTGAGGCAACTGACAGCCAACCCTTTTCTGTATCCTCCTACTTTCTCTATACTGATTTCAAAGCCAAAGGTGGCTGTTGTGTATACGTACGCAGTGACTTATCTTGCTCTCATGTTCCTGAACTTTTTTCTTCCGAATTCTCTACTCTCTGGCTTTGGGTCTCCTGTCATTCTCTGACTAAATAAAACTGCGCTATTTATTTTTCCCCTGATTCTACTGACTATCAAAAATACTTTGACTATCTTATTTCTACGATGGAAAACATTTTGTCCATTTCTGACTTCTCTGAAATCTCCAATTTAGGAGATTTCAATGTTCACCACCACCTTTGGTTCTCCTCTCCTTTCACTGATCCACCTGGTGAACAAGTCTACATCTTTTGTATCCTTAACCCGCCCCGTCCCAACCACTTTTTCACCACTGGTGCCCCCCAGTCCCGACCATTTTTGGACCCAATTTTTTTTTGCTAAAACTTTCGCTTTTGGTCAGAAACAATGGTCAATCACCAAGAAAGTGTTCACCGGGGTCCATAAGTGGCCTAAACAGGTATACCTTCGTCACACCTGGTACCGTGTTCTCTGTAGGTGGTCTGAGGCTCGCACGTTTTCTATGGTATTATAAGTCTGGGAAACCAATGAAAGTAAGTAGATATGTATTTATTACAAACATAAAAACATGTGATGCAAGAGTAAATTAGATTTTATACAAAAATAGTTGAAATAAGCATTGTACCATCAGGCGAACCGAGCGAAATCGGCCAAACTGTTCACGATGAATCGCTAACATTGCTGAATCATGATACATATCATTTTTTCTACTTACATAATACATCTCCAATAACATTATACCATTTTACATTTTATTGAACTGTTTTTACGTATTCACAGGCCTTTCGATAACATTTAGCGTAATGTTAGCGCTTATTTACGTAGTGAGTGAACTCGCTGTGACTGTTGTTTCAACTCGTATTGTGTTTTTTCAACTTACATAATACTTTCCTAATAACATTGTAGACTTTTCTACTTTAGAGAACTGTTTTGAGATAGTTTCAGGCCTTACGTAAATATTTAGCGTAATAATAGCGCATAATAACACAGAGGGTGAAGTCGCTATGAGTATTATTTCAACTTACAACCTATTTTTGTACTTATATAATACTTCTCCACTAACATTACACATGTTTCCACTTGATATAATTGCTATCACATAATTGGAGACCTTACTATTCTACTGAGCGTCATATTATCGCATATTTACACAGTGAGTGTTATCGCGATACCATTTGTTTCATCTTACACTAGTATTCAACTTATAAATTACTTTCCTACTAACATGACACCCTTTTCCACTTTATATCATTCCTATCACATACTTACAGACCAGAATGTTCTACTGAGCGTAATATTTTCGCAGATTTACACAGTGGGTGTACTCGTGACATCAATTGTTACAACTTACACAATTTTTCAACTTATACATTACTTTCCTGCTAACATTACACCCGTTTCCACTTTATATTCTTGCTATCACATATTTACTGACCAGAGTGTTATACTGAGCGTCATATTTTCGCAATTTACACAGTGGGTGTAGTTTTGATATCACTTCTTTCAACTTACACTATTTCTCAACTTATACATTACTTTCCTGCAAACATTACACCCATTTCAACTTTATATAAGACTTAGCACATACTGACTGGCCTTACCCTTATGACGCTCATCCCACACAGTTTCAGTAGTGTAGGAAGTTATGGTACTCTCTGAAACATGGCTGAAGGCACAACGCAACATTGGTGGTGGTGGGGGAGGTTGGGGAGGTGGAGAGCAACGCCTTTCATCACTCACACTTCTCTTCCCTCTCCCTTTTCCTTTACCCTTTCCCTTCCCTTTCCTTCCTTTCCCCACATCCTGGGGCTGTGGGGAGGAAATTTGGGAATATTGTGGGGCAAAAGACATGGTGAGGAGTGGCTCCACCTCCTCTCCCCTAGGCCTACGTGCACCACATGCTCGTGCTACCTCCCTCACACCACTTTCCCTTTCACCCCGCACTCCCACCACACCACTTTCGCCTTCCTCAGACAAAACACTAGGACCATACCTTATTTGCCTTCTCGCCCCATCTTCTGATCCTCGGGGTGAGTTTTTTTCCTTCCCCAACCACGAGGCAACATCACGTCCTAAGCCGCCGTCATCGTGATCGTCCTCATCCTCGTACTCATCAGAATCTCTCTCTAGGGGATGGAGAGAGGTCCGTGCAGGTGGTTTGGGTGCAGGCTGCCCTTCCCTTGCCTTACGATATGTCACATACCGCTTTTTCCGGGGCGAAGGGACCTCCTCATCACTGCTTGTTATTTCCTCCTCAGGCTGCACGTAATCTCGATCCACCACATCATCATCAAGTGGAGAATCACTATCTCCAGTGAAGGCATCCAGGGCGGATTGTATTTCGTCGTCTGAGAGACCTTTATGCGCCATGTCTGACCTGGGTCACTGCTAACAGGTGAGTGACCGAGACATGGGTGAGCGCGGGTCACGCGGGGTCTGGGACGCTGCACGCCTGGCGGCAGGTAGGGGAGGCTTGGGTAGGTGGGCGAATCGAAAATCTTGCGCAAATTTTGAAAATTGTGGAAATCATGAACCTTGCAATTGCAGGACGTTAAAGTATGTCGACGGGATTGGCAGTGACAAAACGTGAGGACGTGGAAGAACGTCGAAGGGACGCCGCGGGTTAATGACCTAGACCAGCTTGTACAGCACCCTACCCGTATCCCTGACCGCCTTGGAGAGAGCTCCAACAAACTTGATGTATTCCTTACAACTAATCCTTCTGCATACACTGTTAATCTTTTCACTCCATTTGGCTCCTCCGATCACAACCATATTACCTTGACCTGTCCTATCACTCCGGTACAGCCTGTGGACCCTTCAAAGATATGTTGACTGTGGCTTGTTGGGGCTGCGGATTGGGAGGCCCTCAGGCAGTACTTTGTTGAATTTCCCTGGAATGATTATTGCATCCATGGCCAACAGCCATCTGAGTTGGCCTTGCACATTAAGGAGGTTATTCCCTCGGGCATGGAAGCATACATTGCTTTCTCATATCCATTGACTGATACAAGAAAGCCTTGGTTTAATCACGCTTGTTCTAATGCTGTCTGCAACATGGAGAGAGTCTATAAAAGGTACCAGAGCCAACCCACCCCTGAATCATATCTTTTTTATGTTTCTGGCCGGAATCGTGCTAAGTCTGTTCTTCACTCTGCTAAAAATAATTTCATCCATACTACTGTAAGTGCTCTCAACTCTCCAACTCGAATTCTTCCCACTCCTTCCTGCACCTTGCCAAAAACCTTTCTAACAACTTTACCTCATCATCCTTCCCTCTTTTCTACTCTGATGGTTCTGTAGCTATTTCTTCTACTGATAAAGCAGATCTCTTCGCACAGACTTTCTCCTCCAATTCCACCTTAGACGATTCCGGTGCTGTTCCTCCATCACTTCCCCCTGCTGACTTCCTCATGGCTGACATTAAAATTTCTTCAGCTGATGCATTTTCTGCCATCACTGACCTCAATCCTAACAAGGCATATGGGCCTGATGGAGTCCCTCCTGTTGTTCTCAAAAACTGTGCTTCTGTGCTTAAACCCTGCCTAGGCATACTCTTTTGCCTTTGTCTGTTAACTTGTACCTTTCCTTCTTGCCGGAAGTTTGCTCTCATTTAGCCAGTCCTAAAGAAGGGTGACCACTCCCAACCCTCCAACTATCGTCCAATTGCTTTAACGTCCTGTATTTCATAAGTTTTCGAGTTAATTCTCAATATAAAAATTTTAAGGCATCTTTCCCATCACAACATTCATTCTGATCGTCAGTACGGGTTCTGTCAGGGATGCTCCACTGGTGATCTTCTCACATATCTATCAGACTCCTGGTCATCCTCCTTTTTGGACTTTGGCAAAAGCTTTGCCATTGCACTTGACATCTCAAAGGCTTTCGATCGAGTCTGGCATAAATCTTTAATTTCCAAACTGCCCTCTTACGGTTTCTTTCCTTCTATCTGTGCCTTCATCGCTAGCTTCCTTTCTGGTCGTTCTATAGCTGCTGTTGTAGGCGGTCATCGTACTTCTCCCAGTCCTATCAACAGTGGTGTTCCTCAGGGCTCTCTCCTCTCAACAGCTCTCTTCCTTTTATTCATCAATGACCTTCTAAGCTGTACATCTAACCCTGTCCAATCCACTCATATGCTGATGACTCCACCCTTCATCTTTCCATTCAGTTCCCGCAACGCCCATCTCAGCAGTTACTTCAACAAACAAGTGATGAGGCTATGGCACACCTAATGTCTGACTTGGCTCGTATCTCTGACTGAGGTAAAAATAATCTGGTTGTTTTTAATGCATCTAAGACTCAGTTCTTACACCTATCAACCTGACATAATCTTCCACAGGTATACCCACTAATGTTTAATAATATTCAGCTTAATCCTGCATCATTCTTGAACATGCTTGGGGTTTCATTTACTCGGGACTTATCTTGGAAAGATCAAATTGCATCTCTTGTAAAATCTGCTTCTAAGAGCTTAGGTGTGCTAAGCCGACTCTGTTCTTTCTTTACCCCTGCACAATTGTTGACTCTATACAGGGATTTTATCCTCCCCTGTGTGGAGTACAACTCTCATGTGTGGGGAGGCTCCCCACATACAGCTCTTCTCAATAGGGTGGAGTCAAAGGCTTTTCGTCTCATTAACCCGTTGGCTGCGGTATTTACTTGAATGGGACCCTTTGCCTGTGCGGCTATCTCGCCAAAACTCAGGTCTCGCAAAATAACATGAAATATATATCAGTGTACTCGCCATATATCTGTGTATCCACTGGTAAACATTTTTTTCCCCTAAATCGCCGTGGTAATGGCGAAGTTGGGAACAGAAGATGGAGAAGCTGGTGACATAAAGCATCCTACATTTACCGAGTGTGAGGGAAAATGGACCATCACAGCGGACACTAAAATAAACTGAATATACCGATACAAATGTAAACCACATCGGGAAATGGGTGTACTGATAAAGTACGTGGCTGATGTGGACCATGGAATATAAGAACAATATGTGGATATGGATATGGCATGGATATGAATGATAGGGTGATGTTCTAGTCACAATGACATAACTGTACACCTAATAATGTTCACAAGTTAGCTAGTTAGCGACACTCAAAATTTGTCGTGTGTGTGTGTGTGTGTGTGTGTGTGTGTGTGTGTGTGTGTGTGTGTGTGTGTGTGTGTGTGTCCTGACCAGCCTCTAAAGTGTGTAAGTCGGTGCAAACACAAACCATGGGGGAAAAGGGGAAGTGATGATGAAAAAGCTCATGTGTACTGTGAAAAACAAGAAAATAGTCCACTGGCTACACCACACCCCTGAAGCAAGACGCCCGTGTTCTCACACACACACACACACACACACACACACACACACACACACACACACACACAAGAAAAATACGTGGATATGGGTATAGAAACAAATCATAGGGGGAAAAAAGGGATATACTGATGAAGAGAGAGAGAGAGAGAGAGAGAGAGAGAGAGAGAGAGAGAGAGAGAGAGAACACCTGTGGGAGATTGGAGACAAAGACGGGGCTCGGTCAGGTCACCACAGGGCAGGAGAGGGTAAAGGATAAACGGACGAAGGCGGGGCTGCCGGAAATCAACTGTGCAGAGTGAATTACACCTATTTCCTTTGTCTAATAAATCTATTTCCATACTCATGAGATGTGATTATAGAAGATGACTAACAATCTCTTGTCGGATGAGGTCGAGGAAGCCTAATGTTCAAATATTGTGGGTGATGTATCGGGGTTGTCATTTTAGCGAGGTTAAGTTTCAGGTTTCCTGCATTCCTCGCATTCCTTTGACATTGTATAATACGGAAGACATGGATATGGATGAAGGAGTTCTGTTCAAGTCATATAGGCACACATACATATGGATGGGATGACAGCTGGCTTAAATGCTGTCATTATATATTATACTGTGGTGGCTTATATAAGGGTGGTTTCAATAAAGAGGGATCTAGGTTCAGGTAAATTATCCTCCCTTCCTCACATTCATTTGAATCTGTACAGTACTGAATATATTAAGCATGGATATGGATTACAGGGTTATGGTCAAGTCATATGGACACATAACTGTACATGGGATAATAGCTAACTGTAAATCGCGAACTAAAAGTATAACACGGAACATAACATGCATTGGAACAGTACGCCAAATAAAACATAAAAATGGCTTACAGACAAATAAGTTAGCACAAAATGGGGCATGATAACATGAATTACAAAACATAACAAAACTGAATAGTATGACAAACATAGCAGTGACTTACAGACTTGTAGTGTATAATTTGGTAGGTGGTGGCGACCATCATCCACTCACTTGATGTAGTGCTGCCTACTTCTTCCTTAGCCTTTATCATTCTTTTTCTGTGTCTGGCCTCCTCTCTCCCTATTTCTCCCATCTATCTTGTCACTTTTTATTGCTTTTCTTTCCTTTACAGGTGGCTTTACGTTGAGTGACAAACCTAATGGCTTCCTGTAAGCCAAGAAACCATTTACAACATTAGGTGGTAACCATATAACCAAACTAGACGTGCTCCCTACGTGTCAATAAGTAGGATGGTAGAGGGTTAGTGCCACTCCCCATAAAACAACTAAATCAAAGTCAAATGGCCACCCCTTATAGGATTATGGCGTCTGGCAATAGATAGATAGATAAGAAAAGGCCTGTAAAGAAAGTACTACTGATAATAAAAATTACAAAACATGAAATTAAATATGACAAATATACAAATGACTTACAGACTTGTAGTACATAAATTAGCATAAAAAGGACCTGGAAAGAATGTAATACTGATACACGAGTGAATTATAAAATTACACTAGTTTATTATATATAATGTACTGTACAATATATGCAAAGACAGTACGGTGTGTGTGTGTGTGTGTGTGTGTGTGTGTGTGTGTGTGTGTGATTTGAGTGTGTGTGTGTGTGTGTGTGTGTGTGTGTGTGTGTGTGTGTGTGTGTGTGTGTGTGTGATTTGTACCTATGTGTGCGTGTGTGTGTGTGTGTGTGTGTGTGTGTGTGTGTGATTTGTACCTATGTGTGCGTGTGTGTGTGTGATTTGTATCTACTGTGTGAGTGTGTGTGTGTGTGTGTGTGTGATTTGTACCTATGTGTGCGTGTGTGTGTGTGATTTGTATCTACTGTGTGTGTGTGTGTGTGTGTGTGTGTGTGTGTGTGTGTGTGTGATTTGTACCTATGTGTGCGTGTGTGTGTGTGTGTGTGTGTGTGTGTGTGATTTGTATCTACTGTGTGTGTGTGTGTGTGTGTGTGTGTGTGTGTGTGTGTGTGTATGATTTGTACCTATGTGTGTGTGTGTGTGTGTGTGTGTGTGTGTGTGTGTGTGTGTGTGTCCTGAGCAGCCACTAAACTACGTAAGTCGGTACAAACACAAACCATTGGGGGAAAAGGGGGAATTCTGATGAAAAAGCTCAAGTGTACCGTGAAAAACAAGAAAAAAGCCCACTGGCTACACCACGCCTCTCAAGCAAAACGCCCGTGCTCTGACACATACACACACACACACACACACACATATATATATATATATATATATATATATATATATATATATATATATATATATATATATATATTGTTACATAGCCCATGATTTCATCATCCTTTGTGTAATTTTAACGCACAGTATGCTGCATGTTTGATCACGAGCGTGTTCTGCCTCAGTCCCCCTTCTACCGTTATAGTAGAGTAAGTCGTCCTTTCTGTTATTCAGTGCGGGATTGTCGACCGTTTGTCCCCATCGCTTCATTAGCGCGTCCTTATTACAAGTTGTATCAAGCTCTGCTGGCCCCTATATAATGAGCTCAGTCTCTGCATCATTGCCACTTAGATCTGCTCCTCATTTTGTTCACATCTCTGTCCTCCCCTGTACAATTATTATTATTGTGAGTGCTCAAGAAATCTCCAAACATCTAGCAGCTGTGTGTAATTTGAGTATAACTGTTGTTGTATTTTTTCTTGTACTGTGTAGCATAAGGTTAATTCTTAGGCCTAGTGAGGTTTTGATTAATGTTGGGTTGTGTCAGTTATTTTTGATAATAGTTTGTATCTGTAATTATTTATCTGGCATTCACTGAGTATTATCTGGTATCTCATTTTATCAGGGCTGACTTAGATAAATTTACTCTTGCTAATTTCGTGTTAATAGAGGCTATTGCAGTTAACCATATATTTAACCTGTTTTTGCCATTACATTATCCTTATGAGTCCTGAATGTTTTATTGTTAGTTTGAGCATTCAACTTTGACTTGTAATTTTACCTAACTCTTTTGTTTTGAACCTGGAACTTTACGGGACAGTAGTGACTCTTCGTATTCTCACTTAAAGTGTACATTATCTTTCTCTGTTCCGTAACATAAATTTGGCGACCTCATATCAGGATATTCA
Source organism: Coenobita brevimanus (assembly GCF_032717465.1). Taxonomy (NCBI): domain Eukaryota; kingdom Metazoa; phylum Arthropoda; class Malacostraca; order Decapoda; family Coenobitidae; genus Coenobita; species Coenobita brevimanus. The sequence goes on along the minus strand of NC_136993.1, from coordinate 13,726,767 downwards.
GGATATTATCATAAGGATATTGTTTGATATTTTGTGACTGTGATATATTCATGATGGCTACTATTTCTACACTTGATGAAGCCAGGGATTTTTTGTCAAATGTGCAAACAGTGTGTGATATAGAAAACAGAACAAAGAATGAACTTAAGCTCGTTGCTCAACAATTGGGAATTGCAGTTCACTCTCATCATTCTAAAGATCAAATTGTTGGCATGATTAATAAAAGCTTGTTTAATGTAACTCCTCCAAATGAGCAAACGCAGATTGAATTAGCTAAGTTACAGCTAGCTCTGCAGGAGGCTCGTGCTAAAGAAGCTGAATTTCAGGCAAATGCTAAGTAGGCTGAGTCTCAGGCTAAGGAGGCGGAATCTCAGGCACGGATTCAGGAGGCACAGATACAGGCACAAACTGAACTTGCCAGGATTCAGGCAGACCATGAGTATCGCATGAAACAAGGTGGAACTGGATCATCTAGCTCTGATGATTTTGATGTGGCTAAAAATGTTAAACTTGTCCCTCCTTTTAATGAATCTGATTTAACAAAGTATTTTCAGTTGTTTGAGAGGGTAGTTACAGGTTTTAATTGGCCTAAGGAGTATTGGCCAGTACTCCTTCAAACTGTTCTCACCGGTAAAGCTCAAGTAACTTATGCATCTTTGCCTCAGGATCAGTCTGATAATTATGATGTAGTTAAGAGCTTGATTCTTAAGGCCTATGAGCTTGTTCCTGAAGCCTATAGAGTAAAATTTAGGACAACTTACAAGCAAGATAAGCAATCCCATGTTGAGTATGCAAAAATCAAAGAAGATCTGTTAGAGCAGTGGTTAAATTCTAAGAATGTGGATTCTGATTTTGGTAAATTTAAGCAGATGATTTTGCTGGAGGATTTCAAGAGGTGTATTTATAAAGATGTAAGCCTATATCTTGATGAGAAAAGAATAGATAATTTGTCTGATGCTGCAGTTTTAGCTGATGAGTATGTTCTCACTCACAAGAGATATTCTAGAGAAAAAGGGAAAGCTGAGAGTAAGTACGTTGCCTCTACTCAGAGTACAGGTAACAGGAAAGAGAATAAAGATGATGTTTCTCAGGAAGTAAATACCAGCTTCACCTCTAGATTTCAGAAAAGTAAATGTACTTATTGTAGTAAGCTTGGTCATACTACGGAGAGATGTTTCAGGAGACAGCGTGATGTGAACAAAAAGGAGTCTTTAAATATTCAGTCAATTGGTCTAGTGTCCACTCTTGAGAGTTCCCAGAATTCTTTAACTGAGTTAACTGAACCTGCTTTGAGGGGTAACTTAAATTCTCATGATGGAGCTCCTCTTTTGAGCAGTAACGTGGGTGACACTCTCAAGAGTTCATGTGCTAATTTCCTGTCTGATGGTTTTGTCAGTCCTCTGGACAGTAATGACAGGAAATCAGTTAAAATATATCGTGATACAGGTGCTTGCCAATCCCTTATGCTGACCAGTGTTCTAGGCTCTAATGTTAATTCCTCTGATGAAACTGTAATCTTACAAGGTGTAAGGAATAATTACTTCTCTGTTCCTCTGTGCAGAGTGAATTTAGAGTCTGGTTTTGTTAATGGGTCTGTTATGGTTGGGTTGGTTGAGACACTCCCAATGTTAGGTGTAACTTTCTTACTTGGAAATGATATTGGTGGAAGTCAAGTGTGTCCAGCTCCTCAGTTGTCTAGTGAGCCAGTGGCTGCGTCCCAGGATTGTGATGTCCCTGATGTGTTCCCTGCATGTGCTGTCACTAGGGCTAAGTCTAAAGTTACTGGTGATTTAGAGGATAATGATGATGATGATGTTATCCTAGCTGACACTTTTCTTGCTAATTTGGACCACTCACCAGATGAGGCAGTACCCCGTAGTGTTGATAATTTGTCTCGTCAAGAGTTGGTTGAGTTGCAGGTTGCTGACCCTGAGTTGAAAGGTCTAGCTAACTCTGCTTACAGTGAAGAAGAGTCAGCCGGTGCTTCTACTTGTTATTATGTAAAGTCAGGAGTACTTATGAGGAAGTGGAGACCCCCAACAGCATCAGCCGACTGTGAATGGAAGGTTGTACATCAAGTTGTCATCCCTCGTGTTTGTAGGCAGGATATCATTCGAGTGGCTCATGATTCCAGTTTGGCAGGACACCTTGGAGTGAGGAAGACTGTGGCACGCATTTTGAAACACTTCTACTGGCCAGGTATCTTCAGGGATGTTTCCTGGTATTGTAAGTCTTGTCACACCTGTCAAGTTGTGGGGAAGTGTAATCAGACCGAAAAGGTTGCACCTCTAGTTCCCATTCCTCCTTTTGAGGCGCCTTTCACCCGTGTGTTGGTGGATATTGTGGGCCCTCTTCCTAAGACTTCTTCAGGATTTTCTTATGTGTTGACCATGATTGATATGGCTACTCGTTATCCTGAAGCCATTCCACTTAGAAACATCTCAGCAAAGAACGTGGTTAAGGAAATGCTAGGGTTCTTCACAAAGTTTGGTCTGCCCAAGGAGGTACAGTCAGACCGAGGAAGTAATTTCATGTCAAATGTTTTCAAGCAGTCTCTGAAAGAGTTGGGCATCACCCAGCTCACGTCTTCAGCTTACCATCCCCAGACCCAAGGAGCGTTGGAGAGATATCATCAAACACTCAAATCGATGCTCAAGAAATACTGTTTGGAACATCAGAAAGACTGGGATAAAGGTCTTCCATTCGTTGTGTTTGTTGCAAGAGAATCTCCAAATGAATCACTGGGCTTCTCACCTTTTGAACTACTGTTTGGCCATGAAGTAAGAGGACCCCTTAAGTTACTCAAGGAATGCTGGCTGTCGGAGGAAGATGACGTCAACCTGCTGGAGTATGTGATGAATTTCAAAGAACGGCTGTCCACTGCTTTACAGCTGGCGAGAGAGAATTTAGGAGCTGCTCAGGAGAAGATGAAGACTTGGTATGATAAGAAGTCCAGGTTACGCCACTTTCAGCCAGGAGATCAGGTTTTGATTCTGCTACCAGTTCATGGGCAACCTCTTCAAGCCAAGTTTAGTGGCCCTTATTTCGTGGAGAAGAAACTCAGTGATGTCAGCTATGTCATCGCCACACCAGATCGTAGAAAGAGCAAGCAACTATGTCACATCAACATGCTAAAGTTATATCACAGGCGGGACGAAAATAATCCAGTCTGCACTGTAGCTGTTCCACCCGAGTCTACAAGTGAAGTTCTCCCATGCAGTATGAGCCTGAGTGATAGTTTGGGGAAGAATCCTGATATCATGAATGATCTCCAGACTAAGCTTTCTCATCTACCTCCCAAGGAAAGGCAGGAGTTTTCGGCATTACTGCAGGAGTACCCGCAAGTGTTCCGTGCCACTCCAGGAAGAACCACTGTGTTGATGCATGATGTCGATGTTGGAGACGCAAAGCCAATCAAATTGCCTCCTTACCGTGTGAACCCAGTGAAAGTTCCTCTCATCCAGAAGGAGCTTGGCTACCTGTTGGACCACAAGATGATTGAGCCCTGTCAGAGCGAGTGGAGTTCTCCTGTCACTCTAGTCCCTAAGCCAGGTGGGTCACAGAGGTTTTGCATCGACTACAGACGTGTTAATCAGATAACTAAAACAGACACTTACCCTCTCCCTCGTGTGGAAGATTGCATAGACAAGATCGGAAAAGCTAGGTATATAAGTAAGTTTGATTTGTTAAAGGGATACTGGCAAGTACCTATGACTGAACGTGCTAGGGAGATCTCATGTTTTGTAACACTAGGAAAGGCTTTTGCATGTTCTGTAATGCCGTATGGTATGAAGAATGCACCAGCCACATTTCAGAAGCTCATGAATGTTGTAACAGAGGGTTTGGCAGGGTGTGTTGTTTATATTGATGATGTATTAATCTTCAGTGACAACTGGAAAGATCACCTATGCCATGTCAGTAAATTTCTTGACCGTTTAGTTCATGCTAATCTTGTAGCTAATTTATCAAAGTGTGAGTTTGGTCAAGCTAAAGTTCAGTACCTTGGGTATGTAATTGGTGATGGACATGTTGCACCACCAGGAGCTAAGGTTCAGGTTATAAGTGATCTTCCCAGACCTAAAAGTAGGAAAGAGCTACAAAGATTTTTGGGAATGGTAGGTTATTACAGGAGATTTGTTCTTAACTTTTCTATTCTTGTATCACCACTTACAGACCTACTGAAAAAGGGAGTTGAATTTGTCTGGACCGATAACTGTGAATCCTCTTTCAACAAACTTAAAGCTATTCTATTAAGTCAGCCAGTGCTCGCTACTCCAAATTTTGCTAAGCCTTTTAAGATGGCTGTTGATGCAAGTGATACAGGAGCTGGGGCTGTTTTGCTGCAAGAGGATGATCAGGGTATTGAACATCCTGTATCTTATTACAGTAAGAAGTTCACTCCACCTCAAAAGAACTACTCCACTATTGAGAAAGAGCTTTTGGCCTTGATTTTGGGTTTACAGCAGTTTTCATTTTATTTGTGTTCTGGTTTTGACCCCATAGTCATTTATACCGATCACAACCCACTGAAATTCCTTAGTAAGTTTAAAGATAAAAATCAGAGATTGACAAGATGGAGTCTACTTTTTCAGGAGTATTCATTAGACATACAACATGTCAAGGGGAAAGAAAATGTTATTGCAGATTGCTTATCTAGACTTTAGACAGATTGTTTTAGAGTAATAAGAAATTTCCTTTGTAAATTTCTTTTTCTTTGTGGGGGGGTGTTACATAGCCTATGATTTCATCATCCTTTGTGTAATTTTAACGCACAGTATGCTGCATGTTTGATCACGAGCGTGTTCTGCCTCAGTCCCCCCCTTCTACCGTTATAGTAGAGTAAGTCGTCCTTTCTGTTATTCAGTGCGGGATTGTCGACCGTTTGTCCCCATCGCTTCATTAGCGCGTCCTTATTACAAGTTGTATCAAGCTCTGCTGGCCCCTATATAATGAGCTCAGTCTCTGCATCATTGCCACTTAGATCTGCTCCTCATTTTGTTCACATCTCTGTCCTCCCCTGTACAATTATTATTATTGTGAGTGCTCAAGAAATCTCCAAACATCTAGCAGCTGTGTGTAATTTGAGTATAACTGTTGTTGTATTTTTTCTTGTACTGTGTAGCATAAGGTTAATTCTTAGGCCTAGTGAGGTTTTGATTAATGTTGGGTTGTGTCAGTTATTTTTGATAATAGTTTGTATCTGTAATTATTTATCTGGCATTCACTGAGTATTATCTGGTATCTCATTTTATCAGGGCTGACTTAGATAAATTTACTCTTGCTAATTTCGTGTTAATAGAGGCTATTGCAGTTAACCATATATTTAACCTGTTTTTGCCATTACATTATCCTTATGAGTCCTGAATGTTTTATTGTTAGTTTGAGCATTAAACTTTGACTTGTAATTTTACCTAACTCTTTTGTTTTGAACCTGGAACTTTACGGGACAGTAGTGACTCTTCGTATTCTCACTTAAAGTGTACATTATCTTACTCTGTTCCGTAACTATATATATATATATATATATATATATATATATATATATATATATATACATATATATATATATATATATATATATATATATATATATATATATATATATATATTATATATAGAATAAATGAAAAAAATGTGGATACGGGTATACAAAGCCAAGGGGGAAAATCGGAGGAACTGATAAAGAGGCTGATGTGTACCGTGGAAAAACAAGGCAATAAAGTATGTTAACACCACTGGTGATAACAAAAACCAAAGAGAGAGAGAGAGAGAGAGAGAACACCTGTGGGAGATTGGAGACAAAGACGGGGCTCGGTCAGGTCACCACAGGGCAGGAGAGGGTAAAGGATATACGGACGAAGGCGGGGCTGCCGGAAATCAACTGTGCAGAGTGAATTACACCTATTTCCTTTGTCTAATAAATCTATTTCCATACTCATGAGATGTGATTATAGAAGATGACTAACAATCTCTTGTCGGATGAGGTCGAGGAAGCCTAATATTCAAATATTGTGGGTGATGTATCGGGGTTGTCATTTTAGCGAGGTTAAGTTTCAGGTTTCCTGCATTCCTCGCATTCCTTTGACATTGTATAATACGGAAGACATGGATATGGATGAAGGAGTTCTGTTCAAGTCATATAGGCACACATACATATGGATGGGATGACAGCTGGCTTAAATGCTGTCATTATATATTATACTGTGGTGGCTTATATAAGGGTGGTTTCAATAAAGAGGGATCTAGGTTCAGGTAAATCCTCCCTTCCTCACATTCATTTGAATCTGTACAGTACTGAATATATTAAGCATGGATATGGATTACAGGGTTATGGTCAAGTCATATGGACACATAACTGTACATGGGATAATAGCTAACTGTAAATCGCGAAATTAATGGTCTCATTTTTTCTTTTTTTTTCAATGAAAGGCATATGGAAAACTACGGTTTGAATGTCTTTCATTTCCAAGGGCCGAGGTAGCTCAGTGGTAAACGACTGAATGATGACAATGAGAGATTGTTGGTTATGGAAGTGCATTGAGGGTTTTTTATCATTTATTTTAATTGATAATTTTTTTACAAACTCGTGTCATTTACCTGAGAAAAATGACACAAGTTCATTTTCCTCGGGAAAATTACACGAATTTGAAGAACCTGAAATGTTTATATATATATATATATATATATATATATATATATATATATATATATATATATATATATATATATATATATATATATAATTTCTTAGTTATTATTTATTCAATTTTTATACACCCAGACTCTCCTAGCCATAAAAATATAACGTAGAACATAGCATGTATTGCAGCAGTATGGTTGGAGGTAGAATATTCCCCTCACTGGTTGGTACATCCACCCTCCATCGTGACTGGCAGGTGACTGACCAGGGAGACGGTGAGAAGGGGTTGACAGGTGTCGCTGTGACCTACAATCTGTCCCACTTTGGGAAGTAGGTCCGGGCCAGATGTGGGTGTATCGCACGCATTCAGAAATGTCCAGATATGGGTGTTTCGAAGCTTACGGGTTAACACAATGAGGATTTGGTTTAATGCTCATGGGATATTATGGGGGAAAGGTGACTGACCAAAAAAAAAAAAAAAAATGTTAGCCAAACCAAAGTTAGACTGCTATAACCTTCATTCTTAACCACATATTTCATAGTACTCACTTAGCAACGACAGCAACAAAAACAGTTGGTTATAGCCTATAATGTTACAGGAAATCTGTGAAAATAGTAATTTTCTTAAATCAATAGTCAATCTGTGACATGGATTTTTAGACCAGGATGATTTTGGTTAGATTTCAGTTTAAGTCAGATCAGGTTTGGTTAAATATGGCTGGGTTGGATTAGATTTGACTAATTCAGATTATGTTTTGTGCAACTTACCATAACCTAGTCATACCCTTTATTAAACATACCTATACTAACCAAAACTAACATTAACATTACCTAACCTTATCTAACCCTTCTTAAATATTGTAATTTAACCTCACCTAACTACAACCTTCATTTATACTAACATAACCAAGATCAACCCAAGTTAAAATCCATTTCACAAACTGACTAGGGTTTTCATAAAATTACATTTTCCTCACATTCCCTGGAATATATAATTTACCTGCAATTGGGCAACCTGACTTACTTCAAATCAGTAACTATTAGGGTGAAACCTGAATATATACAAACACTGTTAACTGAAGTACTGCAATACCTCTAGCTGAAGCTGAAGGATTGGGCTTACGCTAGGAGCGACTGATCCACCAGAAATCACACTGAATTGTTATTATATTGCTGAACATAAATACTTACATGCACTGAGCAAATAACTGTAACATTAGATACACGTTGGTACAGAATGAATTACGATTAAATATACTGAAGAAATAGCGGTAAATTTTTACAAGTGGACAATACATCCCCTAGGTAGTGCAATATATTCTTCTTGCAGTTTTTGATGCGATTCAAATGTTTCTGACCTTCATTTTTGTCTGAAATGCCTCATTTTCCCCCTTTTCCAATCATGAGCTTTGACTGGACAAGTAGGTGAAATCAAGCATTTCCCGAAAACAAAAATGAAATATAAAAACAACTGAACTAGCATCAAAAACCACCAGAAAAATATACTGCACCACCAGTTAACATAACCGAACAGACCAAACCTGACGAAACAGACCTAACGTAACCTCACCAAACACAATAAAACCAACCAAACATAACCCAACAAACCTAACCTATCCTAAGGGAATGCTTACCCTAGAGATACAATGGTCCAGGACGAGGGTCGTTTGGGTCGTAATCGTCTTCCGGGGTAGGCCTAGTGGAATAGTTGCAACAGCACCAGATCGTTCACGTGGCCGATCTAACTGTGGCGGGTATAGTGCAGCTGTAACAATGAGGAAGTGGTGTAATGTCTGCTCAGCGTTCGCTTGAAGAAACAGATACCTAGAGAAGTACTGTTCAAAATATTCAGTCTGTAGTCCAGGACGCTTAGACCATTCCTTTACGTCACGCCACAGTCTTTCAATGGTCTGTGTATTGATGGTAGGGACGTCTGGGTCCACAAATGTCTCCTTGTGGTTTATCACATGATGTGTGTGTACCCCTCGTCCGCCAACCGTCAATAGGTAGCCCAACTGTCACTGTTAATGATGCTACCTGGCCGAATGAATTTGTTGATAATGGGTACAAGGGTTGCAGCACTCTTGTCAATTACTTGATCCCCTTTCACTAAAGGCACCAAGAAAAACTTTCTTCTGACCCTTTCAATCCCTCCGAAAAACCACACGTCCCTCAGGTTTCTCCCACAATCATATTTTGCCCTCACAAAAAAACGTGTTGTCAATCTCGACGACAACGCCAGGTTCCCCGATGGGTGGCTGGTTCTGTAGCCACGAAAGGGTCACTTCTGAGCAAAAGCTTCACCAGTCCATAATTGTCTTTGTTGAGCACTTCAAACACGTGATAATAACGTCGAGCTTCCAGAATTTTTTAATCAAGTGGTTTATGAACAATATAATTTGCCAGGCAGGAAGGTGTGTGTTGTCCAAAAAACTTCCTTTGTGGTCAGACACACAAAAACTACACTGGACCTGTTTCTTGGTTTTTGCATACTTTTTGTACCGACCACAGTACCACTGATGTTTGTCTTTTCTAAATTTGCACGGTTCCTGACAATCTGGGCAATAAACTTCGGAAGGTAATATACCGTGTCTTCTAAAAAACTCAATAGCCTCCTCAGGTTCTGAGTGGAAACTCTTAAGCACCCGTAAATAATCAATATCACACCCGGGACACACAGCACGTCTTTCTTCTTCAGAAGCCACAGCGAGAAGGATTTGAATTTTCCATCCAGAATGAATCTAAGACCGCGCTTCAGACTGATTGGCAGAATACGATCGCGTGACCTAAAGTAGGCCTATGAGTGGGTGATACAGACCTACCCAAGGCATGCGCAGTCAAAGGGAAGAGAAACATACGTACAAATGCACGCATTTTTTACACGAAGTGGCCGAGTGAAAATCCAAGGTTGATATTTTTTGGAAATTTAAATTAAATTCATTATCTCTGAAAATATCAGTTTCCGAATGGGGTTATGGGGGTTCAATATGATCCTTAGGGAGTATGCTATACGTTAATGGTGCTAAAATTCCTAAACTGAGTATTGTCCACTTATAAAATAAGGTAAATTTTTAGTTTCACACAACCACTGATTTTTGCATCAAATCTGAGTGTTTCCAATGGTTTTTGGTATGATTCATTTGATTTTGCCCTTCAAATCTATCGCCAGTCAATGGTTTCAAAGGAATGAGTATCTTTGCAATCACCTTAGAAACCACTATTTTTTTTTTTAAGAAAAAAGGTCAAATGAACAGAATCACACCCAAAACCATAGGAAACACTCAGATGTGATACAAACATATGGGTAAGTTTTCGTATTTACACCCAACTCCCAAACAAGCTTAAAATTATATTTTTCCGAAAGATTTTAGTGTTTTTCGTTTGAATCTGATAATCATTTCTGTCGGAAATCACTTTCTTTTGTGGTCCCTCCCCTTCCCCCCCCCAAGAACAATGGATGACCTGTGGGAAAGCGGGGTTTTGGGTGGGGAAAACACGCAAAAACGGGTGATTTCCGACTGAAACTGGTATCAAATTCAAACCAAGAACACTAAAATCCTTCAGAAAAATATAATTATAAGCTTCTTAGGGAGTCCGTGTTTGCTAACTGGGGGGCTTCTTCCCCCAGACCCCCCCAGCCCTGGCCGTGCTTTCTGACTGGGGGGCTTCGCCCCCCAGACCCCCCCTGACATTAACCAAACCTCATCTAACCTAACCTAACCGGGTGTAAATACGAAATAATGCCCTTACCAGTTTACAGCTCCTGAAGTAATTACGGTAATTTTGCAGCCTTCCCAGTTGGTGGCGGAGACGAACTGACTTTCAAATCCTGCAGGCCCTAGCGTGGGACGTTTGAAATCCTACTTTGTCACACTGAGGACACTAAACAGATTGTGGAAGCACGTTATGTCATCTCAAAAAGTCAATTGCTCCCTGATCTTCATCCATGTAAGTCTTAATAAATCGCCAGTACGACCACGAGCACCCTTCACAAGACGACATCGCGAACTGACTTTCAAATCAAAGCCCACGGTCCCAGGCCCTTGCCTCCTAGGCTGTCATTGGTTAAGTCACGTGATTGCCTAATGTGCCACATCACTACAATAAATTCGATTGGTCTTCGGGAGTGATGAGCAACGGTTTTAGCTAAAATTTAAGAATGGCACGCCGTTATTACGTCATACATCACATCACTTCTGTTCATCCTTCAACCTCAACAGACAATGCTGACTGCTGAGCTCGGCCGCCATTTTTCCTCCTTTATCTGTACCTTATTTCTGTATCTCCATTATTATTCATTTGCGAGCAAAGTGCATAGAATGAAAAATGGTCTATGCGAATCTAAAAACTGTCCTAAAATAATACCGAAATAGCATTAAACAGTATGTGCCTCTACCGCCGAGTTGACTACATCCACATACCACACATATTCCCCAATTACGTCATTATTACTAGAATATGATATCTTGCTACCCAGTAACTACTTTTGATGCAAACCATTCCACTCCAAATAAAGCAATAAGGCAGTAATTCATATACCGTACTTCCCGTGTCATACGGCACACTTGTTTCCACAAAAATTACCCTAAAAATCACCCTGCATCCTAAGACACGGGGCTGCAGCAGTACACGAAGATATAATTATATATAAAAGACCATAAAATATTCAGAATACCACGGAAATGCTTTGTATGGTCTTCACACTAGGCTGTTTGTTTACTTTTGGGTCGTTTAAACTCAGTTTCGTTGTTATTGTTGTGTGGTTGATAACAACTACAATTTTAACTAGGACACTCTTTAAGTTTTATTATGTGAATAAAAGATTACTTCTTTTAACACGTGTTCTTTACTTACCATTATCTTGGAATAATTCAGTGGTCAGTGGGTGACGAAAACTCCGATGATTTGAAATCTCCACAGTCCACTCAACAAAGTCAGCTGACATGGTAAGCGTGTGTAAACATATATATATATATAAGTAATAATTTGCTATGGGTGTGCTATTACAGTACCAGGTAATGAAGTGGACAATAGCTATGGTCAGACTCAAATATGAAGTCGGTTTGGGTGGGGCCCGCGCGGGGATTTCCCTCTCTACAGCCTTGCCAAACCTCCTCTCTCTCTCTCTCTCTCTCTCTCTCTCTCTCTCTCTCTCTCTCAGTTGATTGAGAAAGTTTTTATATATTTATAAGTTTTGTTTTCTTCTATATTGTTTCGACCTTTTTTCCACACCACCACTGAGGTAAAAGTCTTGGCGCGTTTTTTTTATAGAGGTTTCCCCAGTAGGCATAAGTCCTCTCTGATCTTTAATCAGACAATTCATCCTCTGAGCTTTCTGATATGTTGATTAAGAATGAATCCACGAAATGGTCGACTGCTACGTCTTGCTGTGAATCTTCTTCTTGCTGTTGTTCAGCATGCTGTACTGCTTTCATCCAGTTATTCGGTGTTACATGATTCAAAGCTTCTTTGGCAAGACGTTTAAGATCAACCATTTTGAAGGTGTTTGCCTTGGCTATATAGGTCTTCACCTGAGCCCAAATGAGCTCAATAGGGTTGTACTGACAATGGTACGGTGGTAATCTTATGACCCGATGCCCTGCTTCTTCAGCAATTGTGTCAATTACATACTTTGTGCCAGTATCAAACTTCTTTGCAAGTTCATACAGCTCGTGTTTTAAGAGATCGTCGCTGGGCCGTACTCCCTTCTTTATAAGCCAGTCCCTTATATCCGATTTTCTCCAGGACGAGGTTGTTTTTTTTTCAAGTTGGACTGAATGATAGGAAGCGTTATCCATAACAATTACAGAGTTTGGTGAAATGTTTGGTATTAGTTGATTCCTGAACCAGTCTTCAAAAAGTGTTGAATTCATCTGATTATGGTAGTCCCCATCGTTTTTTGCTTGAAATATCAACTCAGCATTGTTAACAAAGCCATTTCTCGTTCCAGCATGCACAATAATTAAACGACGTCCTTGTCCAGTCGGTTGCTGTATTCCAGTGGCTTGTGGGGTTGCAGTGTCAGTCCAGCATTTTCCAACTGTATAATTTTGATTTACCCAAGTTTCGTCAAGATATACAATGTTCTGGGAAGACACTTTGACCTGCCGAATTTCTCTCAAAAATCTGGTCCGAGCTGCTGCTACATCGCTCCTTTCCATAAGGAACTTTCGGCCATCAACTTTTGCATATTTGAAGCCCATCTGCAAGAGAATCCTGCAAAGAGACTCGTTGCTTCCGTTGAAAGATATGTTTTCCTTGAGTTCTTCGTAAATCTTGTGCAATGTAGGAATTTCATGCCTTTCATAGAATCCCAGGACAGTTCTTCTGACCACACGCTTGTCGAAATCGTCGAGATTCGTTACAGTTGCACTGCGCTTCTTTTTTGGTGACGAGAATACAGGCTGTTCTGGTGACATTTGTGTCACACAAGCTTTATTAAATTTTGAGCAGATTCTTTGGACTGTTTTTTCGCTAACGTTGGTAGCTTTGGCAGTGCGAGCAACTGCTCCTGAAGGTGGAATTATAAAGTCTCCAATAGCCTTTTCTTCTAAAAAATACTTGTTCACATTGTAAATAAGTTCTTTCTCCCGACTGTGGAGCACACGAGAGCGAGTCGGAGTAGCTGTCATCGTGGGTGGAGATCAGGGAGAAAATGACCGGTCACCTGTGGTCTGAGGTGGGTGTCCTTGACCTCTGGCAACGTCGGAAAGCGACGTTGTCACGTGGTGTGGAATTTATACAAATCATTGTTATTATCCTAAAAAGCGACACATTCATAGCACTATATAGCCTTATTTAATATATTTAATAAGTACAGAATATTTAATATACAATTTCAAATAGTAAATAGCTGACGTATGAGAGAGAGTGATAGGTACTGGGGTTGATGCGGCAGAGCTGTAGAGAGGGAAATCCCCTCTCGGGCCCCACCCAAACAGACTTCATATTTGAGTCTGACCATAATACATTGGAAAAATGACTAAATATGTTCATACTTAATAAGTAGCAAGAGTATGAAGTAGTAAATGTAGTAGTGGATTCGTGAGTCGTCTTTGCTGATGTTTCTTGATTATTTCCTTCCTATTTTTTTTTTTTTTCTGAACATTGCCTTGTCTGTTTTGTTGGAGCATCCAATGTCAAGGGGCGTCCTATGACACGGGAAGGAGGGTAAATACGAGCGAGAAGCACCACACACATCATCGTCGACTTGTTGTCCAAGAAAGGCGCCTTTTGATCACTAGGGCTCCCCCGACCCTGCCGGTCCCATAAGGCGCTAACGAGCCATGTTTTCCAATATGGCCGTGCACAGCCGAGCTTTTGAGTATTCGCCTTTCACGAAAAGGCGATTTGTAAAGGCGCCTTTGACACAAAAGGCGCCGGTAAACGTTTTGAGTATCTGGCCCCTAGATTGTAAAGCAACAGTTAGTGACCCGGATTGTAAAGCCTCAGTTAGGGACCTTTATTGTAAAGCAACAGTTAGGGATCTCTATTGTAAAGCGAGTTAGGGACCTTTATTGTAAAGCGACAGTTAGGGACCTCTATTGTAAAATGACAGTTAGGAACTTGGATTCCAAAGTGACAGGTAGGGACTTGGATTGTAAAACCTCATTTAGGGACTTGGATTGTAAAGCCTCAGTTAGGGACCTCTATTGTACTGCGATAGGGGCCTGGATTGTAAAGTGACTTAGGGACTTGGACTGTAAGGCGACAGTTAGGGACCTCTATTGTAAAAAGATATTTAGGGACCTGGATTGTAAAGCCTCAGTTAGGGACCTGGATTGTAAAGTGACAGTTAGGGACTTGGATTGTCTATCTATTTATTGTCCGACGCCCTAATCCCGCAAAGGGTGGCCGCAGACAAAACGCCTCCAAGTCGCTCTGTCACCCATCACCTGACTACCCTCCCCTCCAACTCACTCCCCCCTCCCTCATATACCTCTCAACTCCATCCCTCCACCTCATCCTCGGTCTTCCCCTCCCTCTCCCTCCCTCCACCTCACCTACATGCACCCTCTTCGTCAGTCTTTCATTCTCCATTCTCTCCACATGTCCCAACCACCTCAGTGTATTTCTCATAATCTTCTCAACCACATCCACATCCACCCCACAACGTTCTTTCACTTCTTCATTCGTCAACCTGACCCTCCATGTCACTCCACATGCTCCGCTCAAGTAGCTCATTTCCACTGCTCTCACTCTTGACTTGTTCCCCTCTTGCAAGGTCCATGCCTCGCTTCCATACATCAGGGTAGGGATCACAATACTATCATGCAGTGACTTCTTAACTTCCATACTCACCTCCCTATTTCTCATCACTGCTTTTAGTGAACCAACAACCTTCCTTCCCTGCTGTACCCTTTCACGCACTTCATCCCCCAAAGTTCCATCCTTACTCATCACACTACCCAAGTACTTGAATGCACTCACATTCTCCATATCCTCACCATCCAACCTCACTGTGCATTCTGTGAGTTAATTCCTCTCAAACAGCATAACTTTACTCTTGTTTACATTTACTTTCAGATTCCTCTTCTTACACACTGTTCCAAATTCATTCACCAAACCTTGCAACTCATATTCATCTTCACTTAACAATACTGTATCATCAGCAAACAACAACACCGTAATCTTCCAAATCTCACCCTCATTCATTAGAGCCAGCCCCACATCCTGTGCCCTACCTTGCACCTCCTTTACAACCCCATCCATGTATATATTAAACAGCCATGGAGACATCACACAACCCTGTTTCAGTCCCAAGGTTCACTTGGATTGTGAAGCATTATAAATTATTCACTTGGATTGCAGCGAAATAGTTATGAACCTGTATTATAAGGTGACAGTTAGGGACCTGAAATGTAAAGCAACAGGTAGGGATGTGGATTATTAGGCGACGGTAAGGAGCCTATAACATGATAAATCGATGGCTTGGAGTCGTAGTTTGAAGAATACTTATGGAGCTGACCAGTGCTAATGGGTCAAATAACATGGAGACCTGACTTAACAAGGACCTATTGGTGAGTGTTACGTCAAAGAACTTAATTCATTTTAAACCTATTTCATCACCCTTTGTATCCAAGTCAAGACCCAACACATTTTGAGATTGGGAATGTCAGTATTAGAATAGTCATATTGTACTCTTTTCCTTAAAAGTGGTGAATTTGTATTCCAGTTCTGTAGCGGCAGATTTGCCTTCCCACATTCGGAAGTGGCTGCTTCATAAGCCTTCAATGCTTCTGTCTCTGTACCAGCAACATCTTGTAAATTATTCATATGGAAGACCTGCCATATTTTGGGGCATTTGGCTTTGTCAAAATGATGCTTCAAAGTGTCAAGAGCCAAATAGCACCGATCGGAAACAGTTGGTTTTCAAAGAAGTCTTCTTATTTTGAGGGTCTAAATGTCAAAGGAACTTTGTAAATTTCCTATCCTCTTCTCTCAATCTTATTCTGAGGAAAGCCTTACTAATGTCTGCTGTATAAACATAAGGCTCCACTCTAAATCTTAATTAATATATTCCCCAACTTCGCTGATAGTTTTGGTCCACAGTATAGGCTGTCGTTCAAGCTAGCTATTCTTTTGGACGATGTACTATTACAATTAAAAATGATCCTTATGGAAGTTGTTACTGAGTCCTTGCTTACAGCATGATGTAAATAATGTACGTCCTTAGGATTAACTGGAACTTCTTCTTCAGTAAATTTATTCATCAGTTGATCCTTTATAGCTTATCGTATATTGTGAAATGTTCTAGTCTGTCTCTCAACTTTCCTAGAAGAGAATTTAACTGAGCCTTACCTGCCTAGTAATTTGTTGGTAACCCCGAATGGTTTAGCTTCCATGGTAATCCAACCCAACACTGTCCATCCTTAATTTCCACAGACTGATCATACATGTTCATGGTTATTTTTCCATCAGGGTTTGGTTCCTCAGGTTGTATTCCCACACTATCCAAGTCGCACAATTTGTGTACAGGTTCAATTTTCTTTTCCAGTATGCTATTCAATTGAGTAGGTTCTAATTCTGCACATATTCTAACTACCATCAATAACTGTGTTGAGATAACAAAGACTGAGTTTACCAATGTGGCGTTTCCCCTGTTTTTCTTTGGAAAAGGCAGTTGACTTATAATAAGAATACCTCCTGGACTCTTGGGCATCTGTACTTTATTCTTTTTGAGAGTCGTATGTAGGAATCTTCCTCAGTAATCTGACACAGTGATCGTTTTTATTGGACCCACAGGATCTTATTTCACATCCTGTTTAGCCAACTTTATCCCTAGGCTGTGTAGATGATCAGAGGTTTCCTTCAGTCCTTTGATAAATATACTTGGTTCCAACTTATCCAGTACAACTGCTGTTATACGGCAAAGGATTGTGCATGTTTAGTAGGTAAAAACCCTGTAATGGCTAGATTTACTTTGCCTATAATGGGTAACTTAAATTTTTCTACAATATCAGCAGAAATGATGGTTTTCTCTGCACCAGTTTCAAAAAGAGTACATGCAGATACATTCCTGTTTTCTGTCATTACCTGCACATCTGCAAATGGAACTCCAGCAGGCATTGTTAATGGACTATTTGATTTTGCAACAGCCATACTGACACCTGCAGGTTTAGGAACCTCATCTTTAACATTCTTGGACAAAAGCACTGTGGCAATTTCCTTTTTTCTACTTGAAACAAAGATTTAATCTACTTTTACAGTATGTGGATGAGTGTCTTGAATTCAGACAAATCATACAACACTCTAAATCATTCACCCTCACTATTCTAGAGACATAATCATGATAACTCTGACAAAATACAGTGGAATGTTGTTCACTACAAAATACGCAATCTTTCTTGTCCTTTACCAAGGAAGTCTTTACCTCTTTATTATCATCTGCTTGTCCATTCCTTCTGCTTGGTAACTTCTTTTCAGATTTTAAAGATCTAATACAACTGCCGACATCCTTATTATTTATACCCTAAACTGAGACTGAATTAGGTTTGACAGCCACTTGGTTACTGGTCATTTTCTTTGCTTCAACCTTCTTCTTGCTTTCAGCAGGCTTCACAGTTCCTTATAAAAGTGTGCCAAGTTGCATTACGCCATCCTCAATATCCTTACAGGAGCAATGATTTTTCTGGTAACTACCATGCATTGCATCCTTGGTTCTGGATATTAACTTCAAGGATACGGTTCTAGAAAGCCCTCAGTCTGCTGCTTGTACATCTTCATAAGTACCTAAGGCCTTTAAATTACAGCTCACTGCAATCTGCAACTTTTCCAGGGAATCAAAATCATGTTCAGGTATGGGTAATTCAATTAGAGTCTTCAGTAATCGGATAATGACCTGCTCCCTATCATCATAATTCTAAGGATAGTCAAAGCTGCCTCATAATTATCCTCTTCAACAGGTATTTCAACTGGTTTATAAGGCGTGCCCTTGACCTGTCCTACCAGATAGGAGAATTTGCTAACCTTGGAGAGGTCTGTTTTGTAATCGGCAAAGTATCTGAATTTATTCCAAAAGGATTTCCAATTCTGCTCCCCATTAAACTCTGGGAGAGTAATTTCTGGCAGTGTGGCTCTACAACACGGGTCTACAACTCGTGTTTGTGCACAAGAATTAGCTAATTTTGTTTCAAGCAACTTCAGAATGTTAATATATTCCTCTAAGTTACTGTAATGCTTCATAATTTCTGATTCACACAGATCCTGATCATCTTCCTTCACAATAGCTGCTTCTAAATTGGTATAACTTTCATCATACTTAGTCCATCTGTACTCTAAAATGTTCAAAAACTTCTTAATTTCTCTTTTGACAGCGATATCTCCTATAATGATTCCTTACAGTAGTTTATAGTTCTTGTTACCCATCCTGCCTTACCACTCGTTAACTTTTTTAACAGTGAAATTGACATTTTGGATGATTACCTCAAAACTTCAAAATTCCAATATTTTTACTTTAAATTCAATGACTGTGGGAAAGGTTTTAAAATTTTCCCTCTGGGTTGTTACTGCTTGGGTTATACTGTTGTACCCACAATCATAACCCCCGTAATTAACCTGAGCCCAGATGCAGTTGGTTCATCAATATTCCATTGGACCACCCAAGGCTTCTATCAGGTAGAAAATTTCCCATTACGCCGTTCTTTATAGTTCATTAATTTCATCAGGACAGCCTCTTTACATTGACAGTTCCATGAATTCCGTCAACCTTTAAGGTTGCCTGGAAGGGTTTGGCATTAAAATTAATCAAGTCCCTTATGCTACATATACTCAGGAACTCCCGATTTGCGGCTCTGCTGACTAGTTTATGTGTGCAGAAACTAACTTGTGCACCATATGGTAGATTTCTAGGCTCACAAAGAGTTATGGCTACAGAGGAGTTACACAACTTTTCAGTAGCCTCTATCAGTGCGATAACATTCTCTACAATGTCATTAACTTCCACATCCTCATAAGTATAATTTCCATCCAGGAAAAGGATACTACGGTGGTGTTCCCAATCCAGTACACAGTAAGCTGTTCATCACTTGAAATGGAACTAGCTTTTCCGCCCGGAGCCCGCCGTACTGCATATGTATTTCTGTGTCTGGCATCTCGGAGTCAAGCTATGCCCCACGAAAGCAACCTTACATTTGCTTAAAGCCTCTGCACACATCTGTACTCTTCACTCAGGGCACCAAAATGTCAGATAAAATTTCTGAGGGTATTCTTCTATGAAAAGTAAGTAACAGGAGTCTCTTTGAATGAAGGGGTGTATGCACTGACACCCTAACTCACCTATTATTATCTCATTCATCCCAGCTACCTCCCCTCGATTTGGCCAAATCTTAAAGGATACTTTGCTTGATAAGTCGAAATGACAGATAATAATGGGCTAGTGGTCTTGGTTGAGTTGCATGGGTCGAAT
This sequence comes from Coenobita brevimanus, assembly GCF_032717465.1. NCBI lineage: Eukaryota > Metazoa > Arthropoda > Malacostraca > Decapoda > Coenobitidae > Coenobita > Coenobita brevimanus. The sequence continues at coordinate 13,707,220 of NC_136993.1, read as the reverse complement.
TCAAGCACTCCTTGCTCAGCCAAGATGTATAGTTTTATGGCATACCTTTGGGGCTTATTAGGGTTATATACACAGAAGGAGAGCTGCCCCTTCCAAACCAGAGATCCCTCATCCAGGCTAAGATGTTTGCCCAGGATGTAAACATCCCTGAACCTCTGAAGGAGATACTTTATCGCTGTGGAATCCTTATCAGCCGGTCCTGATTGCCCTCGAGTATGGCGAGACTATTGAAAGCATGAAAGTGCTTCAGGATGGCCCTGAAGTGTTTTCCACTCATAGCTCCCCGAAATATGGGGTATTCATGAACCTCTGATGAACGCCAATAGTGTCTTGTGGGTGGCAGTTTACAAATCCCCATAAGAATGTATAATTCAAGGAACTGAACCATTTCCTCTTCATTGCAGAGGTACCAAACATCTAATGCAGTCCCCATAAACATGGCATATTTGTTTGTTTCGACCATCAGGTAGGTGAGCAACTCCCTGGTAAAAAGAAGTTGAATGTATTGGAGTGGTGTTGCTGGTGCTGCCACTCTCAAACATGGGGCAGTGAAGGCGCCAGCACTGGGTGTAAATGACCCAGAACTCCAAGCTTCCTCCTGATGGTCACCACCTGTGGAAATGCTTGGCTGTGTACGTGTGTGGTGCACACGACCAAGACAGTTGACTACCTTTAGGCCGCCCGCCACTACCTCACCTAGGCCCACGCTGCCCTCATCTTTCTGGTGGGGAGGGAGATGGTGATGATGATTGTGTTGATGATAGCTGGGTGGGTGAAGGTTCTGGTGATCGTGGTGATGGAGATGGTTGTGGTAATGGTTGTGATGAAGATGGTTGTGGTGGTGATGGCTGTGGTGAAGATAGTTGTGCAGGAGATGATTGTGTTGCTGCTGCTGCTGATGATGATGCTTGCTTATATTCAAGGAGAATGAAGTCTCAAGGGGACAGTGACTTTCCAGATTTACCTGGGGAAGATGAAATGGAAGTATCTTGGATGGGTGGTGAGATGTGGGCGGGTTTAAGTGTGGTGAGAGGGTAGGGTGAGTCTGGGGGAAAAGAGGTCAGTGTTTGTGGTGGGGGGGTGGAAGATAGGTGGCGATAATGCAGCTCAGTCTCGAGAGTCGGGGTGGTTTCAGTGGTGACAGGCCTGACACCAGTGGTGGCAGGACTGGTGGCAGTGGTGTCGGGGGTGGTACGACTGATGGCAGGGATGGTGGTTGTTTCCAAAGTGATGGCAGAGATGACAATTGCTGTTGGAGTGATGGCAGTAACAGGAAAAGTAGTTAGCACACCGGAAGTGTCAGTGGTGAAAGGAGTGGTGGTAGTGATGGTGCTACTACTACTCTCTGTTGTGCTTATCGCCGCGGCCTTGACCACGAGTTTGTGCTTATCACCCCTCAGGTCAGATTTCCTCCCTACTCTCCTGCTCCTCATTCTCTCCTCCTCAACATATTCACTGTCTGTTTCACTATCACTACTTTCCTCACTCTCATGGCCACTGAACAAGTATTTCTTATATTCTTTTTCAGATAACCCCTTGCGAGGCATTTTTCCAGTAGTGTAAACTGCAGGGGAACGATCAAAATCAGTTATGAATTTTCAAATCTGGCTTTCTCTGAAATTATATAAGAAACACTCATAAAAGTTCTTCACAGGCATACTGCTCTCTATATAGCACAATATCACTATACACTCATAAGGTATGGACGGTGCATTAGTAGGAAATGCAGGTTTAAATGCCCAGCCGTGCACTCACACACCCTTCAAGCCTGACTACTGGGAGAATACTGAGCTAAATTTAGGCGATTTGCCCCTCCAGTAAGCCCCTGGGTGTTGCCATATATTTACCCTAGACGTGGCTACCCTCAGCTTTGACTCAACCAAATTGGACGCAAATCCATTCACAGGAAAAGTTTCTGTGACCATTTATACGGAAGTTGCACCATGTTGCATCATCAGTTACTCTTCAGATTACAAGGATTATGACTCGCACTGCATCATCGTGCGCGAGGGGGTTAAGAACTGACTAGAAAACTTTGGAGACACAGGATGTTAAAGCAACCGGACGATGGTTAGAGGATTGGGAATGGTCACCCTTCTTTGGAAGTGGCTGAATGAGAGCAAATTTCCAGCAAGAAGGAAAGGTACAAGTTGACAGATAAAGGCGAAAGAGTTTACCTAGCCAGGATGTAAGCACAGAAGCACAGTATATATATATATATATATATATATATATATATATATATATATATATATATATACTTGAGTTTTATCTGTCCGTGTGTGGAGTACAACTCTCATGTGTGAGGAGGTTTCCCACATACAGCTCTTCTCAATAGGATGGAGTCAAAGGCTTTTCATCTCATTAACTTTCCTCCTACAAACTTCCTTCAACCTCTGTCTCTTCTCTGCACTGTTGCATCTTTATCTCTTTTCTATTGCTACTTCAATGAACTGTCTGCATGCATTCCTCCACCTCTACGACGGGTGCGTGGCAACCGTCTAGCAGCAAACTCTCATCCCTTTTCTGTCCAACTCTCTAATGCAAGAGTTAACCATTACTCCAAGTCCTTCATTTATGCAACAGGTCAATGCTGGAACTGTCTCCCTCTGTCTGTATCTCCTGCTTCCTATGATCTCCAGTCTTTCAAACGCAGTGTGTCCAGGCATCTCGAAATGATCGGATCTTGAATTTGGCTCTCTTTTGTATTTTGTTTTTTCTTGGAGGAAACAGTTATTGTGGGCTCGTGGCCTTTGGTTCCTTCTTTCTGATATATATATATATATATATATATATATATATATATATATATATATATATATATATATATATATATATATATATATCGTGTATACTGTATATCAACTTTCTGTGCAAGGAACGGAATGTTTCTGGTCAAATACTGCCAAACAGCTTCACTAACTGTAGGAGAAGCAGGGAATACGAGGTCTCTTCAGAAAGTATCTAACGTTGGGGTCTAAAAAAATATATTAAAATTTAAAACAAAACAGAGGAAGGAAAAACACTATTTAAAAATAAGCAACAAACCTGATTACAGGTGTCTTCCATCCATTAATAATCTGTAACAGTCTTACTTAAACAGCCGTAGGTTGAAGTTTAATGGGAAACTACTCCAGGGATGCGAGTTCCAAATGGATGCAATTAGGGAATATAAGAATTCTGATAGGCAGAAGTTCTGCAAAATGGCAGTGTGACAGTCCAGTCATGAGGGCTACAAGATGCCCATGTACCATGGGGAAAGGCGTGGAGAGGTGGAACAATGGATGCAACTTGTCTGAGCATTTGCCATAAAGTGTCTATAAAAATGCGAGGGGAACAACATTCCATCTTACTCGTAAGGGATGTAGTTCATTTGTAATTGCAAGGTTATTGATAATTCCAACAACTTTGTTCTTAATTTTGTCAAATTGTTTCAGTGCAACGTCCCCATATCCATTCCACAAGGGTGAGCAATACTCCAGCTGAGAGTGAAAATGACATTTATAAATGGTAACTGTAGGTGGGGGCACTCACCATCCACTCACTGTATGTAGTGCTGCTTTCGGGTGTCTGCCCTTTCCTCTCCTTCATCCTTCTTTCCATCCATCCTCTTCTCTCTTTCTTTCCTTCATTATTTCCTCGTCCTTCTGCCTTCGGTTGACTTTACATTCCCTCTTCTGTCTTTCTTTCCTTCATTCTTTCCTCTTCCTTCTACCTGTGGGTGACTCTATGCCAAATGGTTTCCTGTACATCAGGAAACCATTTACTATGCTGGATGGTAACCATATAACCAAATTTTGGTTCCTGGTGTTTTAGTGAGTAATTACGGCGCTCCAATTGGATTGAGCCGGTGTAGGTTTATATCCAAAGGATGGTTGGGGTTTATTGCTCATGTAATGCCACTCAGGGATGAGTGAGGCTGGTCACGCTTATCTTAAATGTCAGGACCAACTAGCCTAGCCCCAGGCTCCTATGCTTCTCATGGGGCAATGTAGGATTGGATGATGAATGATTGAATGGTAACTGTTCATCAGTGAAGAAGATACGGATTCTGTACGATAATTCATTTTTTTTTTTTTAAGCGCCTTTGGTACGTGATCTAAAATGAGAGGTCCTGCTAGGGGTGCTGTCAGATGAAACACCGAGAATTTCGATACTTTTTAGAGAATGGAGTATTGGTAACAGTGAAGGTAATATTGGAATGAGGGAATATTTGTTTATTAGTCAATTGTATATACTTGGTTTTCATAGCATTAAAGGAGGCAGTGTAAATTGTCCCCTTTCAGTGATCTTAGATGTCTTGATTTATGTAGATTGCTATACTGAGCAGTGAGATACAGATATAAAACACTGATTTTGGGTGTTTATGTGTGAATGAACTGTGAAGTCTTGAATCATCGGCATGTGAATGGATGGGATTGTGGATGACAGAAAAGAGACCATTAGTATGAATTAGGAGTAGGGTTGGAGCCAGAACTTACCCTTGTGGCACACAGGCATTAATCAAGTGGAAATTAAAGTATATATCATCTGCTTTTACTCTAATCTTTATGTCGGTGAGCTGTGAGAAAGCAGAGGAACAGAAGTTGACAGATCATAGGAAGCGAGTTTGGAGAGCAGGGAATGGTGCCACACCTTGTCAAAACCTTTAGAAATGTCACAAGCTACTGAATAAGTTTCTCCATGTTGGTTAACCCCTTAACTGCGGGGCGTCACTTTCGTGATGCTTGGGAGCAAGGGATCATACCACGGGGCATCATTTTTGTGATTCTGTGTTATTTTGAATTTGCCTGGGCTTTGAAGTGGTGGCTTGTATCATCTATCAGTACTGCCAATGTCCAACACTAGTCAGCACTCCTAATCTCATCTGTACTCCCATCCATTGTTGAAAATTGAGCCATTTCTCCCCGTCCTTGACTCCCCTCCCTACCTCCCCTCCATTACCCTATCCTCTCGCCTGCCCGGCCGTGCTACGCTAAGTAAATCTTCCCTGGAATTTTTCACTGATTTCATCTGTTGAAATAAGCCCTATGTCCTATTCTTATACCAAATAATATATACAAGAAAGAAATAAGGTAAGTGAGAGTGCCATACATCTTGAATTGGCTAATTATCACCTGACAACACCTCACGTGCACTCGTTCGCTAATTTTTGCTGTTTATTTCCCCTTGAAATATGCCATATAATCTATTTTTGTAATAAAAATATATATAAGAAAGGAAGGGAATACCTAAATGATATTTACATTCACCTGGAACTACCTAATTATTGCAGGCCACCACACTGTATTCTGCGCTAAGTAAATCTTCCCTGGAATTTTCAACTGATTTCATCCATTGAAATAAGCCCTATGCCCTATTCTTATACCAAATAATGTATACAAAAAAGAAATAAGGTAAGTGATAGTGCCATACACCTGGGATTGGCTAATTATCACCTGACAACACCTCACATGCACTCGTTCGCTAATTTTCGCTGTTTAATTCCCCTTGAAATATGCCGTATAATCTATTCTCATAATAAATATACATATAAGGAGGGAAAGGAGAAGCCTAAGTGATATTTACATTCACCTGGAACTACCTAATTTATTATGTATTGTCTTGGTTTCCTGCCAATCATTTCATTGCTATATATTAGCAGGTCTCACAAGGCTGAAGTTGGCAGTATTGCACTCACACTAGCCAGGCGGCAGGAGGCCACCACTATCAGTTCACTGTCGTCTTTCAAGGTGAAAGTACGTCAGATTTGCTCCTGCTAACTTCAGCCGCTTGCTAGCCCCATGCAATGGGCCCTGTGACCTTTACCCCCTACTAAACCTCGTGTGGAAAGAGGTAAAGGGCTGACAATTGATAGAGAGTGAATACGATCTTTCTGTTGAGTAAAACAGTGCAAGTGGAATTGTAAATAATGTGTAAATAATGTGTAAACAGCAAGTGAAAGCAATGAATGTAAATATAAGTGAACAGTGGAAAATAGTTTTATAAGTTACTTCAAGTGGCAGTGCATAACACAGTGTAAATAAAATAGAAATGTAAATAATGTAAATAAAATAGAGAACGTAAATAGAAATGTAAATGAGTAGTATTATAAGAATACGAGTATATATACTAGGAGTAATGAAAGTGAAAGTTTCACTCTAGCATGTATGAATACTATGAGTTATGAGAGTGAAGGTGAAAGTGACATTCACTCTCAATGCTAGTATACAGGACGAGAAAGTGAATGCTACGTATTTTACTGAAAGAGAAATTGAATGCCTACAATGACAATAAACTACTATTACTGAAGGAAACTTATGGATAAAGACTGTAGATATATATAAGTGTTATATAGTAATAGAAACATAAACTGTGAGTGTTTTTTTAAATAATAAACGACAGAACACCAGCAGCGAACGATTAGAAGTGGGAAGGTCATACGCCCTCGTAATTTTCATTGCTTTCACAGTGTTTTTTTTTTTTTTTGGAGTATGGATTCCAAACTATTTCAGAATCATAGAATAGTGTTTCTAGTGATAATATCAGGCTGTGGTAATCATATTACGGGTTGTCGGGAAGTGTAAAGTGGACACTTCGTTACCCAATTTCAGAGGTCACCACAAGTCCTACGATACTCGACGAAGGCTCAACAAACACCCCAAGAGAAAGTTGAAGGTATGTGCCATATGCATATGTGATTTTAATATTCTAGGACTAATAACTGATTTTTGGCAAATATTTTTAGAGAGTCTGTCGGAGTGCGAATATGCCCGAGGGAGCCGCAAGAAAAAGTAAAACAAGCCTGCGGTTAAGGGGTTAATTGACTGATGGATGGTATGAGTCAGGATACTGAGTACGTCAATAGCGGATCTTGTCTATACTTTAAATAAGGCTATTTTCAGAGAGTCAAGTTGTATTACAGGGATGTTTTGGCTTACTTCCTCTGGGGTAGAATTTCTGACAAATGCACTGGCAAGGATGTTTGCTGTACCATGCTGGTCATATGTACTGCTACCTTCTGAAGAGTTTAGTGGGAGAATGGGTGATGGCATGTTAATGTTATCATTGAAAGAACTGAGTGTTGACCAGAATATTCTTTTCTCATTAGGATTATTTAATAGTAAGGATGTTTGAATGTGAAGAAGGTTTGCTTTAGCAAGATTATATCACTTATGTTGCATGGTTTCCAGTAATTTTAAATGGACTGAGTGCTTCAGATGTTTTTTATTATTAATATACGTTATATTCTAAAGACTTTTGGGTCATTGCTCCAGCACAATTGCTGTCAAACCATTTTGGGGAGTCTGATCTCTTAGTAAACTGTTGACTGGGTATGATCAGTTCCATACCAGCTTGTATTAAGTCATTAATGTGGAATGGGCAGAACTGATGTTATTGGTGGAAAAAGACTGCCATGGAATATACGCAAGATAATTCTTAAATCCATCCCAGTTTGCCCTATCAAACTGCTATTTGGTCACTCTGACAGGTTCAGAACGGGGAGGTTTAATTAGGGGAACTGATGGCTTTGGTGAGAGTGTGGTTGGAGGACCCAAGTGGTGACAGTACTTCAGTCCTGTATTAATCTGGATTATTTGTCAGGAATCGGGCCTAGAGGTAGGTGTTATGGTCAGGACTGTCTGGTATTCTGATTGAATATTTTACCAACTGCGTGAGATTAAACGATTCTGCAAATAGCTTGCACTCTAGACCAGTATCATCAGTCCTGGCGAAATGCAATAACCAATCTGCGTTATGGTTGTTAAAATTTCCCAAAATGGTAATTTCAGTGGTAAGGGTGTGGTTACGGTTAGTAAATTGTGTGGATATGGAGTCAAATATGCTGGTTTCTGACGACGCATTGGGGGAGTGATAAGCTGTACAGATATATATGGTAGTATTTAGATAATTTTGTTTATATAGTGAATAATCAGAATTAGCTGAAGTGAAGTTCAACTGGAAATTCAGATTTGATATAACACCAGGTGCCACCCATGTTATGGAAGTTTGTGATGAGATGGTAAACAGGATAACAAAATGAGGATATCTCAGTTGAGGGACAGATTTGGGTTTCATTGAGAACAGGGCTAGAGAGATAGGCTATTGCTTAGGGGAAAATATGAACATAATTCAGATTGGTAGTAAGACCATGGATATTAGTACTCCCAAGGTGGATGAAAAGTTGATGACAGGGAGAGCTGGAGCGCCCGTTTAATCAGCCCTCGGAACTAGGTCCCAACCATCCCCCTTTGCTGAAATTTTTCAGTGTCTAAGTAACAGAGAGAGTAGGCCAGCATGCTCTCCAATAGAAGTTTCTCTAACTATCAACACTAAACTGCGTGCACAGTACACACTTCACTTCCTTTCCCAAAATTAAAAAATCATGGCAGCACTACACGTGGCCTCCAAGTCCCCAGGGGGGGCACCATAAATGTTCCCACCTTCTGCCCCTCTCCCGGTGATGACTCGAGGTGCCTGGAACCACCGTCTGCCTCTCTTCATCATTTCTGCAACATTCACGGCCATTCCTCTAACTTTCACTGTGTTGAGCACCATCTCGCCTTCTCTGAACTTCACTTTCTTTTTCTAATTGAGACTCAGCTGTCTGAGGCAACTGACAGCAAACCCTTTTCTGTATCCTACTATTTTCTCTATACTCATTTCAAAGCTGAAGGTGGATGTTGCGTATATGTAAGCAACGACATATCTTGTTCTCGTGTTCCTGAACTCGATTCTTTTAAATTCTCTACACTCTGGCTTCGGCTCTCCTGTCATTCTCTGACTAAATATATCTGTGCTGTTTACTTATCACCTAATTCAACTGACTTCTACGATGGAACGCATCCTATCCAATTCTCCTTTCTCTGAAATCTCCATTCTAGGAGATTTCAATGTTCATCACCACCTTTGGCTCTCCTCTCCTTTCACTGATCCACCTGGTGAGCTAGCCTACACCTTTTCTACCCTTAATGACCTAGAGCAGCTTGTACAGCACCCTACCCGTATCCCTGACCGCCATGGAGAGAGCTCCAACATACTTGACCTCTTCCTTACTACTAATCCTTCTGCTTACACTGTTAATCTTTTCTCTCCGTTGGGCTCCTCCGATCACAACCTTATCACCTTAACCTGTCCTATCGCTCCGGTATGGCCTGTGAACCCTAAAAAAAAACGTCATCTGTGGCACTCTGGAGCTGCAGATTGGGAGGCCCTCAGGCAGTACTTCTTTGATTTTCCCTGGAATGATTATTGCTTCCATGGCCATGAGCCATCTGAGTGTGCCTTGCGCATTACGGAGGTTATTCTCTTGGGCATGGAAGCATACATTCCTTTCTCATATCCTCTGACTAATGCAAGAAAGCCTTGGTTAAATCACGCTTGTTCTAATGCTGTCCGCAACAAGGAGAGGGCCTATAAAAGGTACCTGAGCCAACCCACCCCTGAATCACATCTTTTATACGTTTCTGCCCGGAATCGTGCTAAGTCTGTTCTTCGCTCTGCTAAAAATAATTTCATCTGTACTAAATGCTCTCAACTCTCCAACTCGAATTCTTCCTGCTCCTTCTGGCACCTTGCCAAAAACCTTTCTAACAACTTTACCTCATCATCCTTCCCTCCGCATTTCTACTCTGATGGCTCTGTAGCTATTTCTTCTACTGATAAAGCAGATCTCTTCACTCAGACTTTCTCCTCCAGTTCCACCTTAGACGATTCCGGTGCTGTTCCTCCATCACTTCCCCCCTCTGACTTCCTTATGGCTGACATTAAAATTTCTTCAGCTGATGTATTTTCTGCCATTGCTGGCCTCAGTACTAATAAGGCATATGGGCCTGATGGAGTCCCTCTTGTTGTTCTCAGGAACTGTGCTTCTGTGCTTACACCCTGCCTAGGTAAACTCTTTCGCCTTTGTCTTTCAACTTGTACCTTTCCTTCTTCCTGGAAGTTTGCTCTCATTCAGCCAGTCCCAAAGAAGTGTGATCATTCCCAACCATCTAACTATCGTCCAATTGCTTTAACATCCTGTATCTCAAAAGTTTTCGAGTCTGTTCTTAATAGAAAAATTTTAAATCATCTTTCCTGTCACAACTTTCTTTCTGATCGTCAGTATGGGTTCTGTCAGGGATGCTCCACTGGCGATCTTCTCACCTACCTTTCAGACTCCTTGGCATCCTCCTTTCGAGACTTTGGCAAAACCTTTGCCATTGCACTTGACATCTCAAAGGCTTTCGATTGAGTCTGGCATAAAACTTTAAATTCCAAACTGCCCTCTTATGGTTTCTATCCTTCTATCTGTGCCTTCATCTCTAGCATCCTTTCTGGTCGTTATATAACCGCTGTTGTAGACGGCCATCGTTCTTCTAGATCTATCAACAGTGGTATTCCTCAGTGCTCTGTCCTATCACCAACTCTCTTCCTTTTAATTATCAATGGCCTTCTAAGCCTATCCACTCTTATGCTGATGACTCCACCCTTCACCCTTCCATTCGGTTCCCGCAACGTCCATCTCAGCAGTTACTTCAACAAACAGGGGATGAGGCTATGGCACACCTAATGTCTGACTTGGTTCGTATCTCTGACTGGGGTAAAAATAATCTGGTTGTTTTTAATGGATCAAAGACTCAGTTTTTACACTTATCAACCCGACAAAATCTTCCACAGGTATACCAACTAATGTATAATAATATTCAGCTTCATCCTGCATCATCCTTGAGCATGCTTCGGTTTTCATTTACTCGGGACTTATCTTTGAAATATCATATTGCATCTTTTGTAAAATATGCTTCCAAGAGATTGTGTGCTAAGCCGACTCCATTCCCTCTTTTCCCCTGCACAACTATTGACTCTAGACAGGGGTTTTATCCACCCCTGTGTGGAGTACAACTCTCATGTGTGGGGAGGCTCCCCACATACAGCTCTTCTCAATAGGGTGGAGTCAAAGGCTTTTCGTCTCATTAACTCTCCTCCTCTTACTGACTCCCTTCAACCTGTCTCTTCGTCACACTGTCGCTACTTCAATGGTCACTGCTCCTCTGAACTGTCTGCATGCATTCCTCCACTTCATTGCATTCCTCCACCTTTATGACGGGTGCGTACCACCCGTCTAGCAGCAAACTCTCATCCCTTTTCTGTCCAACTCTCTAATGCAAGAGTTAACCGTTACTCCCAGTCCTTCATTTATGCAACAGGTCAACTCTGGAACTGTCTCCCTTTATCTGTATTTCCTGCTTCCTATGATCTCCAGTCTTTCAAATGCAGTGTGTCCAGGCATCTCGAAATGATTGGATTTTGAATTTGGCTCTTTCTTGTATTTTGTTTTTCTCTTGGAAGGAACAACAATTCCGGGCTCGCGGCCTTTGGTTCCTTCTTCCTCACGTAAAAATAAAAAACTTCTCCGCTGACGAGCATGAACTGTATTTGAAATAATCGCTATCAGCACAGTAGCTTGATTGAGACCAACCCTACCTTGCCCGTGGTGGCAATCTGAGATACCACCAAATTTGCTGATAACACCTTTGCGGTCCGAGCTCCCCTGCAGCCAGCAAAACCCTTCTTGTTTCCCCCTCCCTGCTCTCCCTTGCCAGCTGGAATTCCGTACACTGAATTTTTTTCCTTTATCCTGTTTTAACCAAAAATATCTGGATTAGCAGAATTGTTTTTATCCCGTTAGAAAGCTGAGCGCCTTTGTAAAATAGGATGAAAGAATAAAGAAAGTGATATTGCATAAAGGAATGTACTTATGACAATATAAGTTGAAATCCCCCGCTCTTCCCCACTAACTGAAAATCCACGTGCGCAAGTATTTTCTTTTCCAATCATTTTGCACCCCAAAATATTTGGAATAGTGAATTATCTTTTATACTGTTAGAAAGCTAAGACTGTGTACAATAAGAAGAAAGGAAAATGGAAGTTATAATGCAGAAATTAATATTAGGTATGATGAGTATTATTTGAAGGAGTACATGAGAATGCTTATACTATTTTTTCTTCTAGGTGTTTTTTGTCAAATTTTCGAATTTTCCCATGAATGAAAATAGTATCACTGAACTGGAAATTCAATCAGGCTAAGGACGCTAGATGCAATTCCTGATTTATGGTGAATATTTTTTGTCTGAACACAGATCTGCATCCAAAGAGCAAATTGGACACTTTCAGGTTGGATGCGGATCTGCGTCCAGAGACCACAAATTTGAAAATAATGCTGCGGCCATTGATATGGGGATGAAAATAAAAGGTGTGTCATCTAATGTGCATATACTGTAATGTGATGTAGACAGTTGAAGGTAGAGGTATTATGAGAGTATGCTGGCCTACTCTTTGTGTTAATGATAGCACTGCAATTGTTCTGCAAAGAGAAATGGTCAGGATCATGGCCAAAGGGCTAGTGAAACTAGAGCTCCAGCTCTCCCTTTCACCAACTTGTCATCCCCCTACTAGCTAACTTGTTGAGATACACTAATTCCCCTCAAAGTAAGCCTCTTCTGACATGATACACATAGCCTAGCGCTTTTTCCACTGCCTGAAACATTCTAAGTCAGTTTTCAGTATCTCTTGCAAGTGCTTCGTCACATTCATCATGATCTCTTCTCTCGGATGAATATTACTCAAGACATGTTGGAGTGTACAGATCGCGATTCTAACTTTCTGAAGACTGTTGTCACTGGAGGTAAGATCTGGGTGCAGAGGTACAATCCAGAAACCAAAGCATAGATGTCCCAGTGGAAGCATCTAGGGTAGCCGGGGCTTAAAAAAGAGCGATAGGTCCGCATCAAGGTGAAATACGAGGTGCTACCCAAAAGCTCCAGTAATTTGAATATTGTAGGAAGATAAGTTACCTTACCTCCTAGTTCTCACTGTCGTCTTTGAAGTAGTCCCCTTGGGCATGCATACAGTTGTCCCAGCATTTTTTCCACGTGTCCTTGCATCCCTGGAAGGCATCATGCATGATGGTCTTGAGCACTTCCTGCGATTCTGTCTAGATCTAATCAATCGAGTCAAATCGATGCCATTTAAGTCGTAATTTCAGCCTGGGAAACAGGAAAAAGTCACAGGGGGCAAGGTCAGGCAGATAGGGTGGGTGGAAAATGTCTACCATGTTAGTGGAAGCCAGGAACTGCCGGACAACAACTGATGAGTGGGCGGGGGCATTGTCATGATGCAGGACCCAGTCCTTGTTCTTCCACTGTTCTGGACGTATGCAGTGGATGTTCTCCCTCAGACGCTGCAAAACTTCACAGTAAAACTTTCCGCTGATAGATTGACCGGATGGGACATATCCTTTGTGAATAATCCCTTGGATATCGAAGAAAAGAATCAACATCGACTTGACATTGCTGTGCCATTGGTCCACCATTGCAAAACCGCCAAACCACCTACACACCACGTTACAATAGTAAACGTAGCTCAACAACACGTCAGCGCACAGACGCGGCTGGGGCCACGCTGACGCACAAGGGGTGTTGCTGACTCCTCCTAGTGACAAAAGGCAAAACTGCAAACGGTTGGCTTCCTCTGTTCAAGTTACTGGAACTTCTGGGTAGCACCTCGTACACACGCATGTTGACATTTTTTTTTTCCTATTACTGTGGTGTGCATCACTAATATGCACCAGGTCAGATTCAACAAACATTACTACCTTCATGTTATCCGTCGTCTTCGTGACGCAGTTTGGCAGAAGAGACCAGACCTTCGGAAAATGGCAAGTTGGAAGCTGCACAATGACAACATCTCTGCCCACTCTTCTCAAGTAATTTAGGAATTTTTGGCGAAGCTAAACGTTTTGCAGGTCTGGCAAGCTCCCTACTCATTAAACGTGGCTCCATGCAACTTTTGGTTGTTCCCCAAGCTCAAAACTCAGCTGAAGGTTTCCTGATCCTAGACGAGAGAAGAGAGCATGACAAATGTGACGAAACACCTGCAGGATATACCAAAAACCGAGTTTGAAAATGTTTCAGGCAGCGAAAAGAACGCTGAGCCACGTGTGTCAAGTCAGAAGGGGTCTAATTTGAGGGGGATTAGAGTCCTAGTTCAACAGGGTAGTTTTTTTTTTTTTTTTTTGAGGGGGGGCAAAGGTCGTATAGTTTCTGAACAGACCTAGAAACTGTGTAATCATTTCGCCCTATCTATAAGTAATTGTGTACGGATGTTTATGAGATGTGAATTGTACAGAAGTCTGGAATCAGATATAGAGAAATACTGTGGCTTATTTCTTCCCCTCATGGGTGCTGAGTATGGTAACCTCCACTCTCATTAATTACGGTGCCCAGTGACGATAACAACTATACGATTCTGCTCTATACAATTAAAGGAATATTGATATAGCAATCTTAGGTAAATGTTTTACATCAATGGGAACGAATTTTAGCCGAATCTGTGATGAAGAGGCCTGGGTGTAATATCATTTTATAATTAAGTTTTTCTTCTTGTAACAGTGAATGCCAGTCGCAGTTCTTCCTTATTATTCTCTTAAACGTTTCTCAAAGATCTCTTACCTGCAGTCACCCCAGCTGCCTTCATCAATCCATCACATTCAAGAAGTATCTGCCTTCAGACACACCCTAGATAACCACTAACCGCACCACTGACACGCCACAGATACACACTAAATGCACTTGAGCCACATCCCAGACACCCCCCAGACATTCATGTGACATAGCACTCATCACAAATTCAATACTGACGCCCTCAAATTCCACAATTGCAACATGTCAGACTTCCCCTATCCAAAAATGAGGTGATTCCTTAGGTGAGTGAATGACGTAAGTAGGGAGATATTTACATAATTATACCTAACATAGTTTTGCATAATAACCTGGTAAGTATACGAACTTTATGGATGTAATGGTAAATCCAAGGCTTTACCCTTTTATTGCACACACTGAAAATTAAGCTACACTTCTCTTGTTCATCTCTCCCATCCCAGCCAAGCATAGTTCCGAGTTTTATAACTTTATCTCGTTTTCTTTCTGCCTCCTCTACAGAGGGAGTCGTAGGTATATTAATTAACAAATCCAGCTCGAATTAAAAAAAAAAACGAGACCAATTGTCTGGCTTGACATATAAAGTTTATTTTCTTTGTTCCTGTTTACCGTCAGTATACTCGTATTCTTTGACCCAGATATATCACCGACTATTGTGGATGGCGTTTTAGGGATTATTACGACTTAGCAAAATTACGTTCCCTGCCCTAATAATCATCGATCATTCGACACACATTAATATACAATTGTACAGTATTTTCATACCGTCTCCATTTCTACTCCACTACTCTGGCCATCTATTATTTCCTCTGTGAAACTCGAGAATTGCCCACGCCTGTATCTGCTCTTTAATCTCTTAAGCAGGGGGATGATTTTATCTTTTTTTATTTATTCCCTTTGAAGATGCATTTTTCAGTTCGAGGGATTATATTTACTTTTCATTAATCCACAAGCCCTTGATTCAATTAGATTTTCTTAATTTACCAAATACATCTAAGAGGAACGTGAATATAAAACAAATAATCATTCTTTCTGCTTCTTAATCTCTTCAGCTTGATGGTGTTTTATTAGGTTCTTCAAGATTTATTGACCCAAGGGGAAACTTTATGAGCTGGCGTAATTATACTTACTCTTCATTAATAACCAACATAATCACTGTAGTTAGAGACTAACTGCGGAGACTCTCATGCCTACTTTCCTCTTTTCTTCTCTTTTTTCATATCCAGGATGCTGGCTTCTATATAACATTTACAGTTTATATATATGCTCCATGTATAATTCTTCAGTACCTAGGTGGAAAGGACTGAACCTACGCGTTGAATATAATCATAGTGCATTTACAATGCACTCCATAACAAGATTTTTTTTTTTCTGATTCCTTCATAGAGATACTGAAAAGACTTAGAACATCGACAAATCGAAGACCCATCATTCGTTCGCCATTCTTATATGTTGCTGTATTTCCAAATCCATTGGAAATTCTTACACAGTCCTATAGGAATGTCCTACTGGGCAAACTAATTTATTTATTATCTAACTCAAATCAGCCAAAGGTGTATAAATTATTATGCCCACCTTGCAAACACAAATATTGGGATTCATTTCTAACCCAAGGCCAGCTCTTGAATCAGGTTTGTTCCTCCCTTGTGCCTGGGAACATAGATGAAACGTCAACGGTGGAGGGTCATGCTCAGTATGAAAATTACGGCTTACTGAACTCCATGTAGTCCATAAGCATTCCTCTGAGCCTTTCTGATTTCCACCACCAACACTTTGGCCTTCGAGGTAGATGGCCTAATCCATCTTTCTAGACGAGACAAAAGGAATATTTTACAAATAATTAATCCCTTCAACCCACTGACGGAGTGTTTTTTTTTTTTTTTTTACCACCAGATGATATTTAGCTTTGGACAGCATTTTGGAGATGATGGCGGCTAGATATAACCTTCAACTTCCCTCTCAGTATGAAAGGCCATTCGTTAGCTTAACAAAATTATTTGGAGATGGGAAAAAAAAAAATCATCGTACTCATGAAGTTAAACGCTTACGAGGCACTGGATATGAGCGAATTGTTTTTCAGTGCTGTAGTTTTGTTATCTAGAGTCAAAACCCAGTACATTTAGTCGTTATCTAGAGTCAAAACCCAGTACATTTAGTCGTACACCCAGGGAATATTATGTTTCTAATGATTTTAGAGAAGAAGCTGAATATCTTTACACCATGATTTTCTCTACATCAGTACTTTATAACTTCACTGTATTTTTTTTATTGCTAGCTTATTATTTACATTTGAAGAGGCTTTTCATTGTGAATAATTTATAAATATTCTTCACTAACCGTATACTATGCCACCGTCATTTACTTTTACCGTTACTACCGCCACATGGTTTCATTCAACTCGGGGATGACATCCTGAATTCAAGGATATAAAGTATCATATATTAAGACAACACATTGTAACCAATGACTGGAATCAGCAATGTAATATTTTATTATACATCTGCAATTGCGATAAATTTTCCATTACAATGTTTCGATCACTGTCAAAACTAAATGAGATACTGGTTCATTAACAAGTGAATTCAAATGGACTAAATGTTCGGGAATCTGGCATTTCTAGCAGGGAGTCAATGACTGCTCTTCATCAGAGGACTTTCCTAAATTGCAATAAATCGTCTGTTTAATAAAAAATAAATAAAATATGAAAAAAATATTGTAGAATCGAGGTAGAACAACTGGTATTATGAACATGATGAGATGATGCCGCTACACACTTAGCATCATTGCCTGGTGATCTAATAATAGAAAATAGTGAACAAGTCTAAGTAAGACACTTATACGCATGGCTTTGAATTTCAAATGTGACTAGAAGTTCTCTTTTCATATAAAGTGCAGTTAAGGATGTAGGTCTGTCTTGTACCCTTTAATGGTCGTAATTACCTTAGCCAAGCTTCGGCCTGCGACACCCCGTTGGAGGAATTCCTTTCTTTGGTATAATTGTTCTTCCATTATAAAAACAATTTATTACAAGAGTCTTGGCATCAAATAGCAATTGATAAATAAATAAATAAATAAACGAATAATAAAAC
>NC_136993.1:12899672-12962172 GCF_032717465.1 Coenobita brevimanus | reverse complement strand
TAGCTTAACATATGGGCATGGTGATTTCAGAACCTCTCTCCTTGCATCCATCCACCAACTTCTCTCTCTCCTCTCCTCTCTTTCTGCGCGGAAGCACACACACACACACACACACACACACACACACACACACACACACATACAGAGAGAGAGAGAGAGAGAGAGAGCAGTATGCTAAAGACAATATTTATATAATCAAATAGAAATCATTCCTGTGCTTTCCTTACGACCACGTTTTCATTATAAGGCATTGTTAATAAGACTTAAAATTGGACATTCGTATGTTCTCTTACTAAGTTTCGAACCCTTTAAAAACCCATGACAGTTCCCCTACTGAGGATGTAGTTAATTACATCATCACCATCATCATCAGCCATTACAAGTCCACTGCTGAACAAGGCCTCCCCCAACCTTCCCCACGAATTCCTTGGCTGAGCCAATCTTTGCCACGTTTTCCCAGCAAATTTCTCTATCTCATCCCTCCACCACCTCCTGTCTGGCCTTTTTCTGCTACGTTTACAACCTCTTGGTGTCCAGTCAGTCAACCTCTTGCTCCATCGACTATCCCTTGTTCTTGCTACATGGCCTGCCCACCTCCATTTCTGTTCTTTTATAACTTCTATAATATCTTTGACTTCAGTCTGCTCTCTCACCCAAGGTGATCTTTTCCTGTCTCTTAAAGATATTCCCAACATTGACCTTTGCATTGCTCTCTGAGAACGAATTAATTTATTTTCCATCGATTTTGTCAGTTTCCAGGTCTCATAACCATACGTCATAGCTGGAATTATACATTCATTATATACTTTTCGTTTCATACAAACTGGCAAGCTACTTTTCATAATGTCTCTATGTTTACCGAAAGCTTTCCATCCAA
Organism: Coenobita brevimanus; assembly: GCF_032717465.1. Classification (NCBI taxonomy): domain Eukaryota; kingdom Metazoa; phylum Arthropoda; class Malacostraca; order Decapoda; family Coenobitidae; genus Coenobita; species Coenobita brevimanus. Next base: position 12,961,295 of record NC_136993.1, on the reverse strand, counting down.
TTGTAATGCGTCTTTTTATTTCACTATCATTATCTTTCGTTAATTTTAGTATTTGTCCCAGGTATTTGTACTCCTCGACTTCTTCAAGAATTTCTCCACTTATTTTGATGACGCTCTTTGGTGTTTGAGGATTAAACATTAGTTTTACTCCGGTTCATCATCAGCCCTACTTTGAGACTTTCTCTGTTCAGGTCATTTACCATTTCTTGCAGTGTCTCCGCTGTTTCTGAGATTAGGACAGTGTCATCTGCAAATCTTAAATGGTTTAGCTTTTCTCCATCTATGTTTACTCCTTCGTTTTCCCAGTCTGGCTTTCTGAAAATACTTTCTAGGCATGCTGTACATGACCTTGGTGAAGTTGTATCTCCCTGACGCAAGCCCTTCTCAATCTTAATTTTCTCTGAGTCCTTATGTAATTTATCTGCAGCAGTTCCCTCTTTATATATGTTTTCGAGCAGTTTTGCAATGTTCTCATTCACTCCTTGTTCTGGCAATGAATTTATAATTGCTATGTGCTCCACTGAGTCGAAAGCCTTTTCGTAATCAGTAAAACCTAAGCACAGTGGTTTATTATATTCTGTAGTTTTCTCAGTTAGCTGATTCATTGTGTGTAGATGATCAGTAGTCGAGTACCCGCTTCGGAATCCTGCCTGTTCACGAGGTTGGTTTTCCTCCAAATTTGCAGCTATTCTGTTTGTAAGGACTTTAGTGAAGTGTGTGTAAATGACCGATAGCAAGCTAATGGGTCGATAGTTACTAAGGTCTTTTGAGTCCCCTTTTTTATAAAGTAGAATAACTATTGCATTATACCATGTTTTGGGAATTTTCTTCTGTTTTATACATTGGGTAAATAAGTGAGCAAGCCTATTTTGTACTTCTGCTCCTGCATCCAACAGTATATCTGCTACTATTCCATCTTCTCCCGGAGCCTTCCCTCTTTTCATACTTTTAAGAGAAACATTTACTTCGTCTGGTGTTATCTCAAGTATTTCACTTGTGTAAACTGAAAAGTTATCTATTGGTACTACTGTCTTTGATGCATACAGTTCTTTGTAAAATTCTTCAACTCTCTTCAACATCTTATCTCTGCATTTAAAGGCTACACCGTTTTTGTTTTTTTGTGATGTAATTTGTTGCTTTCAAAGTGCCATTTTACTTCGGACCTGTTTCAGACTTTTTCCTTTCTTGATGGTTTCTTTGATTTGATCCATGTTTTTCTTTCTTTTTTCTTCTCTTTGTCTTTTGTTGATAAGCTTATTTAATTCCGCTCGTTCTATTTCATCTTTCTTTGTTTTTACTTTCATTACCTTTCTTTTTTTCATAGGCTCAAGTGTCTTCTCTGAGTACTTCCCGGCTTTGGCTATATTAGGTTTTCTTACTACCTCCGCTGATTCTTTTAGCACTTTTGTTAGTCTGTCATTCAGCTCATCAATGTCACATTCAGCATTACTTAGAGCCTGAAATCTGTTCCTTATTACCAACTGAAAAGCTGCTTTGTTTTCGCTGACTTTTATTGGGCATATCTTTTTATCTTTAATCATCTTCATTCTTTCAATTTTGAAATTTAATCTTGCTGTGCAACCTACCATTTTATGATTACTTCCAATATTTACTTTGATGATAACTGTGACGTTTGTGATTGTTATTCTTATTTGCTATAATGAAGTCGATTTCATTCTTTGCTTCTCCATTTAGGCTTCCCCAGGTCCACTTTCTCCCTGTTCTTTTGTGAAAGAATGTGTTCATTATTCTCATGTTAAACATTTAGGAAAAGTTTACCAACATTTCTCCTCTTTCGTTCCTTTCTCCCACTCCAAATTTTCCCATATATGCTTCTCCATTTTTTGATTTTCCAACTTTTGCATTGAAGTCTCCCATGAGTACAGTATACGTGGTCTTTTCTTCTTCCATAATCTGTGAGATGTCATGATAGAATGTTTCAGTTTCTTCATCTGAGCTCTGTGAAGTTGGTGCATATACTTGTATCACTTTCAGTATATTTTTTGCACAGTCTAATTACAACCACTGCTGCTCTGTCAGATACACTGGTGAATTTAACAATGTTGTCTGCAAGATTTCTGTTAATTAGAAATCCTACACCACTAACTCTTTCATTTTCCCTTCCTCTGTGGTAAAATAGGTGGCCACTGTCACTGAGCTGAATTACTTTTTCTTCTTTTTTGTGGGTCTCACTCAAACCTACAATATCCCAACTAATGTTTTCCAGTTCAGGCATTAAGTTATCAAGTATGTAATCTTCAGCGAGGCTTCTTACATTGTATGCATAGATCTTCATGGATTTAAGAATGTTTAATATCCCAGTCTCTAACTTGTCAATACAGTGCCTACTCACGTTCGGTGGCACACTGACCATAAGCACAGGAGGCAGTGCAGTTGGACCATTAGTAGACGATGATCCAACAGGAACGCCTGTCAAATACTTTGCAATAGAACTCATGTTTGGTTGGGAGGATTGTGGCAAATAATCTCACCTCCCTGCCACATAGTTTCTGGTGTGATGTAATTTTTCTGCCACCATATTCGTTATATTCGGTGGAGCCCTATATATCTATTGGGGGTCCCATGGTCCGTGCCGTCTAAGACGGTACCTTTTGTATCTACAAGGCCTTCCCATATCTGCCACCCGGGGACGCGCCAGGTAGCAGTGGGATCCTGACCCCATAATGTTACCTATATAGTGTTACTTAAAGATATTTCCATCGCGTTACTTAAACGAAATGTAAATCATATGTAGTTTTATAATGAGTCGTCGGGTTCAAATAATACGGGATATGCATACTTTGTCCTGGTGATCATGACAGGAAGCCATTCCATTTATCACCAGCTTCTTGCTAGATCAGTTGGGTCAAGGATTGTGTGGGTAAGATTGAAAGTTGGAATACAAATGTGGGTGATTGTGTGCGTGTATGTGCCAACGCAAGATCATGCAAGCAGAGTGAGAGAAGGGTTCTGGACAAATGTGGAAGTATGCATGGAAAAGTTTGGAAGGAATGAGAGAGTGTTTTTCATCGGTGATATGAATGGTAAAGTAGGGAATGTGATGGTGGATGGAATAGTTCGTGAGTGGGGTGTGCCTGCTGAGACAGATGAGAATGGCAGTGCGTTAGTGGACATTTGTGCTGGGAGGGGGTTGGTGATAGCCAATACCCTCTTCAGGCATAAAATGATCCACAGGTATACATGGCGAGTGATGAGAAGGGTGGTTGGTGAACTGAATGAAAGGAAGGCAATGATTGATTATGTGTGTGTGTGGATGAAAGGATGCGAAGTTGTGTAATGGATGCAAGAGCTTATAGAGGTCGGGGGAGTGGACTTTCTGACCACTACTTGGTGGTGGCCAGAATCAAGATCCAAATACGATGGAGAAATAGAGGAAGGGAAGGACTGGAAGAAGGAGTTTTTGCAAGGAGAGTGGAAAGGTTACAAGAGGATGAGAAAAAGGCAGAATATAAGAGAGAAGTGGAGGAACGATTGGGTAAATATGAATTGGAGCAGATGGGGGACGTGGAAGGTGTGTACAGGATATTCACAGAAGAAATATGTGCAGCATGTGATGTGGTGTGTGGATGAAGAGAAGACGGAGGGGGGTGCAAGGAACAGCGTGGTGGAATGAAGAGGTGAAACAGGCTGTGGCACAAAAGAAGAAAGCATACAATGAATGGATGAGAAATAGGGGCGTGGAAGAAGTTGAGAGGCAGAAGAGAGAGTTATAAGTAGAAAGAAAGAGAGAGGTGAAAAGTTTAGTAAGAGACAGTAAGAAAAGGGTGGATGAGGAATTTGAAAGGAATTTGAGTGTAAAGTGGAGGGACTGTAAGAAAATGTTCTGGCAAGAGGTGAAGAGAGTAAGACAGGGTGGAAGTGAAGTTAGCAAGGGAGGGAAAGATAAAAATGGTAGATTACTAGTGGAGAAGGGAGAAAATGTGAGCAGATGGAGAGAACACTTTAAGGAATTGTTGAACGTAGAGGATGGAAGTAATGTGAATATAAGTAGCTGGGGAATGGCTGGGAGAAGGAGGGAGGTGAAAAGACAGGCAGAAATCACTAGGATAGAAAGTTGTGGAAGTAATAAAGTTAAATTGGGGAAAGTCCCAGGAATTGATGGAGTGTGTGGTGAAATGCTGAAGCATGAGGGACAGATAGTAGTAGAATGGATGTGGAAGATGTGCAGATTGGCTTGGGAGGAAGGAAGAGTCCCGGAGGATTGGAAGTCAGGTATAATTATTCCCTTGTACAAAGGAAAAGGGGAAAAAGAAGTGTGTGGTAGTCATAGGGGCATTTGTCATCTTAGTATAACAGGAAAAGTGTATGGTAGGATACTTATTGACAGAGTTAGAGAAAGAACAGAGGAATTAGTTGGAGAAGAACAGGGGTGCTTTAGAAAGGGGAGGGGTTGTGTAGATCAGATATTCATTCTTAGATCTTTAGTGGAAAAGAGTCTAGAAAAGGGAAAGAAGTTGTATGCGGCTTTCATGGATTTGGAGAAAGCATATGACAGGGTGGATAGACAAGGATTGTGGAAAGTATTAAGAATATATGGAGTAGATGGGAAGTTGTTGAATGCTGTGAAGAGTATGTATGATGGTGCTAAGGCTGCAGTGCATGTGGATGGTGAACTGAGTGAATTTTTCTCTTTGAAGGTTGAGTTGAAACAGGGATGTGTCATGTCTTCATGGTTGTTCAATCTGTACATGGATGGGGTAATACAAGAGGTACAAGGTAGGGTAGTGGATGTTGGAGTGGCCCTGATGAGAGAGGGTAGTGTTTGGAAACTCCCTATACTGTTGTTTGCAGATGATACTGTGTTGATGAGTGAAGACGAAGGGGAGCTGCAGGGCTTGGTGGATGAGTTTGAGAGAGTGTGTATGAAACGGAATCTAAAGGTGAATGTAGGGAAGAGTGAAGTGATGGTGTTTGAGACAGGTGAAGGCAGTGAATGTACAGCGAGGTTGGATGGTGAGGAAATGGAAAATGTGAGTACGTTTAAGTACTTGGGTAGTGTGATGAGTAACGATGGAGGTTTGGAGCGTGAAGTGCTTGAAAGGGTACAGCAGGGAAGAAAGGTTGCTGGTTCCTTGAAAGCAGTGATAAGAAACAGGGAAGTGAGCATGGAAGTGGAAAAGTTACTACATGACATTATTGTGATACCAACTCTAACGTATGGAAGTGAAGCTTGGACGTTGTTGGAATGACACAAGTCAAGAGTGAAAGCAGTGGAAATGAGTTATTTAAGAGGAGCCTATGGAGCCACATGGAGAGACAGGCTGACAAATGAGGATATAAAGGAGCGTTGTGGTGTGGATGTAATAGGAAGCGTTAGGAGGAATACACCGAGGTGGTTTAGCCATGTGGAGAGGATGGAGGGTGAAAGACTGACGAAGAGAGTGTATGTGAGTGAGGTGGAGGGGAGGGAGAGGGAGAGGTGGCCGAAGATGAGATGGAGGGCTTGGGTGGAGAGGTATATGGGAGAGGGTGATGTGAGTTGAGAGCAGGGCAGTGAAATGGCGAGGGAAAGGACGACGTGGAGGCGATTTGTTTGTGGCCACTCCGAACGGGATTGAGACGTCTGGCAATAGATAGATTCTTGCTACGTACAGCAATGTCAGCAAATACGATTATGGAACTGTATTTAGCTCTTTCATTTGTCATTTTTAAAATCTGATTTTCATTTGCTACATATATATTTCATTACATCCATGTTTTTTTCCCCTGCTACACTTTTTTCTTTTTACCCTGTATAAACGAATATGAAGAAGATACCTGATTTTCTCCGTGCTCAACCATTCAGGCAATCATTTCCCTCCTAACATAGGCATTAGGGTCTGAGCCTTCATTCATAAAATGCGTTTGTTTTTCAATGAAGAAGCTATCACATTTATCCAAACACTTCAGTACTTAATGCAGTTTACACATGAGCAATTGTACGTCATCATATTAGTACTCGTTCAGAAATGCTCTGCATGATATTGCAGTTTTCACATGAGCGAATTTTACGTCATCATATTAGTACTCGTTCAAAAATGCTCTGCATGATACATAGTTATAAACATTTCTCAGAGTAGCAAGATCTCAGGTCCAAACAAGATAGCTTACATTGGATTAATGCTCGTCGACTGGGGGAAGGGCAGCGAAATGTCAGAGGACATGGCGACATGAAAACGATTTGCTTGTGGCCACCCCTAATGTAATTGAGGCTATAGACAGATAGAGAGACTGCGTGAGGTTCATAAGGCAAGCACTGACGTTTTAGTGAAGTCCCAACCTTCCCATAGAACACGCCATGAAACAATCGAATTTAGATTCAGTGTAACTACTGTGCTGTTGGTTGATCAGGGACAAGGAGGGAATAAACTTCAACAAGATTATGACCGGTCAAACAACGGAAGTGCAGTAATTTCTTATCTGCAGACTATAATGTGATAATAAATGGCCAGGTCCACTTACCCATCGATCTGATTAATAGAATCGTTAGAACTGCCCGGACTAACTCCTGTTTCCTCCTGATACTCTTGTGACTGGGTTTGAAAGATTTAAGCCTTCCAGTATGGCACAGTCTTCTACATTATGCTCTGTTAGGACTCCATATTATAAATACAATTAATTATAGAAAACATGATAGATAGATAGATAGATAGACAGAGCACCAAGCAAGCCTGGGAATGGGAAATGAGCTTGCAAGTGTAACTGAGGAAATGTTGACAATACACTGGAAGCAGCAAGTCAGGGGATGATATAGGTAGTGTGTCAGCGAGATAGCATACGAATAATGCCTAGTGACCATACACACACATACTCACACACAGGTTTCTAGAACATTCCAACAACAGTGTAACACACGTGACACCATCCCTGCTACACCAGAATTTAGGAAGCAGAGCTCAGAAGGAGGCTAGCTATAGAACCGACAATTAGTAGGGAGAACGAGTCTAGCAACATTGGCGAGAGGGTGGAAGAGAGAAAGAGAGAGAGAGAGATTGAGACAGGGAGGTAGCTCGCGGGACTCTACTTATACTTCACTCGTGTGTGAGAGACTTTGTTAATATTTCCAAGACAAATAAAAATAGTCCCATACTCATCTTTACCTCTCCTGTCAAGTCATGACAAAAAGGGAATGAAGATTACATACTTACAAAACTACTCTCGTATAACAACCGCTCGTCCACGAGTCTAATATATGTATAACTGATCAACAAAACTTCACTACAAGTTGATACAAAGTTACTGTAAGATATGGCGGCAGCGAACGTACGAACCTCGTCTACGAATCGACAGTGAATTCCTACAAAATACAAGCTACAAGCCTACGAGTCTACATGTCTACAAACCTAGAAGTCTACAAGCCTACAAGACTACAAGTCTATTGGTCTACAAGCCTACGAGTCAACGAGTGTACAGTTGATTCTTTATTATCAAGATTGAAAACAAAAAATACCTCTTACAACCAACAACTCACAACCAGCTCCTGACAGTATTCGCTCCAACCCCCTCTCCGTCTGCCCGATCATCACGTTGATGTAGTTTAACAAAATATTGATACAAACAATCTCGCAATTTCTACAACGAACCAACGAACTACAACAATCTACAATCAACTACAAGTAACAACTCTACGAGTCGTCTCTATAATCTTCTACACACACCTACAAGTAGCGGCAGTCTTCATCCCACAACCAGTAAATCACTCTTGTAGGGAGCTACAACAAGAATTAAATAAACTTCATGAATGGAGTAGTACATGGCAAATGGAATTCAATGTGGACAAGTGTCATGTAATCAAGTTTGGTAAAAGTGGAGAAAGACCTGATTGGGATTATAAGTTAGGAAATAAAACCCTATACACATCAGAAAGAGAGAAAGACCTAGGTGTGATTATCAATAACAGACTATCTCCAGCTGACCACATCAGCGAGAAGGTACGGAACATGTATACACTGCTTGCAAATATTAGAATAGCATTCACATACATAAATGAAGACATGCTAAGAAGGATAATAACATCATTCATTAGACCAACCCTGGAATATGCATCAGTAGTCTGGAGTCCTCATCTCAAAAAGCACATAGACAAGATTGAAAAAGTTCAAAGGGATGCTACAAGATGGATACCAAGCTTAAGGGACCTAAGCTACGAAGAAAGACTAAATAAACTGAATCTACCAACACTACAGGAGAGAAGGAGAAGAGGTGATATGATAATGCTATATAAATGCATATCAGGAAAGGAAAAAATAGACATAAATGATTACTTAACATATGGAGAAGCATCAGCAAGAGGACACTGCAAAAAATTGCATAAGAAGAGAGGTGATAAAGACGTAAGGAAATTCAGTTTCCCAAACAGAGCAATTGATCAATGGAATGCACTACCAAATGAAATAGTGTGTGCCAAAACAATTCACAAATTTAAGGATATGTACGATAAATGTGGTTTAAGACACGGGACAGTACGAGCTTGACTCATTCCTGTAAAGATACAATTAGGTAAGAACAAGAGAATAGGACCGAGAATACATCGAGAAAGAAAAACAAAACAAACAAACGAAGAGTGAGACACGACTCAAAACTCACAGCCACCAGACGTCTCTTTCCTAGCATCCACCCAACCTCCTCCGCTGACGCAGGAGCGAAGAGGTCAAGACGACGAAGCAAATACCAAGCCCATATTCATAATTCATCTTACTCACTCATCTTCACTCAAGTTACTCATCGCTACCCTGTTACACACCACAGCTACCAGTGTGAGAAGTCGACATTACCATACGTGTTTGCTGACAGGATGCCACGCCTATCAAAGTGTGTCTGACACCCCACAACACGTCAATCAACCCGTGAAGAACAACGCTATCACCACGTGCAACACCACTCACATCATTCCCACCACGGTAAAACTTAGTGAGTTACGTAGTTACTTCATTTATACAATACACAGACAAAAAAAAACTTCTGCTCAAACATATAAAACGTGCTGTATAGATACAACGTACATACACATACTTCAATTATCTTCATAATTCAATCATTAAATACTTGTACCAACAATAAATATTCTACACTCTAGATATTCATTCATTTACTATAGCATTAATTTACTACCAACGAGTGTTACCATTTATACCTACATAAAATACGTGTTTGATACATACAGCTATACATTATTACATCTACAAAGTAGTACAGAAAATATACCATCACAGTTACTCAGTGAGCGATTAAAAGAACTGTATTAAATATTTGTTAATTAAAGATACCTTGTGGAAACAGATAAATTAAATTACAAGGAAAACCAGGGGAAAAAAAGGCCAACACAAATGACGTTAGCAAGAATGAACATCTTCCACACAATCGTGAAGACAATGATTTCCACACAGTGCTGACACATATATTGCCCACGATAGGTACAAGTGAACAACAAGTCAGTGTATATAGTTAATACTGTACCGGTATATAGTGTATATATATTTTTTTATATATAAAATAACAAAATATGGGGCTATATAATATCATTTTCAGTAATATCTGTGCAATATAAACTAAACCTTAACAAAAAAAAAAAAGGGTCCCAAGGGAATTAACCAGCAATTATGCAACCTCGAACAGCACCGAAAAAACGTAGACAAACGAAGAAAAACAAACTATAGAAAATCAATACATAAAAAAAAAAAAAAAAGAAAAGAAAGAGTATGATCACATAACAAACAAATGAAAATAAGCGTAAGTGTTACTACAAATGCCAAAATACCACATAAACTCCTTCTATAAGTGAAACAAAAAGCAAATTGTTGTCTCCACAAGCTAGTGGCATGGCACATCATCGACCGCATCATGACCGGATTCAGTGTCAGGACTGCAATTATTACAATTATGTACTACAAACGATATGTAACTACAAACAATATGTAACAATAATGTAACAGTTGCATTAACAAGACGTAACTTTTATGTAACTTTAACTACAACTATAAGGCCAACACAATTATGTAACAGTTGCATTAACAAAATGTAACTACAATTCAAAGGCCAACACAGTTATGTAACAGTTGCATTAACAAGATGTAACTTTCATGTAACTTTAACTACAGTTATAAGGCCAACACAATTATGTAACAGTTGCATTAACAATATGTAACTACAATTATAAGGCCAACACAATTATGCATTACCACAATATTATGTAACAATTCATAAAATGTTAAAATTATGTATTACTACAATGTTACTACAATGTAACAATTACCATATAATTATGTAACAATTCACGATGTTACAATTATGTATTACCACAATTTTACTACAATATTATGTAAAGTCATACAGTTTTACCACAATTCTGTATTACCAGATTCATCATACAAGTTAAGTGAAATATTAGACATTACTAAAGGGATAACTCAATATGTAATGTAATAACCTAGCAGTATTACCATTGCACAATTATATGTGTATGTCTGCTATTCATACACATCTTACAAAATGTCATACAACAACCATTGCATTTGTTCAATTATGTATACAACTTGTTTAACATATAATATTACTGAACCATTACAATATTAACATGAATATTATATGTTTACTATATTATAATCAATATTATGTACTAATAGATTAGCATATGTCAATAATAATTGCTGTCAGAGGACCTTCAGCCACGTGACTGAGCAATGTTAGGACTCCATATTGTAAATACAATTAACTATAGAAAAGATGATAGATAGATAGATGGATAGATAGACAGAGCACCAAGCAAGCCTGGGAATGGGAAATGAGCTTGCAAGTGTAACTGAGGAAATGTTGACAATACACTGGAAGCAGCAAGTCAGGGGAAGATATAGGTAGTGTGTCAGTGAGATAGCATACAAACAATACCTAGTGACCATACACACACATACACACATACACACATACTCACACACAGGTTTCTAGAACATTCCAACAACAGTGTAACACACATGACACTACCCCTGCTACACCAGAATTTACGAAGCAGAGCTCAGAAGGAGGCTAGCTATAGAACCGACAGGTAGTAGGGAGAACGAGCCTAGCAACATGGGCGAGAGGGTGGAAGAGAGAGAGAGAGAGAGAGAGAGAGAACGAGACAGGGAGGTAGCTCGCAAGACTCCACTTATACTTCACTCGTGTGTGAGAGACTTTGTTAATATTTCCAAGACAAATAAGAATAGTCCCATACTCATCTTTACCTCTCCTGTCAAGTCATGACAAAAAAGGAACGAAGATTATATACTTACAAAACTACTCTCGTATAACAACCGCTCGTCCACGAGTCTAATATATGTATAACTGATCGACAAAACTTCTCTACAAGTTGCTACAAAGTTACTGTAAGAGCTCTTCCACCACCTGATGATCTTGTTCATATTCAGGAGAATCTCTAATTGTCAGACCCTCAGAAGGACCGTCCTATGGATGGATCTGAGTCACTAAAACTGGCCAGGAGAATGTCACTTGTTTTAACTTGTGCCATCCAGTCCATGAAGCACTACCAGTGTAATCTACAACATAGTGATTAGAACCTCTGGTTATAAAAAAACATAAAAAATAGTTCATCGTTTACATGTCACAAAATTACAACTAAAATGACAGGTAAATGAAAAAACATGCATGCAATTAATTGTTTAGCTTGTGGACCTCTGTCAACCCACACAGCAGGCCACGCCTCTGTCTGCCTGTCTGTCTCTGTCTGTCTGTCTGTCTGTCTGTCGCTCTCTCTCTCTCTCTCTCTCTCTCTCTCTCTCTCTCTCTCGCTCTCTGTTAACCTCACCTAATTGATAGCATACAGCTATCTGAAATAAATATTTATATGTAGTATGGAATAGTTGGTGAGCGGGGTGTGCCTGCTGAGATAGATGAGAATGGGAGTGCGTTTGTGGACATTTGTGCTGCGAGGGGGTTGGTGATAGCCAATACCCTCTTCAGGCATAAAATGATCCACAGGTATACACGGCGAGTGATGAGAAGGGTGGGTGGTGAACTGAATGAAAGGAAGGCAACAATTGATTATGTGTGTTTGGATGAAAGGATGCGAAGATGTGTAATGGATGCAAGAGCTTATAGAGGTTGGGGGAGTGGACTTTCTGACCACTACTTGGTGGTGGCCAGAATTAGGATTCAAGTAAGGTGGAGGAATAGAAGAAGGGAACGACGAGAGGAAGGAGTAGTTGCAAGGAGAATGGAAAGGTTACAAGAGGAGAAAAAGGCAGAGTATAAGAGAGAAGCGGAGGAACGATTGGGCAAATATGAATTGGAGCAGATGGGAGACGTGGAAGGTGTGTGTACGATATTTACAGAAGAAATATGTTCAGCATGTGATGTGGTGTGTGGAAGGAAGAGAAGACGGAGGGGGGTGCAAGGAACAGCGTGGTGGACTGAAGAGGTGAGACAGGCTGTGGCACAAAAGAAGAAAGCATACAATGAATGGATGAGAAATAGGGGCGTGGAAGAAGTTGAGAGGCGGAAGAGAGAGTTATATGTAGAAAGAAAGAGAGAGGTGAAAAGATTAGTATGAGAGAGTAAGAAGAGAGTGGATGAGGAATTTGGAAGGAATTTGAGTGTAAAGTAGAGGGATCGTAAGAAAATGTTCTGGAAAGAGGTGAAAAGAGTAAGACAGGGTGGAAGTGAAGTTAGCAGGAGAGTGAAAAATAAAAATGGTAGATTACTAGTGGAGAAGGGAGAAAAAGTGAGCAGATGGAGAGAACACTTTAAGGAATTGTTGAACATAGAGGATGGAAGTAATGCAAGTATAAGTGGCTGGGGAATGGCTGGGAGAAGGAGGGAGGTGAGAAGACAGGAAGAAATCAGTAGGATAGAAGTTGTGGAATCAATGAAGAAAGTTAAATCGGGGAAAGCCCCAGAAATTGATGGAGTGTGTGGTGAAATGCTGGAGCATGGGGGAGAGATAGTAGTAGAATGGATGTGGAAGATGTGCAGATTGGCCTGGGAGGAAGGTAGAGTCCCGGAGGATTGGAAGTCAGGTATAATTATTCCATTGTACAAAGGAAAAGGGGAAAAAGAAGTGTGTGGTAATCATAGGGGCATTTGTCTTCTTAGTATAATAGGAAAAGTGTATGGTAGGATACTAATTGACAGAGTTAGAGAAAGAACAGAGGATTTAGTTGGATAAGAACAGGGAGGCTTTAGGAAGGGAAGAGGTTGTGTAGATCAGATATTCATTCTTAGATCTTTAGTGGAAAAGTTTCTAGAGAAGGGAAAGAAGTTGTATGCGGCTTTCATGGATTTGGAGAAAGCATATGACAGGGTGGATAGACAAGGATTGTGGAAAGTATTAAGAATATATGGAGTAGATGGGAAGTTGTTGAATGCTGTGAAGAGTATGTACGATGGTGCTAAAGCTGCAGTGCGTGTGGATGGTGAACTAAGTGAATTTTTCTCTTTGAAAGTTGGGTTGAAATAGGGATGTGTCATGTCTCCATGGTTGTTCAATCTGTACATGGATGGGGTAATAAAAGAGGTACAAGGTAGGGTAGTGGATGTTGGAGTGGCCCTAGTGAGAGAGGGTAGTGTTTGGAAACTCCCTGTACTGTTGTTTGCAGATGATACTGTGTTGTTGAGTGAAGACGAAGGGGAGCTGCAAGGCTTGGCGGATGAGTTTGGGAGAGTGTGTAAGAAACGGAATCTAAAGGTGAATGTAGGGAAGAGTAAAGTGATGGTCTTTGTGAGAGGTGAAGTCAGTGAATGTACAGCGAGGTTGGATGGTGAGGAATTGGAAAATGTGAGTACGTTTAAGTACTTGGGTAGTGTGATGAGTAAGGATGGAGGAGGGTGAAGTGCTTGAAAGGGTACAGTAGGGAAGAAAGGTTGCTGGTTCTTTGAAAGCAGTGATTAGAAAAAAGGAAGTGAGCATGGAAGTGAAAAAGTTACTACATGACAGGATTATGGTACCAACTCTAACGTATGGAAGTGAAGCTTGGACGTTGTTGGAAGGACACAAGTCAAGAGTGAGAGCAGTGGAAATGAGTTATTTAAGAGGAGCCTGTGGAGTCACATGGAGAGACAGGCTGACGAATGAGGATATAAAGAAGCGTTGTGGTGTGGATGTGGATGTAATAGGAAGCGTTATGAGGAACACACTGAGGTGGTTTGGCCATGTGGAGAGGATGGAAGGTGAAAAACTGACGAAGAGAGTGTATGTGAGTGAGGTGGAGGGGGGAAGAGGGAGGGGGAGGCCGAGGATGAGATGAAGGGATGGGTTGGAGAGGTATATGAGAGAGAGGGGTGTGAGTTGGGAGCAGGGCAGTGAAATGGCAGGGGACAGGGCGACTTGGAGGCGATTTGTTTGTGGCCACCTCAAACGGGGTTGAGGCATCTGGCAATAGATAGATAGATGGCCATCGTTTTTGAGGGTCAGGAAAATACACTGCATATTGCATATTGTATCAGTAACTGATGTTGTAGCTCCAGGTATATACGGAAGTGACCCCCCTGGCTGCAGACTAATGTTGCCTTACTTTAGTCCAATATCCTCATATTGTATCACAGGAAGAGAGCTGCCGAACACTAGTACAATTGGCTGGTTAGATCAGGGTTAGATCAGTGCTACCACGTGAAGGCGTTCCGTCCTTGCACACCATTTAACCCACCACATGCCAATGCCGTTTTAAAATGAACTGACAAAAATCAGTGGTCAGTGCCAGTGCCGTTTTAAAATGGCTTAAAATTAAAACACTCACTGTGACCGCATTTTTCAAGATTCACGGGTAAAAATTGGCAGGCATGTATGGTAACTGTTCCTCTGTCATGCCCCAGGAGGTGAAGGCCATACACCCACTCGCTCCCCCCTCACACTCGCCCTGCCTTACTCTGCCTGTGTGCCTCACCCAGTGCTATACATAGTGAAGGCATGTTGTAAATATTTTCATGTAAGTCTAGGGACTACACATAGTAAAATCAAGTTGTAAATATTTTCTTGTAAGTGTAAGTACCATACATAGTGGAGTCAAGTTGTATCTTCTTGTAAGTGCCAGGACTTTACATAGTGAAGTCAGGTTGTACCAATCATCAAGTAAGTGCAATCATCAAGTAAGTGTAAGACAATGCATTCACAGTGAGATAGACATGCAAATTGTGACAGATGTTGAAGTGATAAGTAATCAGAAAAGTGTACTGAACAATGCTATACTTTCCCAGCATAAATACCTTAGTCTACCTTACATAGAAAACGGCTTTCTCTCACCCACGTGGCAAGCGTGAGAGAGTGGTAATACCTGTATATGAGTATGCTGCACTGAATAAAACCCATTTCTGAGCTTCGGTGAGCATTTTAATGGTGAACTTCGTTTTCACATCAAAATATATCATTTTAGCCAAAAAAGAAAAAGTCAAAAAATGGCCGGCACGGAGCCGACCCATAGGGCTAAAAATAGCTGGCACGGGGCGGGTTAGTGGTAGAGAATATTGTAAAAGACATAACTAATCTCCAGACTTCCAGTTTGAAAAGCCTAACTAGGTCACTAGAAGTCAGTAAAAATATGAATGGTGTCCACTAGCTGAGTTAGAGGTATCTCAGGATTCAGCACACTAATGGTGCTTCTTTGGTTTGATAGGTATGTCGTTGTTGGAATCAGCATTGAAGAACTTCTTGATTTTACCCTGACGAAGAAGGGTAAGAAAACCCAACACATTATCGGTCTTGTTCAGGTGAAGTAAGACTCGTGCTCATAAATAAATACTGATATTTTACACACATGGCATGGAGGTACTATCACGGTCAAAAGTTCACCGACACTTCCCTGTCACCTGTGGCGACGGAAGGTTTACATGAAATACTTTTATGTGATGGCAATATAAAAGATTTGACCAAACAGTACGAGAAGAAAGATATTACCTAAAGTTCGATGTGGAATGAAAATTATGGAGGGACTGGGCAAAGTGCTGGAAGTAAGTGTTGATGAACTTTTGGTCCTGGTAATTTTAATGCACTTAACAGTATCAGCATTTGCCCCACCCTCTCACTACACCCTCCTCTTACCGTCTTTCATCTTTATTGCATGGTTCATCCATTCCTGCCTCTATTTTATATTTAACAAACAGGTTTTAGTAACCATTCTTCATTTGTAAACAGTGTCACAGTAATACTTTTCAGGAACTGAACCTAACATCATCAAACAAATGTTAGGACGCTACCTAGCACAACATACTAATATATCCTTTGTACTTTATACTAATATATCCTCTGCCCTACATATATAAAAGACTCTATTTTTACTATACATAACTTTAGTCCAAATCGTACTCACTGGTTTTTCATATATAAATCTTATTGCATCTGCTGTGATTGAATCATAACATGATTAGATCCAGCCAAACCTAGTTACTTTCAGGGCTTCTCAGATCATTCCAGGTCTTATTCCTTTAATATCCGTTAATGTCCAATCAGGTTACTTTCGAGACATTCACTTATATGCAGACATTAAAATCTAGTAAGGTCAGTCTCATATCATTCAAGCAGTATATCTGAAATATGGAAGCCTGTGGCGCACATTATTGCTTGATATCAATGATACATACATTTCTGACATGCAGTTATAATCCAGTGCAACACTTCATATGTACTGCTGTCACTACAAATATTCTTTTCCGACTCGTGCTTGCATTATAAGGAGAGGTTATTTTTTTCAAGTTATCACATTTTTGATGCAGGTACAAATTCAGTAATGAACTCCACATGGCCTGATTGATATACAGTAGTGTTGATAAGCATGCTTCACATTTATCAAATACATAATGTATGTTGCTTTCTATGTATACCTGTGTAGATGTGACTAATGCATTAGGAATATTATGAAAACAATAACCTTCGAACATAAGCTAAAACACTACACTGAAGATTATGTAATGCTCTTGTGCCTCTTCCTAAGCAGTCCGGACCAGTTGGTGAGTGGCATGTGTACATGAACCACTTGTACTCCAGGAAGCGTGTGATGCACTTGTCTACCTGGCAGCGCTCTCGTTTCACACATCTGCCAAACCTCTTCCCGGACAAGATCTCGAATCTCCACGGCGCCACACTTAATGTAACAATTTTTTTTTTACTGTCTAACACCAGAGTTTATGTACATTATTAATACCATGTGATGGACACAAAAGACTATGTTTTCATGGGTCATCTACACCTCTCCCTTACCAGCGTGTTTGCATCTGGCGTGTTAGTATTCTCCTGTATGTTTTTAATACAATTTTTGTTCATATCAATAATGTAATGATTATGCAGATATTTATCCCACTCTAGAGGGGCACCAAGTAGAGCGCATCTTTCCAACAAGGACAACATAATTTTCAAACCACTCTTCATAAGGGGTTAGGTTTTCTCATCATCGATTAGGGTTTTGCAAAAAGAGTTTTCTGGACCCATAATCTGTGATACGATCTGGATCGGTCCCAAAAGGTAATCGATTGGTCCCAGGGATATGGACTATCAACCCACCAAATTTGGTCCAAATCTCTTTTTTTAGTTTTTCAGTAATCCTGCTAATAGACAGACAGACAAACAGACACACAAACAGGTGTGAAAACATACTCTCCTTTTTGGAAAGTATAATCGGGACCATCTGCAACGTCATATTCTTCCTAAATAAGAATGAGTCACATGAACTGTAGAGGTAGAAGATATGATACCTAAGAGTATTCAGCAAGGTGACAGCCTCCTTTACCATTGAGAATGTTGCTCATCTTAGTACAGGCCTGCAAAATTCTCAGACCCACTAGGATAGCCGTCCGTGTCTTTTTCCCCACAGTTTAGAAATATGCCTCAATTTATAACGTATCCCTTATACTGCCCCCGAGATATATACCCTCAAGCCTTTGTCCAGAGTCGGACACGTAAAAAAAAAAATTGCCTCTGCCACTTGCTCCAGTCTTTTGTCTTCTTTCCTCCTCTATCTCCCTTTTTTTTTTTTTTTTTTTAAACATCACTTGAACAAACTTTATTAAACAGTGATACTCTCCGTTTCACCGTCTACAGCGAATGCTTCAGATATTTTCTATTTGTTTCCAGCTAGGTCAGTCTTCGTACAACTATCCCATTGAATCCGTTCAATTTGTTGATCAGTTCATCCACGATGTTTTGCAAATTGCATGCACTATTATGGTAGTCCCTAGTCTCAGATTGCCTCTCTCTTTGGTTGTTCTTTCGTCCACTGTCAGAGTATTACTGCTGTACGTTAGTAATGTGGTGTATGTCCTGCATCGCATCATTTCCATTACACCCATGGTCATCCTTTTTTTGTTGTTGTTGATGCACTACACCGTGTAACACAAAATTTGTCCATGAGTTAAAACTATTATTTTCTGATTTTTTTAGGACATAAATAAGTAAAAATGAGTAGTCACCACGTTCAGACTTCGATTCTGAGTTCACGAGATCGATTTATTGAATTTTTGCCATTTTTGCTTATTAATTTAAGGGTTTTTCACACTATCTGCTTTTAAATCAAATGAATCCTGTTAAGTATAATTAGAACTGATGTTAACACAATTATTATGATAAACCAATGATGAAAAATGAAGTTTTCCAGGCCCCGTCTTTAGAAATGAAATTAAAAAGAAGGAAACGAGGAGGGTATAATTATGTATCATAATATGTTAATACACAGACAGTGATACAGTGCAGTGATGCAGAGCGTTGATAAAGAGTATTGCTACAGAGAATTGATACAAAAATTTTAGCATTTTTTATAGTTTAATCAAAAAGAAGTTTTTCTACGAGATTGGCGATTGTATTTCAGTTCAGTTTCATGCAAAAGGTTCCAGATGTAGTCCCCCATCATACTGTCATTGTACTGTCCCTTGTAGCGTTCCTCGAAAGAGCTGACAACCTGGTGAAATCTTCCATCTTGTTCTTTGCGTAGTCTCCCATGTTTTCTTTGAACTTATCAAAGTGGGCGTGTAGTACATGCAGTTTCAGCGACATCCTGCAGCCACAAGTTCGTCAACGATTTCCCTGTAGTTCTCTGCCTTGTGGTTTCCGAGGAAACCTTTGACTAGAGAAACGAAGCTTGTCCAAGCTGCCCACTCAATCTCAGACAGCTTCTTAGGAAAGCTGTCGGAGTTGATAAGTCGCTTCACTTGAGGGCCCACAAATACTCCTGCTTTGATCTTCGCCTCCGACAACTTCAGGAATAGCTCCTGGATGTGTTTGAAGGTCTCACCCTCTGGATCCCGCTGTTTAATAAACTGCTTGATGAGGCCAAGTTTGATGTGCAGGGGTGGCATCAGCACTTTCGTTGGCTCCACCAGCGGCTCTTGCTTAACGTTATATACCCCAACCTCATTGCCGGTCCTGAGGGGCCAGTTCCTCTCCTCGTAGTGAAGGGCTGTATTTCAGCTATCCCTGAGACAGAGATAGCAAGGGAACTTGGTAAAGCCTCCCTGAAGCCCCATCAAGAAGGCCATCATCTTGAAATCGCCAATGACCTCCCAGCTCAGCAGGATTTTGATGTTCTGGTACTCTTCTTTCATGTGCACTGAATGAACCAGAGAAATCGAGGGACACTGATTTGTGATGTGCAGTAAAACAGCTTTGAGGCTTCTAGATGAACTGTCGATGAAGAGCCGCCAGTCAGAGGTGTTGCAGGGAATGCCCAATAATGGATTAATTTAAAAAATAATATTCTCATTTCGACAAAATCGATGTACTGACAACAAACCCGAAGTTTATAATCACTGACAGCTTTTTTCCAGTGTTTTGAAGCATAATGAATCAGAAAATAAAGGTTATTGCCCAGACACAAAGAATATTGTTTTGTGTGTTACACGGTGTTATTTAACCCCTACACCGCAGGCATGTTTTTGCGCTCCTTGCGCGTCCCGCGAGGATATTCGCGCTCCGACTGACTTTTTAAAAATATTTGCCAAAAATCAGTTATTAGCCCTAGACTATTATAATTAAATGTGCAAATGGCACATACCTTTAGCTTTCTCCTGGGATGTTCGTTAAGCCTTCGTCGAGTACCGTAGGACTTGTGGAGACTTCTGAAGTTGGGTAATGAAATCTCCACTTTACACTTCCCGACACCCCGTAATATGATTACCACAGCCTGATATTATCACTAGAAACACTATTCTATGATTTTCAAGTAGTTTAGAATCCATACACCAAAAAAAAAAGAAAAACAGTGAAAGCAATGAAAATTATGAGTGCGTACGAGCTTCCCACTTGCGCTCGTTCCCCACTGGTATTCTGTTATTATTCATAAACACACTCACACTTTATATTCTTATTACTTTATTACACTTATATATATATATATATATATATATATATATATATATATATATATATATATATATATATAAAATATTTATCCATAAGTTTCCTTCAGTAATAGTAGTTTATTTTCACTCCAGGCATTAACTTTGTCGTTCAGTACACTAGCTTAGAGAGCAAAACTTTGACTGTCATTACTCCAAGTATTTGTACTCATATTCTTATATTAGTAATTATTTACATTTCTGTTTTATTTACACTATGCTATACACTGTCACTTCCAGTAAATAAGGGCTCCTTTCCCTTGGAGCCAGGATGAACTTGGGACACTGAAGCACTCGTAGTTTATCATCATTTCCTCCACTGGCTCATCACACAATTCACCAGAAAGATTGTAGTCACTGTCTATCATTATCATGGATAAATTAGCCAGTTCAGGCTCCACAACAGAGTCATTTAGTCCTTTACCCCTTCCCACACGAGGTTTATCATGGGTAGAGGTCACAGGGCCCTCTAGAAGCGGCGGAAATGGAGGGGCGCAAGTGCTACATGCTTTCATCTCAAGAAACAACACTGAACTAAATGACGAGGCGGATATGGGGCCGCCAAGGGTTGACAACGTCAGCGAGGAGACAGCTGCTAATTTATATGCTGTGAAATGATTGGCAGGAAATTAGGTAGTTCCAGGTGAATGTAAATATCACTTAGGCTTCTCTCTTCCTTTCTTATATATATTCGTATTACGAGAATAGATTATACGGCATAGTTCAAGGGAAATTTACCAGGGAAAATTAGTGAACAAGTGCACGTGGGGTGTTGCCAGGTGATAATTAACCAACTTCAGGTGTATGGCACTATCAGTTACCTTATTTTATATATATATATATATATATATATATATATATATATATATATATATATATATTATTTTGTATAAGAATAGGGCATAGGGCTTAATGGATGAAATCAGTGGAAAATTCCGGGGAAGATTTGCTTAGCGCAGCGCAGCCGGGCAGGCGAGAGGAGAGGGTAATGGAGGGGAGGTAGGAAGGGGAGTCAAGAACAGGGATAAATAACTAAATTGTCATCAATGAATGGGAATACAGATGACATTAGCAGTGCTGACTATTGTTGGACACTGGCAGTACTGAAAGATGATACAAGCCACCACTTGAAAGCCCGGGAGAATTCAAAATAACATAGAATCGCAAAAGTGACGCCCCGCAGTATGATCCATTCCGCCTGAGCATCATGAAAGTGACACCCCGCTTTTAAGGGCTTAACCCCTCCGTGGCCGTAGGTCCGGAATTTTATGTGTGCCCTGGCTGATGCTGGGACCATTTTCCGAAGTTTTGAAAACTGATTTTTATTTCCTTCCCATATTGAAGAGGAAACTCCGATGCACCTGCTAGTGCAAATTTCAGCTTCCTAGACCCATCTCGTGGCGTGCAATCAACGCAGAAGTTGTGTAAATTTAGGCAGCTGATACTAGTCACACGTAGGTATTGCAGTGATGCAACATCGCACTTCTTTTTTTACCCAAAAAACATTGTCAGTGATACTGAAAAGGTGTGAATTAACTAGATATGCATATTTGGAAGTTGTTCAGTAAATAATAAGCTAGGTTTGAAAAAAAATAATATATTATGAATTTATTTTGCATTTCTCGGTGTTTATTGTGTTTGTGGTGGTATTGACTTATTTTTGTAGTCTGGGTGGTGGAGTTTGCTGGAAACGGGAGGTGAGAATATCTGTTTTCAGACCTAAATGAGATACACGCCATCCCTTGAGTGTACAGGCTGGACAGTGAGGGTTGAAATGTGAGACGACTTGCCATTCATACCTCGTATGAGCTGATTAGCAGGAAGGGAAGGGAAGCCTTTCCACCCACGAAAGCATCACGTGAACACCGAAAACTTTCTTGCCAAGCTTGTGAAAGGCAAAGAATATATAAAATTATTCAAAACAGTACAACAAGCCTGAGCAAAAAGGTAAAGATACCAAACAAAAATTAATTTTTCTTTTATTTTCAATTTTTTTTTTTTTTATGCCCGTGTTCGCTTATAATCATAAACAGGGTGGTTGGGTGTGTTTCACAAGGAACGAGAAAGATGATATTTTGTGCCTGGGTCGAGATAATGGGTATCACTGTGTGTGTGTTTAGGCATGGCCCCGAGCGAGAAAATTGTACATCCACTCATCACAGCAGCAGGTGATGAACTGACAAGTGAGGTGTGAGAGCATGAAGGTCAGTTTCATGTCCCAGATGTTCTTTCACTTCCCAAAAGTTTTCACATTTTTCTGCAAGTCCCACTGCATCGAATGATCCAAACCAGTACAACAAACCTGAGCAAATAGGTAAAGATACCAAGACAAAAATGTATTTTTCTCTTATCATGTCTTTTTGGTTTATGCCTGTAATTATTCATCATCGTAAACAGGGTGGTTTTTGTGTATTTCGCAAGGGAGGACAGAGATCATATTTCCTGTCTGGATTGAGATAATGGGTGTAGTTGTGCTTGTTTAGGCATGGCCATGGGCGAAAAAATAGAATATCCACTCATCACAGCAGCAGGCTCCGAACTGCTTGATGGGATATATGTAGGTCAGTCTGAAGATGTTCGGAACCTTCATTTACTTTCCAAAAATTTTCGCGATTTTTTATAGGCCGCGCTCAAATGACGCCTGCTGCCATTTATCGGCTAAATGTCATTCGACATCAGCGACCATGGAGGGGTTAACCAGCCTAGTGCCAGCTGTCTTTGGACCTTCATTGCACCCCAGTGTCTGCCGACTTGGGACCTTCATTGTACCCCAGTGCTGGCCAGTTTTCAACCAATTTGTTTTTGGCTAGATAGGTTAGGAATGATGAGAAAACATGGAGAACAACCATAAAATACTCACAGAAGCCTAAAAGATCGATTTTGTGGTCAATTCTCTCTCTGCAGACGGCTGAAATGTTTGGAGTAACACCCATAGACTTTATCGGCTGCAGCCAACACCCGGCAAGTTGAGGTAGTTCTTCGTTTTTTTAATGGGTAAATATCACAAATGACTCGGAGACACTCTAAGAAGGTATATAGATGATGTGGGAACTGTCCCCAAGCATCATAATGTGCGGGGACGCATTACAACATTCAAGTGAGTGGCATTTTCCCATAATGTTTGTATTATTGGATTTCCTGTTTTTCATATGTGTTTTTCCACACACATATATCTTATACTTCCAACTTTTTCACACAACGAATTATTGTTGCTCATTGTACTCACTATGTGTCTTTTCTTGAACACACAAGACACATTACACAAGTCTAATCTCATGCAGTTGGTAAAGCAACCAACCAGAATACCAGACAATCCTGATCATAATGCCCATCTCCTGGATCCATTCCTAATGAATAATCCCCATCCGTACAGGACAGAAGTACTGTCACCACTTGGATCTTCTGACCACAATCCCATCAAAGTCTTATTAGTTAGCCCCCCTCCCCCCAAACCTTCAGATGACAACATTACAAATGACCCGCGTGGGAAAGTGAATATCTTTGCTAGTACATTTACCAGAACTTCTACCAAATAGGAAGTCAGGCAGAACGTCCCAGTACGAGAAATTGACTCTCCCTAAATTGTTCCACATAAAATACAGACAAGATATGTAAAATCCATCCTACACAATTTACCAACCAACAAATCTCCAGGCCCAGATGGAATTCCTCCAATTGTTATGAAAAGTATTCCCCAGAACTTGCCTCTGTCCTAGCTAAATTTTTCAGACTAAGCATACATACCTCTTCATTCCCAAATTCATGGAAAGAAGCCAATATCCACCCAATTCCAAAGAAAAGAAGTTCCTCTGACCCCTCACATTACAGACCAATAACCGTCACATCTTCTGTTCGTAAAGTACTTAAAATTTTAATGAATAAGCACATAGTTAAACATCTTGAATCCAACAACTTAATTAGTGATAGACACCATGGTTTTCGCCACGGAGGATCCATCATTGATATACTCAGTCTCCTGACTCATACCATCCATTAATCAATTGACCAGCACGGAGAAACTCATGCAGTAGCCCTTGTTAATTTCTAAAGCCTTCGACAGAGTGTGGCAACATTACTTGCTGTCCAAACTCCCTTGATATGGACTAACTTATTTTGTTCCTCTGCTTTCCTCATATCTCAGCGACAGAACAATAAGAGTAAAAGTAGAGTATGTATATTCCAATTTCCACTCAGCTAACACCGGCATGCCATAGGGATCAGTTCTTGCACCAACCCTATTCCTGGTTCATATTAATGGCCTCTTATCTGTTACCCACAATCCCATCCATTCATATGCAGATGACTCAACACTTCACCGTTCATGCATACTCAAACACCCATTTACAAAGTCTAATGTCTCTAACTTTGAACTCAGCACAGCCATCTCCATAAACCAAGACTTATCTATGAGCAATGAATGGCGACAAAACAACCTTGTCTCATTTAATGCTAGTAAAACCAAATATCTACGATATACTAAGAGGCAGGTATTGCCAGATTCGTGTATTGCCTTCAGTGCTACTAATATTCCAATTTCCAAAAGTACTGAAATTCTCGGTGTCTCACTTAACAATGCCCTCAGCTGGACATCTGATGTCAGATCAGTTACTAAAACTGCCTCAAAGAAATTTGGATTATTGTACTTAGTCCGTAACTTCTTCACTGACGAGCAGTTACCTATAATTTATAAAAGTCATTGCGCTCTTGGCTTGAATATTGCCCACCCTTGTATAATGGATATGGAGCAGTTGCATTAAAACAACCAGACAATATTCAGAACAAAGCTGTTGGAATTATTAATAACCCTGCTATTATAAATCAACCACTTCCCATACAAGTAAGAAGGAATGTTGCCTCCCTTGCATTAGTTTACAGATATTTTTATGGCAAATGCTCTGAAGAAGTTGCGTCCATGGTGCCACCTCTCCATGCCTTCCCTCGTGTTACACGGGCATCTGGAAATTGGAATATTAGTAGCATTGAAGGCAATATACGAGCTCATGACTGGAATATCACACAGCCATATTGCATGACTTCTGCCTATCAGAATTCTTTTATTCCCCGTTCTGCATCTCTCTGGAACTTGCTTCCCCGGAGTTGTTTCCCCCTGGACTTCAACCTACAGCTCTTCAAGTCCACCGTTACAGATATTATATGAATGGAGGACGCCAGCAATCTCGTGAATGGATTATTTTTTATTCGTTTGTTTTTCCTTCCTCTGTTATGTTACTTAAAAAATGTTATATAAAGTACTACACTGCACTTTATTATGATATCACTTACACGAATTTATACATACATAGCAGTTACTTATGTAAAAACTTACACTAATCTACATATACATTACAGTAACACTAATAGGCATCTTTTTTCACACATAACACAGGTTCTAACACATAGAAGTGGAGGAAGGTGTGATACTCCTCAAAGCATGGCAATAGGCACAACCCCAAGTCACACTTGACACATTGATACATGGTGTCCTTCCACTGGGTCCGTGGCCGTGCTCTGCTGTGCTGGCAGACGTGGCACCTGCGTTGGGGATTCCTTTTTGTCCCTTTTACTGTGATTGGTTTAGGGAAGTGGCGTTCGGTGAGGCACAGGGGGTTTTCACCAATGCGTGGATTTTGGCAAGGCCCACGATCACGTCCATGGGTGCCAATCAGCTCCCTCCACAGCTCTCTGATGAATCCCTCCAAGGTCTCACTGGTTCCCATGGTCCTAGCATGGAGGAGGTGGGCATTCAGTGCCGTAATATCCAGAAAATGGAAGAAAAGCTTTTTATACCACTTCTGCCACAGTCCACACATGAACTCATGGCGTCGAACTGGCCCACTTGCTGCATGTTAATATTTTAATCAATTGCTGGTTCCTGCTTCCATATGTGAATCTGCTTCTTGCTGTGGTAGGCCACGGTCCTGGTGAGGTACATCAGGAAGCGATGAAAAGTTGATGAGAGGTTCACTTCTTGGTTGTTGTGCCAGGTGGTGGTGAGGATATTGTTGAATTGACAAAACACACCTCCTTCCTTTCCAGCTTCCGACCCACCTGTACCATGTGGTGCCAGGTTTTCTTTCCTATCCCGCAGATACCTATACCCTGATGCTGCAAGTACTGAATGAGAATCGCGCTTGTGTACCAATAGTCCAAATACAGGATGTGCCCACGATGAAGGTATTTCTCCATCATCGCCTTCACTACTGCTCCTGACAGTCCAACTGTTCTTTCATAATATCTGTCTGTGCAAATGTGTACAGGATTATGTCCTGCACATACCCAGTCTTGCAGTCCCACATCGTGAAAGTCTTGAACCCAAAGTGGTGTCTCTCGCTTGGGATATATTGCCTGAAGACGATCTTCCCCCTGTGTAACATGAGACTCCCGCTTATGACCAGGTCTCTGTAGAGAGATAAAAGGTGATCAAGGTGATCAGATGATCAAACATGAGCCAAATCCACCTCTTCCTGTCTGTGCTGCCAGTGTTGTTGGGGTCCTTATTGTCGAAGAAATGAAGGGAGCATAGAATGTACTGGAACCTATTCTGCCCCATAACCCTTCTGAAGGGCGTTGACATAAGGGGATCGATAGTCCAGTACAAAGGCAATTGATTTTTCTTGATTAGACCCATCAGGAGACCAAGGCTAGGAAGTGGTACAACTCGTCACTTGTGTCTGCAATGAAGAGTCGGCCGTGGAGTGTCTGTGGGGTTGTGCCACGGCAGAAGGTGGTATAGGTATTGGAGAGGAGAACAATTCTCAAAACTAGGTCATTTGTAAAAAAAAAATCCTGAAGATGTCAATTCTTCTTGAGGTGGGAATCAGCTTCAGCACAGTACAACCTGCTGTATCACTGCCTGTGAAGGCATGAATTATGGGAATGAAATTGCTCCCATCGTCCCACTCCCATGTGACTTCATCCCTTCCTTCGGTTTCGCTCTTATCACCGATGGGGCCACCTACGTTGCCGTTGTCAGGATGGGGAGGAAATTCGGTAGCAGCCTGGGGAGGAGGTTGGGGAATAAACCTTGCCTCCTCACTTTCCCCACGACTCACAATTTTCTTTCCGTTGCCTTTTCCCTTCCCTTTTAATTTACTTTTTGCTTTTTTCTCCACCGTCTGAGGCTGTGGGAAGAAAGCATTGGGAGGGTGTGCTGGGGAATACTATGATATGCCATAATGCTCACTCACTCACCCTCAAGGTGGGACTGAGTTGGCAAGGCCCTGTGTGGGAAGAGGTACACGGAGATGACTCACAGCATGGGTATTAGGCTTAGACAGGTGCAGGATTATCCAAAGCAAATATCTTGCACAAAATTTAAATGTTTGAACTTTGGCAAATATCTTAAATCAATCATGTACAGTCGCCAAACTTTCCACCTGGGCCACCTAGCCGCGGGAGGTGGGTAACGGGTGCTGGCAACAGTGTAGCTGTTTGTTCGTGTGTACGTACATGCTGGACGGAAGTTCGAATCATCAACTCTCTTCGTCAGTAGTGAACCTCAGTCAGAGTCAAAGTTCATCCCATAGATGGCTGGGTACGGAGTTGGGTGGGGAGAAAAATGTCTCAGGAGTAAGGCGGCTCTCCCATCGGCTCAGCCAGTTGCATGAAACTGGTCGCACGGAAAATTGTGTCACAGGTCGCGCTGACCAAGACCAAATAAATTTGACTATATTACTTTAATAATAAGGTAATATATATAATATTATCATATGAACATATACTGTTATATGTAATACAATAATATATATTATACTATGCTTATTTGGCCTTGGTCTGTGCAACCTGTGGCACGCAACAATTCCATGTGACCGGTTTCCTGCAACTGGTCGAGCCGGTGGGAGAGCTGCTTAAGGGGGGGAGCTTGGCATTGTGAAGGGTAGGGCAGGAGCCGGCCGGGGGGGGGGGGTGTTACGTTATTCAAATCCGCTAGTGATAATAATTGCCGAACGAGTTTTTGAGATCCATTAGCATTCTACCAAATATTTGCATTCTTAACAACACTAAACATTTTCTTTTCTATGTTTTTACATTTTTACCGTAACATGTTAATGCTCTATATACTGCAATCGCTTCAAGCCTCTTTCTCTCACACTCTCCTTATATCAGTAATTCCATTTCATAGGGTTATCACTTGATACCAGTATCAGTATGGGTTGAAGAGCAATGCATTTATCTAACATCTATGTCCAGTTGCAAGTTAGATTACCTGCCATATTCACATCATGAATGACACTGACCATTAAGCATTAGGATGATGTTTAGACACTGTTAACGGTTGCATATTTCCTCGTTGGTAGTACTTCAGGTAGATGTTTTTATGTGTTCTGTGGTGCACCACGAAGAGGTAGGAGGTTAAAATAGTCACCTCAACAGGCAAAGAGTTTATGCATACTGTTGTCGAATATGGCTATTATATCAGCTATGATAATGACTTACCGTATCATGATTATTTCGTATGACTACGGTTATAACAGCACACCTTTATAGTCCATTCATCTAACGAATGACTGAATTACTCAAGGAAAAATGATTGTGAGCGGTGCCGCTTATGTGTGAGGTCACACATTTACAGGCTCATCGATTATTCACCGAACAACATTATCTCACATTATAGCAAGATGAAGACACCACCTCTCCATCACAGTATGCAAAATCTTCCAGTCATTTTAAGCACAATTTCTATTGATTCATGAATTGCTGGGACATTATTATCACCGTTACCTGTGATATTATTTATGTGATCGGAAAATGCAACATAACTAACATGACATTATCATTACAGGCTGGAACACTGATTTTCTTTTTATTTTTTTTAATCCCACGAACCTAGGCGCTTTAGCGCCCGTCACTGAGGCCCGGGGTGCTAGAATATGTGATGTTGGTTGCTGACTGGCTGCTACTAAGACCTAGGTCATAAGATAAGGGCTTGGTGTTTAATAGGAGAAACCCATCTCTCATAACCACGTCATACGGATCGGCTGGCGGAAGCGTTAACTTCCACGTCACCCACAGTACTGTTTCGCATATTTAATATATATCAACTCTTATAACAATTGCCGTGTTTGCATTGCAATCACAGTGATCCACGTAATGATTAAGTAATGAGATGCCTAGGTTTTCTATTGTTAACGATAGGACTCATGACTAGCTGACTCAGGCAGTATTCTGCCCCAGCGAACGAGTTTCAACCTCCGACATCTACAGTTCCTATCTCTCCTACTTAGTTTAAATTAATATCCGCCCAATGAGTAATCCTGTAACGATTAATGACCTAACTTATCTAATCATGTCTTGGATCAAGAATGGTATTTCAATAGCTTTAATCGAGACCGGCCCAGGACTGGCGAAATGAACGAACAGCCACCGGTATCTATTTTTCCACCGTAAGGGCCGGTCACACCACGGTTCTTCCCCCCAATATTCAGTAGACAATTTTTAGCTACGGGGTCATTATGTAATAATGAAAAAGAATACGTTTATAAATATGTAATATATGTGAAGATGCGGTCTTTTATATTATTTTACTTATTTTCAATACTCACATTATCCAATACTTTCAAGAAGTTCCTTTGAAATTCTATCGGCTAAAAATTGTCGACTGAAGATTGGGATGAACTCTGACTGAGGTTCACTACGGAAGACGAGAGTTGATGATCCGAACTTTCGTCGAGCATGTACACACGAACAAACATACACTGTTGCCAGCACCCGTTACCCACCTCTCGCGGCTGGGTGGCCCAGGTGGAAAGTTTGGCGACTGTACATGTATGTCGCTGGCATGTTGTGCACAAGCAGGGCCTGACCTACATGTACTTCGATGGCACGTGACGGGTTGATGTGTTTCCTGCTCATTATTACCTCTTATAACATGGTTTCTTCCAGTGGAAATCAGATTCACATATTTCGCTTCCACACCTTTCTAGTAACCATAATTTCTCACTGACAAAATTCTACCATTATTCATGACAATGCACACACAGAAAAAAGGAGCAATATACCTCCTATGTGAAAGAAACTGTTACAACGACAGAAAGTTTTGATAAAAAGCCCATGAATCATCAACCGCACTGGTAGTCCTGCCTGTCCAAGGAACAAGTTCACCTATTCCACCGAAAGGACTGGCAATCTGAAATGAAGCAATGGAGTTGGTGCCTTTGTAATAACACACTATGGAACTTTTCATAAACCTATGCATTACACTCCTTAATTCAACACATAATTAGATAAGTGTTTTACAATGCCAACTGCCATGTGAAAATAGTGTTGTGTTGAAATCATGCAGTGACATCTCACAAAATTATAAATATTATTGCAGATATTCTTAAGTAAATGTAACATCTTAGTATACAGAACTCAGTGTATTTCATATATTTCGCTTCCACACCTTTCTAGTAACCATAATTTCTCACTGACAAAATTCTACCATTATTCATGACAATGCACACACAGAAAAAAGGAGCAATATACCTCCTATGTGAAAGAAACTGTTACAACGACAGAAAGTTTTGATAAAAAGCCCATGAATCATCAACCGCACTGGTAGTCCTGCCTGTCCAAGGAACAAGTTCACCTATTCCACCGAAAGGACTGGCAATCTGAAATGAAGCAATGGAGTTGGTGCCTTTGTAATAACACACTATGGAACTTTTCATAAACCTATGCATTACACTCCTTAATTCAACACATAATTAGATAAGTGTTTTACAATGCCAACTGCCATGTGAAAATAGTGTTGTGTTGAAATCATGCAGTGACATCTCACAAAATTATAAATATTATTGCAGATATTCTTAAGTAAATGTAACATCTTAGTATACAGAACTCAGTGTATTTCATAGTAATGTATGAAACAATCATGTGGCCCAAATCACACTTCGGCAAGTTCACTGGGATAGAGGTACTTCAAACATACACCCGATACTTGGTACCCGAATCATTAGGTCTCTGTAGGATATTGTAAGACTGGGTTCCATGGTGCTGACATGCCTCAAACATGATTTGTATCCATCTATCCATATCTATATCTATCTCTCTATCTATCTATATCTATCTATCTATCTTAACAATGGTGTTATACCTAACCAATTACATCGTTAAACCAGGTTATGCCTGTACATACATACATACATATATATATATATATATATATATATATATATATATATATATATATATATATATATATATAAACAGGCATAACCTGGTTTAACGATGTAATTGGTTAGGTATAACACCATTGTTAAGCGGGGTATCATACATTGGGGTACTTTTAACGTGTAAAGTAACGTAGACCATTTACCAACCTTGGGTTTCTTCCCAAATCAAGCCCCAAACCCACCCAAATGAGTCCGAAAACAAATTTAAAGCCAATCTAAATGGCCTAACAGCTGTCAATGAAGCTAACCTAAACCTAACACCTGAAATAACTCACTGAAACCAACAAAAGAGCCTGAAAAACATAAGGAATAGAGCAGAAATATTAAACATCTCTCATTGCTTACTTCTTGTAAGTCCATGTCCAGTCCTGGTCATCATCCTTGCTATCCCCCTCGAGGCTAGGTGACATGTGGTGCTCCGTACCACTCAATACCCCACCTCAAAGCCCTCAAATCTAAAATCTAATCACTAGAGGAGGGTCAGAGGGAAGGGGAGGGGAAGTCTGGCAAGATGAGGTGATTGTAGCGGGAGACTGATGCATTATCTCTGGGGGTGGCGATGGAGTGCAATGCAATGAGGCAGGCAGTGGTGATGGGGTGTGATGCGATGGCTCTGGTGGTGACGATGAGGTGCGGTGTGATGGCTCTGGGGGTGGCGATGGAGTGTGATGCAATGACAGAGGAGGTGGTTAGGGAGACAGCTGCAATGACCGGTGAGGTGGCAAAGGAGACCGCTGCAATGACTGATGAGGTAGTGATGGAGTCAGTTGCAGTGACTCACGTCGTGGCAAAGGAGACAGAGACAGTGGGGCCAAATTGGTGAGAGAGATGGAGGCCATGGCGAGGAAGGCAGTGATGGAGTGGCAGAGAGCCTTAGTGGAGACACAGGTGACACAGGAGATGGGCATTGGCTGGAGGTTAGGTGCAGCACTACTGGCAAGTATGTCCTTGGCAGGAGGAAACCCTGGGTGTTTCTCTGCTGGTTGACGGTCGGGGAGATGCTCTGCTGGTTGAAGGTTGAGGAGATGCTCTGCTGGTTGAAGGCTGGGGAGGTATTCTGCTGGTTGAAGGCTGGGGAGGTATTCTGCTGGTTGAAGGCTGGGGAGGTATTCTGCTGGTTGAAGGCTGGGGAGGTATTCTGCTGGTTGAAGGCTGGGGAGATGATTTGCTCATCGAGGACTGAAGAGATCCTTTGTGGCTTGCTTGCATGGTGGGGGCCTGTTTGAAGAAGGCAGGGATTGTTGTCTGCCTGGCCGCCCTCTTCTTCTCCTCCAGCATTATCCTATACACCTTCATCCCCTCCTTCAGCCAATCAGATGCATTCCTGATTCATCCTTGGGAGAAGGTCGTGTGTGCGCAGCAGCACAATGATTTCATCCAGCTTCGTTAGATCTCCCTCAGGATTGTAATATTGAGAGCTCGCACTTCAGGGAAGACGTCCTCCTCCTGTGCCTCTTGGTGCACCCGCTGAATCTCCATACTGAAGAGCTCCTTATTGCTGAGCTCCTGCCTGTGGCTCCTCCCTGTGGCTGAAGCCCACCTTGTGTGACAATTCCACTTTGTCCTGCCACACACGCTGCACCGGCGGACCTTCCATGCCCTCGGAGAAGCTGGTGAAGGAGTGCATGCATTCTGGCCACAGCTTCCGCCACACACTGTACATGGTGGCCTGGCTAACCTCACACCATGCTGTAGTGATGTTCTCCAGGGTATGGCATATATTGTAGCCCTTCCAGTACTGCTGCACTATTGTCCTGTCATCACTGTCACAGGCCCTCAACAACTGCTGCATAGTGGGGCAGAGTTAACCTGAGGCACCCATTGACGGATGGGTTCGTCGCAACGTTTTGTCACAGCTAGACCCGTCGATGTACCAGTACATTGCACAATTGCAAGGTTCATAATTTGTACAATTTTCAAATCTCACGTTTGTTTTTTGGTACATAGGGTTGGGAGTCCTTCCCCTACCTGTCACCAGGCGGGGACACTCAGCGACCCCACACGACATGCGCCCACCCTCACCTCAGTCATTCACCTGTTAGCAGTGACCCAGGTCAGACATGGCACACCGAGGTCTCTCAGAAGAGCAAATTCAAGCCACCCTGGACGCCTTCACAGACGATAGTGATTCGCCCCTTGAAGACGAGGTGGCAGACAAGGATTATTTACCACCAGAGGAGGAGGAAAGTAGCAGCAGTGATGAGGAGGTCCCGTCCCCGAGGAAGCGGCGCTACGTCACATATCATACCACTAGAGGGGGCCAGCCTGCACCAAAACATCACGCAATCACGTGTCTGCAGCCCCTGTGTGATATGGAGCCCGAAACCGAGGACGAGGACGGAGCTGTGGGACGTGCTACCACGTGGTACGGCCGCGAGATCATCACTCATCGCCGCCCCGAGCAGACAGCACGTCGTTCTATCAGGTATGGGCCTAGTGTTTTATTTGGTGATGGGTGGAAGTGGTGTGGAGGGAGTGGGGAGTGAAATTGAAAGTGTAGGGGTGGTAATTGAAAGGGAGAGTGGCGGGAGTGAGTAATCACTCTCACTTGGTGGCGCTAGGGAGCGGAGCGTATCACGTGGGGCGGTGAGGGTGCGTGGTGAATCATGTGGTGTGGTGATGGAGCAGGGAGGTGAGGAGGAGCCCCTCCCCAGCTCGTCTTATGCTCCCCAATATTCCAGGACTTCCTCCCCACAGCCCCCTGATGTTCCCCAAGGCTTTAAGGGTAAGGGAAAGGGGAAGGGTAAAGGCTGAGGGAAGAGGAGTGCGAGTGGGGAAGCTCTCCGCAATCCTCCTCACGAACCTCCCCCACCAGCATCTCCCCACCCCGATGCTCAGTGTAATTATAAAACCCGTAAATATGCAAATACAGTAGTAGTATAAAGTGGAAACGGGTGTAATGTAAGTAGAAAATTATTATGTAAGTGCATAAATTTATTCTAAGTCGAAACTTTCCTAGTGAGTGTATAAATATGCGATATTCTGAAGCTCAGTGTAATAAATAAGGACCGAAAATATGTAAATTGTGTATAAAGTGGAAACGGATGTAATGTAAGTGGGGAAGGATGTTGGAAGTGAAGAAATAAAATATAAGTTGAAACACGAGTGGTGGCAAGTGTACATGCTACATGAATATGCGCTAGCATTTCACTAAATATCCTCGTAGGGAATGTAAATAGGTGAAAACATTTACATTGGTTGAAAAATGGCATAATGTCATGGAAACAATAATATGAAGGTAAAAAAAAAATGTAATGGATGTTGTGTAGAGTGATAGCGAGTGAGCTGAGTAGGCAAATATGCACAGTCATTATGATAAATATCATCGTAATGAATGTAAACGGCTGAAAACATTTACATAGTCAAAAATGGTAAAATGTTATTGAAACAGTATTATGCAAGTAGAAAAAATGATATGTTTCCTGAAATAAGAAAAATAGCAACTACCTTGTAACCAATGCGACCAAACTCGCTATGCTTGCGCAATGGAACAATGGTTATTTTTCCTACGTGTCTCATTGAAAACCATTATATTGTTGTTGTGATTGTTTATTAGTTCCAAATCAATAAATGTAGACGTGTTCTTTGTTGCTTCTCCCAAAATTACCTACCATAGAAAACGTGAGAGCCTGACACATCAGTGACAGAGTACGATACCTGACGTTGGCAGGCTCACCTGTTCTGACCACTTACGGACCCCGGTAAGCCCTTTCTTGGTGATTTTCCTTTGTTTCTCAACAAAAGCGGATGTTTTAGCAAAAAAAAAATTTAAATCCAAAATAGCTTGGAATTGAGGGGTATCGAAGGGGGGAAATCGATCGGGACGTGATGGGTTAATACTCTTTGAACGCAGCGATCATCCCTTGGTCCATTGGTTGCAACAAGGACGTGGTGTTGGGGGGCAGGAACACCACCTCTATGTTGCTTTCCCATTCCTACATAAGGGATGGTGGCTAGGCATGCTCTACCACCACGAGAAATCTGTTTGCCAAATTCTCCTGCAGGGCATACCTCTTCAGGGCATTGAGAGAGGTACAAGTGGAAATATGATGAACAGATATTAGAGCTCAGCCAGACCTTGTTTGACTTCTAAATCACCCCAAGGTTCTCTTTAAAATACCCCATCAGAGCTCTGGGGTTCTCAGAGTGGTAGACAAGGAGCGGTTTCAACTTGAGGTAGCCCCCGGCGTTGTCCCCCAGGAGGAGTATCAGCCAGTCCTATGCCTTGAACCCTGGCATTGACTTTTCCTCTTTTGCGAGATATGTATTGGAGGACATTCTCTTCCAAATGAGCCCAGTCTCATCAAAATTCAAGACCTGCTTTGCACTGTAGCCACCCTCTGTGATGACGCATTTCAGTTAGTCAGGAAACGCTCCCGCTGCCACCGTATCTGCACTCGCCGCCTCACCATATATCTTTACGTGGTGGAGATTAGCTCACCTCTTAAACCAGTCAAACCACCAATAGCTTGCCTAGAAAATCTCACTATCATGAAGATCCCACCTCGCCTCAATTTCATCTCATAGAGAGAGAGCCTTAGTGCAAATAATTACCTGGTTCATGGGTGCCTTCTGCCTGTTTTGATCCTCCACCCACGTGCACAGCATCTGCTCCAGCTTCTCCATTGCAGGCTCTCCCTAGTGGGTGATACAGGAGTCGGATAAGGTTGCAACCTCCCCAGAAGTAGCCATAATGGCCTCCTTCTTCTTGATGATGGTGGAGACAGTCGACTGGGCCAGGTGGAAAGCTGAAGTGATAGCACATGCACCTTCGCCTTTGTCTTGGCGTTTAGGAATATCTAGCTTGACTTCTAGCGACACAGTTTTACCACATACTTCACAGGAACATCACCAGCACCAACACGAGCAGGCTGCTTACCACCCCGACTAGGGCCTCCACTATCCTCACCACTATCCTCACCACATGCAACACCCTTACCAGAAATGATCACACATATTTAGGCTAAAATTAACAGAAAATCGCACTCTACATCTGATTAGTATCACTGCTTTACTCACGGCACTACTCGTACACAGTTATGATGCCCAACAATAGCAACTTGTGTAACGTTGGTGATGCAACACGAGCGTGGGGTGAGAGATGGCTTTGGGGCCAGCACGTGTATTTCTGTGCATCCTGGGAGGCAGGTGGGCTCAGCTGGCGACGGGAACATGTGCATTTCAAAATTTCGCCCTATTGCCTGTGGATGAGAAGTTGGAGGGCCCATTGTTAAACCGAGGCTCGGCCATCGTGTAACGGGGTTTGGCTAAGTCAGGGTATCGCACCTAGGGGTATCGTATATTGGGGTATTACTGTATATATATATTTCTGGTGAACCAATGACCAACGTGGAGTAGTAGTATAAGTATCATATGCGATCTATCTATCTATCTATCTATCTATAGCCTGACGCCCTAATCCCGCAAAGGGTGGCCGCAGACAAAACACCTCCAAGTCGCTTTGTCACCCACCATTAGACTGCCCTCTCCCCAACTCACTCCCCGCTCCCTCATATACTTCTCAACTCTATCCCTCCACATCATCCTCAGTCTTCCCCTCCCTCTCCCTCCCTCCACTTCAACTACATACACCTTCTTAGTCAGTCTTTCACTCTCCATTCTCTCCACACATCCAAAACACCTCAGTGTATTTCTCCTAATTTTCTCAATCACATACACATCCACCCCTCAACGTTCTTTCACTTCTTCATTCATCAACCTTTCCCTCCATGTTACTCCACATGATCCTCTCAAGTAACTCATTTCCACTGCTCTCACTCTTGACTTATTCCCCTCTACCAAGATCCATTCCTCGCTTCCATACGTCATGGTAGGGATTACAATACTGTCATGCGGTGACTTAACTTCCATACTCTACCACCACCATCACTGCTTTCAGTAAACCAACAATCTTCCTTCCCTGCTGTATCCTTTCAAGCACTTCATCCCCAAAAGTTCCATCCTTACTCATCACAGTACCCAAGTACTTGAATGCACTCACACTCTCCATATCCTCACCATCCAACCTCACTGTGAATACTGTGATATCATTCCTCTCAGACACCATAACTTTACTCTTGTTTACTTAAGTTTCAGATTTGATAACGTTCATATGCGATACTTGATTGAAACAAGATTTATCTATCAGCCAATATATATATATATATATATATATATATATATATATATATATATATATATATATATACAAACACACACACACACACACACACACACAACCTTGATCCCATCACCCCTCTGAGACCCATCAAAATCACATTTAAGGTAGGCTTGACTCCAACCATCTCCCAAGTTGATCCGGCTGTTAATGTACAGCTGCGGAAGTATCAAACAGAAACACCCCATCCACCAGCGAAGTGGTGTAATGCTCTCCACATCTGGTAACACTGCTTGGTATGGAACTTCACCAGGTTTCGTTCTGTCGCTAGGACGAACCGAAAGTAGCTATCATTGCTACTGTGAGCAGTTACTGGTGGTATTATATGAGCAATGTTTCGTCAGAAAATATACTGATGATAGTAAGTTTTTAAATATTGTCACACAATACATCCTCAGCATAATGGCAGTTATTATAAATGACGGATTTCATGAGTGATTTTAACTCGAATTTCGTTAGTCGTTTAGTTTCGAGTCATGAACCATGCAACAGTTAATAATACATCATATAAGTCATAATTATCAGCTTCCCCACAGCAATCAATGAACAGAAAATTATCGTGACGCCCATCCTCCCTACCGTGAAGCTGACATTAGTAGACCTCTGAAATTGAAGCAAGTTCACTGCTTACAGGAGGTGGCGCTACAGGGGGCAGCAGGGTGGGGGTTGGGGACCTCGGAGACAGGAGGAGGGAGGTGGGTGAGATAGGGGGCAGTAGTGTTCGAACTGGGGGCTAGAGGAGAGGGGTGATGGGGTAGGGGAAAGTGGACATTGGTAGACGACAGGAGCTACAGCAGAAGGGATAGATTACAAGGCGATGACTAGGATAAATCAGTGTTTCATAGAGAATATGAAATTTTACAGTCAGACCATGAAAAGTTATGTTGACGTTGCCAAGTGCTGTTATGGACCGTCATGGTTTGTAACAATTCACGACACACTTTTCGCTGGGTGGCTCAGTACCCCTGTATTATGAGTATGGTAACTGTTAATGTGCAAATATATTACACTTCCCTACAGTTTGACAGACGTTACAGATATCATAGTGATTGGGAATTACCCTTGTAGCCTATTACGTAGTATCATCATGGATGACGACTGATACCGTAAACAGAGTAAGGATAGGCCTACGTAGATTTTCTTTCATCATCAATAATATGAACAGTCTGACAGTAATGATGGTCCCTATGGTTTTCTTTAATATCTTTATGGCACCAAAGTAAAATACAGGTGGATTTACTTAACCCAGGTTTATGTTGCCGTTTTCTGTATGCCGTCTATGGCTGTTGATTTTACAGATTGCCAGTGGTATTATTAGTTATATTTAGGTTCATACTGAGCAACTGTCCTATGCCCAAGCATTCCTTCCCAAACCCTCGAGCCAACAATGGTGGAACAAGGTTGTAATGTCTGCAGTTATCCAGTCTGAGCAAGTGCATATTACATAAACTATGCCATTAGTTATAGAAATCGCTTGTATTAAATGAAAACACGCACTTCATCTGCAGTGTGTGTTGTTATGCTAAGCAATCGAGTGGCGTTCACAATGTATGAAACAGACAGGATAAAAATGAATACAAGGATCATTGCCCTGTTCACAGAGAGCAACTACTGAGCCACACATCTCAGCAGTGTCCGAACATGGAGCTTTTGCCCTGGCTGAGTAACGGTGTATATTGCAATCCACTAAGAAAACAGGTGAACCACTGTCGTTGATGTATAAACATGTGATCCGCTCTTCATGGTGCAGCAGTCATTACGGTCACCTCCCCTCCCCGCCAGTACCCACGTCTGAGTGCACTCAGTTGTCGGGAAGAGGGAGGGGAGGACAGTGAACTGGATATTGAGGTTGTGAATCAGAGTGCTTATTAGTTACACGTCCTTCATACCACGATTTACTCTATCAATATAGGGTTTACAGTAATCCGACATAAAGATCATGTAATACAGCTGATAAGGCATTTCTCTATCCACCTATCAGCCCACCCCAGTATCGCCTCCTGTGTTCTGGGACGCAGTCCATTTCCCCCTAGTAAATCACGTTTTCCTTTACATGTTTGCCATACAGTAATTAAAGAGAACCATAGATACGAATCACTACTGTTAACTATTATTTACTGTGGCATGAGAAAATTCCTCCCTCCCCCTCTGCTTTCGATATCACAGTCGTCATCCATGATGTTACTACGTAAACGAAACAAATATAGCTCCTAATCGCCATGACAACAGGGTGACATCAGACAGACAATCACGGGACGTTTCATACATCATCATGTGATGACATTCATCATACACTAATAATGCAGGGTTTGTATAATGTGCCACCCCGTAGGGAATAAGTTGTCCTATAGACAGTATAACAAAACATTCTGATAGACTGCGTAACGCGCCCTAGTCTGCAACACTTTATCGGCCTGACTATCAAATTCCATAATCAACGTTAAACTATAGCTGATTTGGCACTATGCCACCAGCGTATCATTTATCCATCCCATCCTAGCTTCCTGCCACAGTCCACTCTCCCCTACCCCATCACTCGTCTTCTGTAGAGACCCCCCCCTCCCACCAGCCAGACCACTATTTCCCACTCCTCACCCACCTCCCTCCTGTCTCCCAGGGGTCCCACCCTGCCTCCTCCTGTGACGCCACCTCTTATGAAACTACGCCGATAAGAGATCTACCACTTTCAGGTTCACGGTCAGGGAGGAGTGGGGTACGGTAATATTGTGATTATTTTGATAAGTGTGGGAATGCAGATAATGTTATAATGGCTTATATGCTGGCCATCGGTAAATGTATGGTTCATGATGTTTGTCCAAGGTCACACGGAACCTGTGTGTTTCATGTGAATAAAATACGAAAATGTATGGTGTGTAATTATTTTATTACTATGTTCACAAAACGTTATTTTCAGTACATTGTCAGGTGGAACATTGTTTATATACAGCCAATAACTGCGCACAGCAGCAATAATCACTGTGTTCAGTTCGTCCTTGCGAGCGAACGAAACAAGGTGAAATTCCATATCTATCAGTGTTACCAGATGC
The DNA here is from genome assembly GCF_032717465.1 of Coenobita brevimanus. Classification (NCBI taxonomy): domain Eukaryota; kingdom Metazoa; phylum Arthropoda; class Malacostraca; order Decapoda; family Coenobitidae; genus Coenobita; species Coenobita brevimanus. The sequence continues at coordinate 12,920,613 of NC_136993.1, read as the reverse complement.
GGAGAGTATTATACCACCTTGCTGGTGGACGGGGTGTTTCTGTTTGATATGTCCGCAAGTGTACATCTGGCAACACACTGGACACTCCCAGACTCACTGATGCATGAAATTTGCCAGTGCTTACCGAGCTCTCGTCAGGAGAGGGTGTATGTTGTTGATGCTCCTGCTGCATAAAATCTCAGTTTCTTCCCTACGTCTTACTAGCGTTATTTTTTCACCTGACACATTCCAAGTTACCTGTAAAGTACTTGAGTGATGTAGAAAAGTCACAAATATTAACTCTGATAGGCGAAAATGTCACTTTAACCCACCCCGTCCCGTCGACGTATGGGTACGTTGCAACATTTTGCATTTGCCAGTCACGGCGACATACTGGTATGTCATGCAATTGTAAGGTCCCTAATTTGCACAATTTTCAATTTTCGCTCGTGATTTTTCATATGTATACACGGGACACCTTCCTCTATTCCTCTACAAGATGCCAAGCAGGGACAATGCCTTACACCGCATAACCTCCCCCCTCCCCCCCTCACGCCATTGTCTCGGCAATTCACCTGTTACCAGTGACCTGGCCAGTAAAGATATTCAGGGCCAGAGTGATTCCCCAATCGATGACAATGTGGAGGATAAAGTTTACATAGCATTAGAAGAAGAAACAGTCAGAAATAATGATCAGGTAATGTGGCAAAAAAAGGTCAGGTATGGTGATTAGTTAGTGAGTGAAACAATGCTTATAATGCCTATATTACTGCTCAAAAACCAATATACTCTCATACTACATAAAAATTCGTACCAAGTAAATAAATAAATACCGTTTATGAGTTGTGTGAAATAGTTACCCTCCCATAGAACTCGTTTTCTTTGGTGCCAGCATGTTAGAAAACCCATTCAGGTAAGGAGGAACTCCTACCTGGATCGAGTATTTTAAACCTCAGGTGAGCGATTTCTCTATGAATTTTCGATGTTTCTCACCAAAAGCGGAGGTTTTAGCCAAAAAAAATTTTTTCGAAAATACCTCGGGATTGGGGGACGTCGGAAGTGCGAAGAACCTCGGGATGTGACGGGATAAAGTGACGTTTTCGCCTATCGGAGTTATGTTGAAGTATTCAAGCTAAAAATAGGAGAGTATCAAGGTGGGTTATGTACATATATCCAAGGGCAGGGTCCCATTGCTACCTGGCGTGTCCCCATGTGGTGGATAGGGGAAGGTCTTGCAGGTATATTCATACAATGTTCCATCTTAGACAGCATGGACTATGCAACCCCCTGTAGATTTATACAGCTCCATCAAATACTGTATACAGAATAAGGTGGCACAATAATTACATCTCACCAGAAACTATGTGGCAGGGAGGTGAGATTAATTCCTGCAGTCCCCCAACCAAACATGAATTCTTTTCTTAATTATTTCACAGCTGTTCCAGCCTCCCTTGCTTACAGGCAGTGTGCCACGAAAAGTGAGAGGGCATTATTTTGGCAAATCAGAGACCGGGACATTAAAGAAACTAAAATCCATGATAATCTACACATACAGTGCAAGAAGCCTCAAAAAAGAGTAATAACTTGACTCCTTAAGGAATGAATTCGAAAACATTTGTTGGGATATTGTAGGTCTGAGTGAGGTCCACAGAAAAGAAGAAATACTAATTCAGCTCTATGATTGCAACCACCTATTTTACTACACAGGAAGACAAAATGAATGAGTTAATGGTGTACGATTACTAATAAATAGAAATTTTGCAGAAAACATTGTTTAAATTCAGCAGTGTATTGACAGAGTAGCATGCGTTGTAATTAAACTATCCAAAAAATACTCCCTGAAAGTAACAAATATATACTATGACTTTTCAAAGTTCAGGTGAAAAAAAAAAAGAAATAGAAACATTCTATGATGATGTCTCCCGGATAAAGGAAGAAGAAAAGACAAGATACTCTATACACATGGGAGATTTCAATGCAGAAGTTGGTAAACTGAAAAATGGAGAAGCCTGTATGGGAAAATTTGGACAGGCAGAAAGAAATGGCAGAGGTGAAATGATGCTAAATTGTGCTGAAATGTATGACATGGGGATAATGAACACATTCCCACACAACAGAACAGGGAGATTAAGGACTTGGAGAAGTTCATATGGTTAAACAAAAAATGAAACCATCTTCATTATAGGAGATAAGAATAACACGATCATAAATATTCTGACCACCACATGGGGGTGATGGTGAGAATCAAAGTTCAAATGAACAAGAAGAAGTAGTTCATACAATGAGGGTGGAAAGGTTACAAGAGAATGGAAAAAAGGCAGAATATGAGAGAGAAGTGGAGGAGCGATTGGGTAAATATGGATCGGAGCAGATGAGAGATGTGGAAGGTGTGTGCAAGATTTTCACAGAAGAAATCTGTGCTGCATGTGAGGTTGTGTGTGGGGTGAAAAGAAGAAGAAACGGGGCACAATGAATAAATGAATGAATGAAAATGTGACATGGCAGCTCAACAGCAGAGGTCATATGCCGCTGAACACAAACATTAAAAGAAAGTCAAAATTATTTTAAAAACGATAAAAAGCAAAGAGAAAAACGATGCATAAAACAAAAGCAGCAGTATAAAAGAAACAACAAAAACTAAAAACATGGTGGAAAAGACATTCGTTAAAACTAGAACATTGGAAAGACATTCGTTAAAACTAGAACATTATCATTAAAACGGAAACCAAAATATGGTAAAGCCCTACAGCTTGTGGAGAAGGCCAGAACTCAAAACAAAAGACAAGGTGCCTCCCCCACAGCACAAGCCTCTTCCCCAAGCACCGAGGAGAGAACGTATGATCCGTTGCTGGCTCGATACCTTGAAAGGTACCGCTAATGAAGGTCCTCAAGACTGGGTCATTCGACAAGAATATGCCGCACGGTCAAAGGAACCAGAGTCATCACAACAGGGAGGGGGTGTCCCCTCCATTAAAAAAACTATGAATCAACCTAGAGTGGCCAATCCGGAGATGGACCAAAGCTGTTTCCCACTGTCAGGACAATCACACATACCCCTCATCACCCAGGTTCCAAGGAATGCTGCGGAGTTTGTTCACCCCCGCTGCATCACACCTCCTCTGCCAGCAGAAATGAGCAGCCTCCACAGTGGCTGCACAAAAATCCTTGGATGGGACACGGTAATGAGGAGAGGAAGGGCGAGAGACAGCAGCTCTAGCCAAAGAGTCAACACGCTCATTGCCCACGACCCCCATGTGCAGGAACCCAGCGCAGTTGTACAGAGTATCCTCACCTACATAAGAGTCAATCCAAAATAGACAGGACTAGGGGATGTGATGGGAAGCCATGAAACAAAGCTTGTAGGAAACTGGCTGAGCCACTAAAATGGTAAAAGAAGCTGGAGGAGAAGCTGGAGGAAAACTTAAAATCAATTCAACCGCAATTAAGTTAAACGGTAAAAACAGATGCAGAAGGAGTAAGACTCCCACCACAGCTAAAATCATGAAAAATGACACCAAAGCCTGTCCCCACACGGGATGTAGAGCCATCAATATATACAGGGATCGAGTCTTTGTGAGCAGAAGCATGTTCTACAAAATAAGACAAAGCTGCCTGTGAGGAAAGAGAGACCTTCCTCTCAAGGAAGTAATCATATGGTTGTACCTCTGGGAGAAACCAGGGAGGCACTCGGGGGACACACGTAGGGCAAACGGGAGGACTGGACAACCAACTCCCCCATGGCAGCCCTCGTTCTGTACCCAAATGGGTGTCGATAGTGAGGCTGGGTGTCATAAAAGGGGAGAACAGCGACCTCAGAGACAGCCTTACAACTAAGTGAGGCCAGAAGATGGTGAAGGCAATGCCAACACTGCACCATCAAGGACTGCTGGCGGAGATCCAGTGGCAGTTCATTCACATCAACCGACAGACTTTCAATTGGGGAAGACTGGAAAGCCCCAGTTGAGAGATGAATCCCAGCATGATGGTCCAAATTTAGTGGCTGCAGCCGTGCCTCAGTAGCAGAAGAGTATACCACACACCCATAGTCCTATTTGCTCCTTACTAAGGCACAGTAAAGTCGGAGCAGGACAGTTCTGTCAGTGGCCTAAGAGAAGTGAGATAGGGTCCGTAGGAGAGAAAAGGCATGAAGGCATGATACTCGTAATGAATGGATATGAGGTACCCACATCAGTTTTCGGTCAAAAACAATTCCAAGAAACCTCGTCTCATTCTTGCATCGCACCCTGTGGCCATATAACCGGAGGTCTGGGTCAGGGTGAAATCCTCTCAAGCGGCAAAAAATCAAGGCCACTGTCTTTGTTGAGGAGAAATGGAAGCCATGCATGGTGGCCCACCGAGAGACCCTGTCTAGAGCGAGCTGCATGTGACATTCATCCACAGAAATTCAGGAAGCAGCATGCCATAGAGCCAAATCATCGACATATAGTGAGGCAGACACCCCTTCTGGGACACAGGACACAGTACCATCCAATGCTATAGCAAAAGGGGTCACATTGAGGACACTTCCTTGGGGTACCCTTTCCTCCTGGGGGTAAACAGGAGACAGGGTGACACCAACCCTAACCCTGAATGAACAGTCATGCAGAAAATTTACGAAATAATATAAATAGGGATAGCCTGCCACGTAAACCAAAAGAATGGAGTTGCTGGAAGATGCCAAACCATCATGTAGTATCATATGCCTTTTCTGGGCCAAAGAAAATGCACATCAGATGCTACTGTCTAGCAAAAGCCTCACATGCTGCAGCCTCAAGACAGACAAGTGCCTCTGTTGTTGAGCGACACTTTTGAAAACCAGAGTGACACTGAGAGAGACATGCATTCCTCTCTAGGAAATATATTAGGAGAGTGTTGACCATGTTCTCAAATAATTTGCACAACCAGGATGTTAAGGCAATTGGCCGATACTCCAGGGGCCTGTAACCTGCCTTCCCCGGCTTCTGGAATGGAAGGACAATAACCTCACGCCAAGAGGTGGGATGAGAAGATTCCCTCCAGATTCAGTTAAAAAGGCTGAGGAGGAAAGACAGTGCATCATCATCCAGGTGCCGAAGCATCACATAGGGAATATCATCCAGCCCTGGTGAGGTGTCTTGACATAGGGAATGGGCAGACTGGAGTTTGCGATAAGAGAAAGGGAGGTTGTAGGGCTCCACATTCCCTGAACGGAAGTCCAGCACCCTTGCCTCCTCTATCTCCCAATGTCTGGCAAAAATTGGTGAACTAGTATCTCCATGACTGACCACTGCAAAGGCAGACACAAAAATATCAGCCACAGTTGCAGGAGCTCTAACAAGCTCACCATTAGACAATGGCACGGGGGACCTGCCTTGAGTGAATTTTCCTGAAATCTTTTGCACCTGAGACACTAGTGTTTTTGAGTTTACAGATGACACATAAGCCACCCAAGAGTCCTGCCTAGCTTGTTTGAGTACCCGAGCCTTAACTCCCGCCCTTCTGAACTCGACAAGATAATGCCCTGTCCTGCATCTACGATAACAGGAGAAAGCTAACTTCTTATCGCATACAGCAACACTGCAATTCTCGTTCCACCATGGGACAGGCCGATAGTGATACTTGCCAGGAGTTTTAGGAACAGCATGAAGGGCAGCAGACTGCAGAGCAGACGTGAAAAACGAAACAGCCTCATCAATATACGGATAGTCATCAGCTGAGACATCAACAGAAATCAGAGAAGAGAAAAGGGACCAGTGTGCCCTATCCAATCTCCACCTCAGTAGATGGGAACAGGGACTAGATACTGCTGCAGTAAGGAGGATGGGGAAGTGATCACTTCTATGGAGATCTTCCATAACCTCCCAGGTAAGGTCAAGGAGACAGTCAGGAGAGCAGACAGAGAGGTCAATTGTAGTAAATGAACCCATTTGGGGGTGAAAATGTGTAAATGCCCGGTACTGAATAGGGCAAGATCCTCATCCTCCAATAAGGATGCCAGATACTCCCACATTGATTAACAAGACAGTCACCCCACAAAGGGTGGCGACCATTAAAGTCCCCCAAGAGAAGAAAGGGTGTAGGTAACGGACCAAGAAGTTCTGAAGTTCCACCCTACCGACTGCCGTGGTGGGTGGTAAATAAATGGAACAAACTGTATACCAGCAGTGGGGATACAATTGTACAACAACACACTAGAGGTAAGACTGAAGGTGAACTGGCTGATGGGGGATATCAGCCTTCACCAAAACAGCACCACCTCCAACAGGATCCTGGGTTAGTGCTGAGTAAAAAGGTTTGTACCCAGGTGGTGCATGAGGAGTGGCAAACCCTACAAAAGTTTCCTGGAGACACATACACAAAGGGGAATAAGTCAGGAGGGTCCGCAGCTCCTGCCAATTACCACGCAGCCCTCGACAATTCCATTTTAGTATACTGGATGAGAATGCTATAGTACCCTCAGGGAAGGAAGAATCAGGTTAAGGGGCGAGACTATCTTGCCCCTATAAGCAACCAGATTTAGATTGCTGCTTAGAACTGCCTTTAGAAAAGGACTGCCTGGCACCATTATGGTGTACAGTGTGCCACCCAGCTGATGATAACTTGGAGGAAGAAGAGGGCCAGACAATGGTCTTCTTCTGGGGTGGACCAAGAGATGGCTTGACAAGGGGACCACAAGCTGCCCCAGCAGGAATAGAGCAGACAGTGCCACCACGAGAAGGAGCACAATCGGTAACGCGTCCCACAGTACTGGAATCCTTATGTAGCTGAGCAGGCACATCAATGACCTGGATACCACCACCGTCTGGTGGTGGCTGGGTCGTCAGCGAAACGCCATCTTCAGCCTGCACTCACCCCAACCCCTGAGCATCCCCAGTAGGAGGAATAGTGGACTCCACTTCAGAGTTGTATGGTAGCAGTGCTTCAATCTCTGAGCACAATGTGGAGCCACAGCGATGCTTACCATGCACAGGTGGGACATCAGGAGTTTTGGATGTATCAAAGCAAGGTGTAGCATTGACATGGGTGTTTGCCACAGGAGGAACCAGGATGGGGGAGGCACTCCCAAATGCAGGAAGCACAACCCCAGAGGGAACACCCTCAGAGACAGGAGGCGCCTACCCAGAGGAAGCTCAGCTGCTTTCAGGCTGCACTCACTTAGTGGAACCCCCCGGCCAAGAAGGCCGGGAAGTAGAATCCTGAGAATTTGATGGGGCATTGTATGATGGCAGGGACACCTGTTGAGTAGCTTTAGGGCAAGACAAGGCAGCAGCAAAGGTAACCCCAGGGTGAATGAACCTCTCCCTAACCCTGGTCTTTGCCTCAGAAAAGGAAATTTTCTCCTTCATTCAGACAGACTTAATCTCACTCTCAAACTTGTATATGTCACAATCCCTCGAGGAGGCCGCATGAGCTCCTCCATGTTCAGACATTTAGAGGGTTCAGAACAATAAACCATACCATGGGAAACACCACCACAATTTCCACAGAGCTCAGGAAAGCCAGATGCTTCCCGCCAGCAAGAATGGCCAACATGACCAAACCTTTGACAGCAATAGCTCCTTCTAGGTCGGGAACATAAGGTTTAATCTTAAGCTTCCACAATGCAGCAGTGACAACTTCTGTCAAAGTAAGGTGATCAAACATCAAGATAAGAGTGAGCGTGGGTGTTAAAACCCAATCAACTTTCTTCATAATTCTCAGCACTGCTACAACTCCCTGAGGAGCCAGCCTCACCGGGAGGGAAGAAACAGAATAACAGACCAAGGCACGAGAATTCACAACCCCACGGGACTGATTTAGGACCAAGTGACGAGAGGCAGACGCTGGATAACCGGCAACCATAGTAAGGGACTGGATGCATGTACTCTCCTCTTATTCCTTGCCTCTAGCAACTGAGAACCATCGCCCCACAAGGAGAAATTAGACCACTGTGGATCTGAAAACAATTCAGGTTGTGAAAGGAAGTACCATCAGCTGTTTCGAGTACTGTGTAATCTATATAAGAGTGTTTCACAAAGACACCAGGTAACAGCTCGATAGAAGGGACATCTGGATTCACAGTTTTGACAGATGACCTGGAGGGTAATGAGTCGTCGGCCAGAGAGTGACCAGGTGATGGCAACTTGTGGTCATCGACCACACGAGTGATTGAAGAAATGTTTAATGTATTCATATATACATTAGTGAGAGATAAAAGTGCAACAGGAGCCAAGGGAAACCCCCTACCGAGAGTGAGGGAACCAAGCGTGAGCTGATGGGAGCGGGGTACCTTGTCCCCAGAGGCTTACCCCAAAAAGGACATCCTGTGATGTGAAAGTTCGCTCCCACCACTGCAAAGACCCCCTTCCCCCACACTCCCCAGCCCAGACACCCAACCAACCAACCCAGGACAGCACCAAGGCAATCCCTCTGAAGGGCGGCACCAATTACCCATACCGGTAACCTACGATTTGGGCAGCGCTTAGTCAGACCCCTCACCCACAACCCTACCCACATGGGAGACCCTGCCAGATATCGTTACATCTGCGGGCAGGCTTGTGGGATCACAAGGGCATGCAAGCCCCCACCACCACGACAAGGTGGCTGCCCACGAGGGGAGGGGGAGTGCAATGAGCAGCATGGTGGAATGAAGAGGTGAGACAGTCTGTGGCACAAAGGAAGAAAGTGAGTGGATGAGAATCAGGGGTGTGGGAGAAGTTGAGAGATGGAAGAGAAAGTTATATGTAGAGTGGAAGAGAGCGGTGAATAGATTGGTAATAGAAAGAAGAGAGTGGATGAGGAATTTAGCAGGAATCTGAGTGTAATGTACAGGGAAATGTAAGAAAATGTTCTGGAAAGAGTTAAAGAGAGTCAGACAGGGTGTCCAAGAAGTTAGCTGGGGAGTGAAAGATAAAAATGGTAGATAACTAGTGGAGAAGGAAGCAAAAAGGAGTAGACGGAGAGAACACTTTAAGGAATTCTTGAACATAGAGAATGAAAGTAGTGCAAGAATAAATGGGTGGGGAATGGCTAGGAGATGGAGGTATGTGATAACAGCGGAAGAAATCAGTAGCATGGAAGTTGTGGAAGTAATGAGAAAGTTAACCCTCCCAGGCACGTTGACACGAATCACGTTCTTTGTGGTTTGGCACATGAACACACATTGATGCAGATCACATGAATAAACAGAAAAAAAATTGCCCAAAATAGTTTTTAGCCGATTTCCGTTAAATTTTTATGCATTCTAGTGGGCGCATCTCTCTTCCGAGGTAAACACTTAGCAACACTGTGACTGCTCTGATGAGACAATATACAGCAGAAAAACCTCAGTACCTCACGACCAGCCAGGATGAAGGGTAGTGCTGCTGTCAGTCGTCCCTTTAACCCGCCGCGTCCCGTCGACATATGGGTACGTTGCAACATTTTGCATTTGCCAGTCTCAACGACATACTGGTACGTCGTGCAATTGCAAGGTCCCTAATTTGCACACTTTTCAATTTTTGTGTGTGATTGTTCGTACGTATACATGGGACACCTTCCTCTATTCCTCTACAAGATGCCAAGCAGGGACAATGCCTTACACCACATAACCCCCCTCCCCCCCCGCACGCCATTGTCTCGGCAATTCACCTGTTACCAGTGACCTGGCCAATAAAGACATTCAGGGACAGAGTGATTCCCCAATCAATGACAATGTGGAGGACAAAGTTTACATAGCATTAGAGGAAGAAACAGTCAGAAATGATGATCAGGTAATGTGGCAAAAGGTCAGGTATGGTGATGAGTTAGTGAGTGAAACAATGCTTATAATGCCTATATTACTGTTTGAAAACCAATATACTCTCGTACTACATGTAAATTCGTATAAAGTAAATAAATAAATACCGTTTATGAGTGGTGTGAAATAGTTACCCTCCCATAGAACTCGTTTTCTTTGATGCCAGCCTGTTAGAAAAGTCAGTCAGGTAAGGAGGTACTGCTACCTGGATCGAGTATTTTAAACCTCAGGTGAGCGATTTCTCTATGAAATTTCGATGTTTCTCACCAAAAGCGGAGGTTTTAGCCAAAAAAAAAATTTTGAAAATACCTTGGGAATGGGGGGTGTCGGAGGTGCAAAATAGCTCGGGACGTGACGGGTTAAATCCGCCATTTTCCCCCTCCCACCCAAGGCAGAAGCCATTATTGAAATATTGTGATTGAACAATGTTTTTGACTATCCTGTGAAGCGATTGTGTCTACTGAACATAGATATATTGTTTGAAAAGCATTGGGGCCTGTTATCAGCCATTAGGTCTAGAGGCAGGAGTCTGGTTTGTTATAGCAGGATGTCCACTCTGCTTCACCCTGCCTGTAAACGATGTGAGTATTTTAGCTTCATAGTGAAACCAGTACTTATATCTGTGAAACATATAGTGCCTGGATTAGTGAAATAACTGACCAACCATTGTGAGGAGTAGACTGTAGCACCAGTCGAGCAGGGCAATACTCCCGAGGTGGATGGAAAGCTGATGACAGGGAGTGCTGGAGCTCCCGTTTCATCAGCCCTCAGGACTAGTTCCTGACCATCCCCCTTTGCTGAACTTTTTCAGTGTCTCAGTTACACAGAGAGAAGGCCAGCATGCTCTCCAGTACAAATTTCTCTAACTATCTTCACCATACTACATGCACAGTACACACTACACTTCCTATTCAAAAATCAACAAAAATGGCGTCTACTAATCAAGCCTCGGAGTCCCCAGGGGGGAGGACCATAAATGCCCCCGCCATCTGCCCCTCTCCCGGTGACGACTCGAGGTGCCTGGAACCACTGTCTGACTCTCTTCTTCTTCATTTCTGCAACATTCGCGGCCTTTCATCTAACTTTCGCTCTGTTGAGCACCACCTCTCCTCCTCTAAACCTCACCTTCTTTTTCTGACGGAGACTCAGCTGTCTGAGGCAACTGACAGCAAACCCTTTTCTGTATCCTCCTACTTTCTCTATACTCATTTCAAAGCCAAAGGTGGCTGTTGTGTATACATACGCAACGACTTATCTTGCTCTCGTGTTCCTGAACTTGATTCTTCTGAATTCTCCACACTCTGGCTTCGGCTTTCCTATCATTCTCTGACTAAATATATCTGTGCTGTTTACTTATCCCCTATTTCTACTGACTATCAAAAATTCTTTGACTATCTTACTTCTACGATGGAACACATTCTGTCCATTTCTCCTTTCTCTGAAATCTCCATTCTTGGAGATTTCAATGTTCACCACCACCTTTGGCTCTCCTCTCCTTTCACAGATCCACCTGGTGAACAAGCCTACATCTTTTCTATCCTTAATGACCTAGAGCAGCTTGTACAGCACCCTACCCGTATCCCTGACCGCCTTGGAGAGAGCTCCAACATACTTGACCTCTTCCTCACAACTAATCCTTCTGCTTACTCTGTTAATCTTTTCTCTCCGTTGGGCTCCTCCGATCACAACCTTATTACCTTAACCTGTCCTATCACTCCGGTACGGCCTGTGGACCCTCCAGGGAAACGTCGTCTGTGGCATTTTGGAGCCGTGAACTGGGAGGCCCTCAGGCAGTACTTCTTTGATTTTCCCTGAAATGATTATTGCTTCCATGGCCGTGAGCCATCTGAGTGTGCCTTGCGCATTACGGAGGTTATTCTCTCGGGCATGGAAGCATACATTCCTTTTTCATATCCTGACTAACGCAAGAAAGCCTTGGTTTAATCACGCTTGTTCTAATGCTGTCCACAACAAGGAGAAGGCCTACAAAAGATACCGGAGCCAACCCACCCCTGAATCACATCATCTTTACGTTTCTGCCCGGAATCGTGCTAAGTCTGCTCTTCGCTCTACTAAAAATAATTTCATCCATACTAAATGCTCTCAACTCTCCAACTCGAATTCTTCCCGCTCCTTCTGGCACCTTGCCAAAAATCTTTCTAACAACTTTACCTCATCATCCTTCCCTCCTCTTTTCTACTCTGATGGTTCCGTAGCTATTTCTTCTACTGATAAAGCAGATCTCTTCGCACAGACTTTCTCCTCCAATTCCACCTTAGACGATTCCGGTGCTGTTCCTCCATCACTTCTCCCTTCTGACTTCCTCATAGCTGACATTAAAATTTCTTCAGTTGATGTATTTTCTGCCATCACTGGCCTCAGTACTAACAAGGCATATGGGCCTGATGGGGTCCCTCCTGTTGTTCTCAAGAACTGTGCTTCTGTGCTTACACCCTGCCTAGGCAAACTCTTTCGCCTTTGTCTGTCAACTTGTACCTTTCCTTCTTGCTGGAAGTTTGCTCTCATTCAGCCAGTCCCAAAGAAGGGTGACCACTCCCAACTCTCCAACTATCGTCCAATTGCTTTAACGTCCTGTATTTCAAAAGTTTTCGAGTCAATTCTTAATAGAAAAATTTTAAGGCATCTTTCCTATCACAACCTTCTTTCCGATCGTCAGTATGGGTTCCGTCAGGGACGCTCCACTGGCGATCTTCTCACCTACCTTTCAGACTCCTGGTCATCCTCCTTTCGGGACTTTGGTTAAAGCTTTGCCATTGCACTTGACATCTCAAAGGCTTTCGATCGAGTCTGGCATAAATCTTTAATTTCCAAACTGCCCTCCTACGGTTTCTATCCTTCTATCTGTGCCTTCATCGCTAGCTTCCTTTCTGGTCGTTTTATAGCCACTGTTGTAGACGGCCATCGTTCTTCTCCTAGATCTATCAACAGTGGTGTTCCTCAGGGCTCTGTCCTATCACCAACTCTCTTCCTTTTACTCATCAATGATCTTCTAAGCTGAACATGTAACCCTATCCACTCATACCCTGATGACTCCACCCTTCACCTTTCCATTCGGTTCCCACAACGCCCATCTCAACAGTTACTTCAAGAAACAAGGGATGAGGCTATGGCACACCTAATGTCTGACTTGGCTCGTATCACTGACTGGGGTAAAAATAATATGGTTGTCTTTAATGCATCTAAGACTCAGTTCTTACACCTATCAACCCGACAAAATCTTCCACAGGTATACCCATTAATGTTTAATAATATTCAGCTTAATCCTGCATCATCCTTGAACATGCTTGGGGTTTCATTTACTCGGGACTTATCTTGGAAAGACCATATTACATCTCTTGTAAAATCTGCTTCCAAGAGATTGGGTGTGCTAAGCCGACTCCGCTCTTTCTTTACCCCTGCACAATTGTTGACTCTATACAGAGGTTTTATCCGCCCCTGTGTGGAGTACAACTCTCATGTGTGGGGAGGCTCCTCACATGCAGCTCTTCTCAATAGGGTGGAGTCAAAGGCTTTTCGTCTAATTAACTCTCCTCCTCTTACTGACTCCCTTCAACCTCTGTCTCTTCGCTGCACTGTTGCATCTTTATCTCTTTTCTATCGCTACTTTAATGGTCACTGCTCCTCTGAACTGTCTGCTTGCATTCCTCCACCTCTACGACAGGCGCGTAGCACCCGTCTGGCAGCAAACTCTCATCCCTTTTCTGTCCAACTCTCTAATGCAAGAGTTAACCGTTACTCCCAGTCTTTCATTTATACAACAGGTCAGCTCTGGAACTGTCTCCCTCTATCTGTATTTCCTGCTGCCTATGATCTCCAGTCCTTCAAACGCAGTGTGTCCAGGCATCTCAAAATGATCGGATCTTGAATTTGGCTCTCTATTGTATTTTGTTTTTCTCTTGGAGGGAACTGTTGCTGCGGGCCATGGCCTTTGGTTCCTTCTTCCTCGCATAAAAAAAAAAAAAAAGACGTTATGTACGCCATAGAGATATGCCATTGTCGCTAAGGGAACAGGCAGTCACGTACGCCATAGAGTCGGGAAGGGAATAATAGAAGAGGTTGGGATGGAATCATGTGATAGTGTTTTACATTGCATATGGTCTAGTGTGAAATATACATATAAAATAATGCAGCAAATGTTTGTCGAGAAATATTGCGAGCACTGACTGACTCAGCGCAAACCTAGCACAAGTATAAGAGACAACAAATACACCACACAATCACGGACTTGAGTGAAAAGATATTGTACCAATCTCAGACTGCTATACTGCGTATGGTTTAGTGTGAAACATATGTATAAAATAGTGCTGTGAGTGTTCACAAAGAAATATTGTGTGCATTGACTGACTTAGCAAAAATCTAGCTCAATGATCTATCTATCTATCTCTTGCCAGACGCCTCAATCCCGTTTGGGGTGGCCACAAACAAATCGCCTCCACATCGCCCTGTCCCCCGCCATTTCACTGCCTTGCTCCCAACTCACACCCTCCTCTCTCATATACCTCTCCACCCCATCCCTCCATCTCATCCTCGGCCTCCCCCTCCCTCTTCCCCCTCCACCTCACTCACATACACTCTCTTCGTCAGTCTTTCAGCCCCCATCCTCTCCACATGGCCAAACCACCTCAGTGTGTTCCTCACAACGCTTCCTATCACATCCACATCCACACCACAACGCTCCTTTATATCCTCATTCGTCAGCCTGTCTCTCCATGTGACTCCACAGGCTCCTCTTAAATAACTCATTTCCACTGCTCTCACTCTTGACTTGTGTCTTTCCAACAATGTCCAAGCTTCACTTCCATACATTAGAGTTGGTATCACAATACTGTCATGTAGTAACTCTTTCACTTCCATGCTCACTTCCCTGTTTCTTATCACTGCTTTCAAAGAACCAGCAACCTTTCTTCCCTGCTGTACCCTTTCAAGCTCTTCACCCTCCAAACCTCCATCCTTACTCATCACACTACCCAAGTACTTAAACGTACTCACATTTTCCAATTCCTCACCATCCAACTCGCTGTACATTCACTGACTTCACCTCTCTCAAAGACCATCACTTTACTTTTCCCTACATTCACCTTTAGATTCCGTTTCTTACACACTCTCCCAAACTCATCCACCAAGCCTTGCAGCTCCCCTTCGTCTTCACTTAACAACACAGTATCATCTGCAAAAAACAGTACAGGGAGTTTCCAAACTCTATCTTCTCTCACCAGGGCCACTCCAACATCCACTACCCTACCTTGTACCTCTTTTATTACCCCATCCATGTACAGATTGAACAACCATGGAGACATGACATCCCTGTTTCAACCCAACCTTCAAAGAGAAAAATTTACTTAGTTCACCATCCACATGCACTGCAGTCTTAGCACCATCATACATACTCTTCACAGCATTCAACAACTTCCCATCTACTCCATATATTCTTAATACTTTCCACAATCCTTGTGTACCCACCCTGTCATATGCTTTCTCCAAATCCATGAAAGCTACATACAACTTCTTTCCCCTCTCTAGAAACTTTTCCACTAAAGATCTAAGAATGAATATCTGATCTACACAACCTCTTCCCTTCCTAAAGCCTCCCTGTTCTTCTCCAACTAATTCCTCTGTTCTTTCTCTTACTCTGTCAATAACTATCCTACCATACACTTTTCCTATTATACTAAGAAGACAAATGCCCCTATGATTACCACACACTTCTTTTCCCCCTTTTCCTTTGTACAAAGGAATAATTATACCTGACTTCCAATCCTACGGGACTCTACCTTCCTCCCAGGCCAATCTACACATTTTCCACATCCATTCTACTACTATCTCTCCCCCATGCTTCAGCATTTCACCACACACTCCATCAATTCCTGGGGCTTTCCCCAATTTAACTTTCTTCATTGCTTCCACAACTTCTATCCTACTGATTTCTTCCTGTCTTCTCACCTTCCTCCTTCTCCCAGTCATTCCCCAGCCACTTATACTGGCATTACTTCCATCCTATATTCCTCAAAGATCAAAGACAAGAAATATGCCACACAGCCATATATATATATATATATATATATATATATATATATATATATATATATATATATATATATATATATATATATATATATATATATATATATATATATATATATATATACGTGTGTCGTGCAGCGAATGTTCATGGAGATATCTGATGTGTGCATCGCATGTGTTAGGCAAACGTAGCACAAGGAGGAGAGAGCAAAATGTTCAACAGCTACACACACACACACACACACACACACACACACACACACACACACACACACTAAATAACTCCATATCTTCAAACCTTTCAAGGTCCTGCCTGCATCTCAACAACTCTGGAGGAAGTGAGGTATCTGTACTTTGTTGATCTGTATGTTGACCTATTTCTATATTTCTATATTTTTTACACAAATAAGTATTGTTTGTTTACATATTCACATATGAGATGGACGAAAGTTCAGGTTCAGTATCAGTACCTAGCAAAATGAATAGTGGTCATGTCGAGTTTCTTGGAGCACTATCAAAAAGCTTATGATAGTTTACGTGTATACTTTGAGTAAAAAATGAAAATAATAAACCTAACGAGCGAAAACATGGAGGTGTGGGTGAGTCAGGGAAAGAGAGTTTTTATCTCGCTTGTGGACGAGGAGGAGTATTCTTCGGTTTTCTATTTGCTCAAAAAGTATTGGACGTATCAATTTCCCATAAGACCCATAATAAAAACCGGTGAATTCTACATATGTACAGGACATAATAATGTAATATCTTTGATGAAATGTCGTTGTTACGTAGGCGGGAATGGAACTGTTATTGCGCGTGCATGACGAAAGTGCAGCATGGGCGCGGGTACCCAGAATTTTTTGCGATTTACTCGGAAACTATGAGGCGCATGAAAAATCCGCGGGTACCATGAAAAAGCTCATGAAATTCTAACCAAGATTATGAAATAAGAACATAACCAGTGCCAGAAGACTTTTGCGGTAGAGCTCCCTGAATAAAAATCAGTTTTTTTTAATGGCTTTTAGTCTTTTGCTGTTTTCTCGAAAACTACAAGTCATATCACAATCGGACACATCTCATTAGAAAGCTGATGAAATTCTCTATCAAAATTTCCCAGAACATTTTTCGGTTTGACGGAAAATATTCGAACTAGGATGTTGAGAAGTGAAGCTGGCATTCTGAAATGTTCATTCACATCAGCCTAATGTACTTTTATTTTATATTTTATTTTTTCGCTTATCGGCTAGAATAAACATCGGCGAATAAAATGATGTAGGTTTTGTGGCAATATATAGAGGTTTGGGTTTCGAAAATATGGCGAGAGTACGCTACATGTTTTCACCGGCGCATAGGCGGGCTGGGTGGGAGGGAGGTGGAATAAAATCATGCACTGGAAAACTTATTAAACTTATCCATATGCGAGAGGGTTTAAATGGGGAAAGCCCCAGGAATTCATGGAGTGTGTGGTGAAATGTTGAAGCATGGGGGAGAGATAGTAGTAGAATGGATGTGGAGGATGTGCAGATTGTCCTGGGAGGAAGGTAGAGTCCTGAAAGACTGGAAGTCAAGTATAATTATTCCCCTGTATAAAGGAAAAGGGGAAAATGAAGTGTGTGGTAATCACAGGGACATTTGTCTTCTTAGTGTAATAGGAAATTTATATGGTACGATACTTATTGACAGAGGGAAATAACAGAGGACTTACTTGGAGAAGTGCAGCGAGGTTTTAAGAGGGGAAGAGGTTGTGTAGATCAGATATTCATTCTTAAGTCTTTGGTGGAAAAGTTTTTAGAGAAGGGAAAGAAGTTGTATGCGGCCTTCATGGATCTGGAGAAAGCATATGACAGGGTGGGTACACAAGGATTGTGGAAAGTATTAAGAATATATAGAGTAAATGGGAAGTTGTTGAATGCTGTGAAGAGTATGAATGAGGGTGCTAAGGCTACAGTGCGTGTGGATTGTGAACTGAGTGATTTTTTCTAATTGAAGGTTGGATTGAAACAGAGCTGTGTCATGTCTCCATGGTTGTTCTGTCTGTATATGGATGGGGTTATAATAGAGATACAAGGTAGGGCAGTGAATGCTGGGGTGGCACTAAAGAGATCGGGCAGTGTTTGGAAACTCCCTATACTGTTGTTTGCAGATGATACTGTATTGTTAAGTGAAGATGAAGGAGAGCTGCAAGGCTTGGTGGATGAGTTTGGGAGAATGTATATGTAACAGAATCTACAGGTGAATGTAGGGAAGAGTAAAGTTATGGTCTTCGAGAGAAGTGAAGTAAGTGAATGTACAGTGGTGTTGGATGAGGAGGAAATGGAAAATATGAGTGTGCTTATAATATGGGTAGTGTGATGAGTAAAGATGGAAGTTTGGAGGGTGAAGTGCTTGAAAGAGTACAACAAGGAAGAAAGGTTGCTGGTCCCTTGAAGGCGTGATAAGAGACATGGAAGTGAGTATGGAAGTAAAAAGTTACTGCATAATAGTATTGTGATACCAACTCTATCATATGGAAGTGAAGCTTTGACCTTGTTGGAGGGATACAAGTCAAGAGTTAGTGCAGTGGAAATGAGTCATTTGAGAGATACATGTGGGGTCACCTGGAAGACAGACTGACAAATGAGGAAGTGAAGGAACATTATGATGTGGATGTGGTTGTGATGAGAAATCCTGGGATAAACACACTGAGGTGGTTTGGCCATGTGGAGAGGATGGAGAGCGAGAGACTGACGAGAAGAGTGTATGTGAGCGACGTTGAGGGGGGGAAGAGGAAGGGAGAGACCACAGGTGAGATGGAGGGATGGAGTGGAGTTGTATATGAAAGATGGGGGGTGCGAGCTAGGATCGGGGTAGTGAAATGGCTGGGGACAGGGCAACAAAGATGCGATTTGTTTGTGGCCTCCCCTTACGGAATTAAGGTATCTAGCAATAGATAGATAGATAGACAGAACAAATCAGATATAAGACGTGGCCATAGAATAATGGGCTGCACATCCAGATTCAATTTCAGAAGTGAAAGAAAGATGTCGATTGAATATAATGCGATATGCCTAATAAAAGTAAGCAAAACCAACCAGCCTTTCAGTTAGAAATGACGAACAGATATCAGACTTTTTTTGTGTGTGAGTTTGAGATTGGTAAATTGAATGACATACCAACAAAAGTTCTAAGAAAATCGACAGAGGTAGTAGGGAAAGGTAATAAAACCAAAGCCCCCAAGTATTGGAAAATGACCTTCGAGATCATGAAAAAAAAGAAAGGGGATGAAAGTAAAAACACCGAAAGGTAAAACAGAAAAAGTGTAATTAAATAAGCGCATTAACAAGAGACAGAGATGGATCAGATCAAAGAAACCACAAAAAAGGGAAAAAGTCTGAAACAGATCCGAAGTAAAATGACACTAGGAAGCAAATAATTATATCAATGAAAGACAAAATCGGTGAAATCATTAAATGCAGAAAAAGGATGGTGAAGAGATACGACAAATTTTACAAAGAACTGTATGCATCAAAGACAATAGTACCAACAGCTAACTTTTCAGTTCACACCAGTAAATACCTGAGGTAACACCTGACGAAAAAACTGTTTCTCCTAAAACTATGAAAAGAGGGAAGACCCCAAGAGATGATTGAATAATAGCAGATATACAGTCGGATGCAGAAGCAAAGTACAAAGAAGGCTCGCCTGCTTATTTACTTAGTGTATAAAGAAGAAGAAAATTTCAGTTCATGGTGCAATGCATTAGTTATTTTGCTTTACAAGAAAGGCAACTTCTAAATAATCTTAGTGACTATTGGCCCATTACTTATTAACAGTTAATTACAAACTCCTCACTAAAGTCCTTACAGACAGAAAAACAACAAATTTGGAAGAAAAACATCCTCGTGAGCAGGTAGGATTCCGAAGAAGGAATTCAACTACTGCTTTTCTACACACAATGAATCAGCTAATTGAGAAAACTACAGACTTTATTAAGCCACTGTCCTTAGGTTTTGTTGATTATGAAAAGGCTTTCGAATCGGTGGAGCATAGAGGGAATATAAATTCATTGGGAGGACAAAGAGTAAATGGGAACATTGTAAAACTGTTCGAAAACATATATAAAAATTAAACTGCTAAAGTTAAATTACATAAAGACACGGAGAAAATGAAGATTGAGAAGGGCGTGTGTCAGGTAA
Source organism: Coenobita brevimanus (assembly GCF_032717465.1). Taxonomy (NCBI): domain Eukaryota; kingdom Metazoa; phylum Arthropoda; class Malacostraca; order Decapoda; family Coenobitidae; genus Coenobita; species Coenobita brevimanus. The sequence continues at coordinate 12,900,687 of NC_136993.1, read as the reverse complement.
ATAAAATTTCACAAAATTTATTTACAGAATGCCTAGAAAGTGTTTGCTGAAAGCTAAACTAGGAGAACAAAAGAACGAACATAGACAGAGAAGGCCTAAGACATTTAAGATTTGCAGATGGTATTGTTATGCAGCGTAATCTGGGCTCCGACTTCTCGGTTTAAGGTACTGTGCAGCTTTGGGTTCTTTGTTCTCAACTGGGTCAGAGTACACAGACAAGGAAGGGAAGTCCAAACACCGACTGGTCAAAGACATACCTATATAGTAACAATAATAAGTTACACACTACAGTCCGTGACCAAACCTACATGATACAGAATATTAAAATAACACAGAAAACTATACCTTACACTGAATATCTCAACCTAGTTCATATAGAGTTTTGACCAACACACACAGAGATATGTCTCCACTTATACAGAATATTTCCACATGACAATACAATGTACACATATATCTCATACAGTATACCAGGTGTGTCCTGTTCCCATATGTATAACACTCACAATATAGTCTATTTCAATATACACAGTGCGTGACATGGACGGATGTATATTCTCATTTCAATACACATTTGTGTGACACAGACGGCACCTTATGCTAGTTATAGCACATCCACGGGACATAGACGAGATATAAGCTACCTTATGTTATGCCCGCATGACATGGAACAGAATATACCACTTATTACCTACTCGCATGACAGGGACGGATACTCACATGGTAGGGACAGAAGGACTATTGTTGCATAGTATCTCTACGTAAGCCAGTCACAGAGAGTATACCCTGAGTGTATGCACTCGGTGTGTACAGAATAAGACTACAAAAGGCGGGGGGAGGATATACAATAACTACAGGGGCAGGGACACGGGCACGACACTGATACTTGGAGGGAGTTCATCATGTATTGCACTGGGGGGGACGTCACACTGGGGAATGGCCGGGACCTCTCGCCTTGTACCAATACTAGCAGTCCACGTGGTTTTCCCCTGGGGTAGCTTTTTCACTTATCCAA